>NC_142145.1:5655357-5986071 GCF_024610735.1 Ursus americanus
AAGGAATATAAAAAGATAGGCATTAACTAAAAGAAATCCATATGCTTCTGATCTCTTTCCATGGATATTACGGTTGGCGTATGGGTCCATGGCTGGAGATTTCTTTCTTGTTAGAACTTCCACAAGAACATTTGACAATTTTTCTTGTTCTATTATTCTAAAATCAAGACATAATTTTATATTTAATCCTAAATCTCTTTTATGGTAATATAAGTTACTATCTGGTCTCAAGAGATGAAGTAAATACTTGGGAGCTATTTTCATATTATGACATCATCAGTAGTTAATGAGTATTTCTCAGAACATTTTCTATTGTTCGAAAGGGATACCTAATTCATCTGTACCAAGTATACAGAGCCAGGTAATTATAAATCCAATTTGAGATCATAATTTTAAGATTGAGGCTCGCAAAAATGTTATGAGAGAAGAAACATATTAATAATAGAATGCCATAGAAATAGAATTAGAAATAAAGTTACTTTCAGCCAAGCCCCAGCCCATGATTTGAGTCCATTAGTTATTAAACAGTTATGGCATCAGTACCCGCTAAATGTTAAGAATTCTGAGCTACATTTACTGAGATTAAGACAAGCTGGAAAACTCTACCCACTTTCAAAGTTCATATCTAATCCATTAGGAGTTCAGGATGAGTAAACGTTATTACTGGAGAATGAAATGCTATAATACAGACATAAAATTGTGTAGTAAAGTCAAGCCCTTGTTCCCCACAGAGTTTTCCCCACATAGCAGCCAGAGTGATCTTTTAAAAATGTAGTCAGACAAAGTCACTCCTCCATATAACCATCCACTGGTCCTTCTTTTCAATAAGAGTTCTTCCATTACTAAGCTCCTCTTTGGTGAAGGGCAAGATAGTAAATATTTTGGGGTCACAGCATTTCCATGGCATCTAATCAGCTCTGCCCTTGTGGTGGGTAAGCAGCCCCAGACAATGCGTAAATGAGTGGGGGTAGAGTGTTCCAGTAAAACTTACTGATGGAAAAGAAGTTCTTTTGAATATCCTTTTTTTTTTTTTTTTTTTTTTTTTTTTGGAGGAAGGAAGAAAAGGAGGGAGGTTGGGAAATTTGTTGCTACTGCTGATTCCATTTCCAGAAATCCGATTGTATAAGCAAATTTAATAATTTATAAAACAGCTTACAGAACAGTGCCTGCCTCCAGTTAAGTCTTCAACTTTTATTCTTATGACAAACCGTGTTGTTTTGATAAGAGTAGCACAGTTATTCTCTATTTTACAGTTACAAGATGCACAGAACTCAGGGGCAGAAAAATGTCACTCTATTTCATAACCAAAATTGTGTTCTTGACTCAGCTCACAGTTGTGCTTGGCAATAGTCAATCCAACCAGTGAGTTTTCCTTTTTTTTAAGTCATATTCAAGATTCAACTCAGTTCTTTTTGATGTACCTTCTGCAGATGGCTTCTGCTCCCTGCTCCACTTCCCCAAGTCCTGCCAGGGGACATGAGGGTGGCAGTGGTCCTGACCTTGTTTTCTTTGTTTTCTGTGCCGTGGCACGCAGCTCCCACTGTTGCAGTCTGATTGGTGGTGTGGGTTGTTCCCCATGCTGGCTCGCCTGCATGCCACACTGGACAGCCCGCAGCTTCCTAGCATCGTGAGCCTATGGGAGTCAGGCTCCCTCTCCCAGTCCACTGACTTGCTCATGCACCACGGTCCCTCTGGTGCCCATCCCTCCCTGCCCCCGAGCCTCTGAGACTGGAGTCCCAGCCAAGCTCCCAGAGAACTCCTACCATCCTCTCTCTGTCTGTGAGTCGCATTCAAATTCCCCAGCGGCTGTGCGAAGCCAGGGTCTGGTGTAAGACCCTTGCTCCTCTCCACTCACAGGCTCCTCCCTCCCTGATCAGATCCCAGCAGGAGAATATTGGTTCCTTTGCTCCTTACTCCCCTCCCCTACCTCCGTGGGGGATAATTTAGAAGACTCACAGGACCCAGTAAGGGAAGATCCAGCACATAACCTAGGTGAGCAGTGAGTGACATGTCCCTTGACTGCCTCACACCTTTCTCATTACAATTCCATTAAACTGAATCTTAGAAGGACACTTTCATTGTGGGGCAGTTAAAACCGTGGGCTCTGCCTACATTCAGATTCTGGCTCTGCACCATTTGCAGAGTGACCTTTACCAATCCTCTCCATCAACTGAAGTCTCACTTTCTTCAACTTTGAAAATTAGGATGAGGGAGCCTGGGTGGCTCAGTTGGTTAAGCGACTGCCTTCAGCTCAGGTCATGATCCTGGAGTCCCGGGATGGAGCCCCCCATTGGGCTTCCTGCTCAGCGGGGAGCCCCCTTCACCCTCTGACGCTCTCCCCTCTTATGCTCTCTCTCACACTCTCTCTCTCAATAAATTAATAAAATCTTTAAAAAAAAAAGAAAGAAAATTAGGATGATAACCACCCTCCAGGATAGGTATCACTCAGGATTAATGAGATCACCAAAGTTCCTACACAGGGGCTGGCATATAGTAAGACCTTGCTAAATATTGCATGATTCTTCTGAGATCTTCCCCTACATTTATTGATTTAAATAAAAGCAGGACATAACGGGCAAGTAAAACTCATCTCCTGGAGACAAGTAAAGAGCAAAGGAGATGACAAGATACAGTGTTTCAGCCAGGGGAAGCTGTTTCAGGGTCAAGAAGCAAAAGGGGATCTAGAGCTATCTCCTGGCCAGGAGGTGGGCAGGAGAGCTTTGCAGGGCAGGTCATGAAGGGCTCGGTGCCATCAGTATTAGTCAGGTTTTTTGAGTGAAACAGAATCAATAATATGTGTGTGTGTGTGTGTGTGTGTGTGTGTGTGTGTGTGTATAAAATATATATGTATGACATACTTATATATGTATGGGTTTATTTTAAGCATTTGGCTCACACAACTATGGAGTTTGAAGTTCAAAGATGTACATCCCACAGGCTGGAGACCTAAGAGCTGTTGGTTTACTTCCAGTCTGTATCCAAAGGTCTGAGAACCGGGACAGCCACTGGCGTAGTTACAGTCCAGAGCAGGCAGGCTCATGACTCGAGAAGAGCCAGTTTTTTGGTTTGAGTGCAAAGGCAGGAGAGGACTGATATCTCAGCCCAGCAGTCTGGCAGGAGTTCTCTCTGCCAGTTTCCCTTTTTGTTCTATTCTGGAATTCAATTTATCAGTTAATGAGGCCCACCCACGTCAGGGAGAACAATCTTTTTACTGTGCTTACAGATACAGAGATTAATTTCATCCAGAATCAATCTCAAAGAGACACTCAGAATAATAAAGTCTGGGCATCCCGTGACCTAGTCAAGTTGACACCATCCTGTGTTTTCAAAACTGTGGCAAGGAGATCAGATGTCTGGTGAACAAATGGCACTACCAGGAGGAGATTGAATGGGCTGGGCTGGAGAGAGGCACCAAGTTCTATTGCATAGTGAGGTAAAGGTGACAAAGCAGAAAGCAGTCCTGTGTATTCTGTCATTGATTTTGTTTTCCAGTCTGCCTGGTGGTTTGCCACATGTTAACCTCTTTGTTGAATTGCTCTTCATTGAGGCACATTGCAATTCTCAAGATGACTTTAGACGCAGGAGCTTATAAAATTTAATCTTCACACATTTATTATTATTCTTTTCCGAAACATAAAAAAATCATTTCTTCTTCTCTCATTGTCTATATACAAATTAAATGAACATTAATTGGCTATCCATACATCAAAAAGCCTCTTCAATTTTTTTAGAGTAGCTTATAAATTTGAGTTTTTCCCACTTAATGTGGCTTCAATGCAAAATGTATTTTTTCCTTCTAGTACAAAAGCATAATAGAAACCTTTTAATCTGTCTGGTGCTAGAGTAGTGCCACCTACATGTTTTAGTTTATGTTGCATTCATCTCTCGTCAGCAAGATAAATTTTGAAATAGAGGCTGGGAATGATTTAAATAGAATGACCTAAAGAAATTAGGTCCTGATATAACATTTAAATTTAATATCCTGAAAGGCAGTCTTTTCACATCAAATATAATTCAAAATGACTTTTTATGTATTTAAAGAAAAAAGTATACTTTTTTTACTTTCAGCATATTTTATTTAGAAATATCTTTATACTTGGGGTGCCTGGGTGGCTCAGTCATTAAGCATCTGCCTTCGGCTCAGGGAGTGATCCTGGCATTCTGGGATCGAGCCCCACATCAGGCTCCTCCACTGGGAGCCTGCTTCTTCCTCTCCCACTTCCCCTGCTTGTGTTCCCTCTCTCGCTGGCTGTCTCTCTCTCTGTCAAGTAAATAAATAAAATCTTAAAAATAAAAAAAGAAATATCTTTATACTTAACATTGTTACTTTGGCCTAATATTATTTTATTCTTGCTGTATGTCTCACTGTGTGAAAATTTTCATGATAGAAATTTCAATGTTTAAGAGAAGAAATTTTGACATGCAAATTAAGGAATGAAATTACAATTATATTAAGAGTTTTAATGTTTTCAAATATTTTAAATGGATCTCTTTAAATCCAGATTTCTTTGTATATTTTAGTGTTGAATTCAGTGCTTTATTACTAGGACAAAACTTAGGAATGTTATGAAAATATCTCATTTTGAAATAAATCTAATATTGATAATAAGTGATTTTGAAACCATGGCATCACTTAATTATAAAGTGTTAATCAGTTCTCAGAATTTCAGCAAACATACAGCTCCTCAGAATCTCGTCATTTTCTGTAAAGAAGTAATAGCCGATATATAAATAAACTAGGGTTTGGTCTAAGTGTATATACAACATCGGATCGGAATGTGTCGCAGTCTCCCCGTGGCACAGTTTTATGTGGCAGACCTCTCTTATCCCTGCTGTGCTGGATGTGATTGCCACGCGATTGCTGTGGCCGTTCATTCACACTCTCCAAAACAGTTCTCGACAAAAGTAGGGAAGAATGTTGAGAGACAAAGAAAAAGGGAGAAAGTCAGGAAGGAGAATGAGAAGGGTCAGGGAGAAAAAGGAGCAGTGATTAAGAGTGACTGTGGCTTCGTAAGCCAATGGCAGATGGAGAATAAATGGAGGAAAGGACAACTCAGTGGAGTTTATGCAGAAACATTTTTGTCTAAATCTCCGGAAAAATGGAATTCTTTATAGAGGCATGTGTGTGAGTTTTAGGAATAGAATACACACACACATACATGTATATACATATACATAGATATAACTACACTTCCATTTTAATATCTTTAAGCTAATTTTTAATTTTCTGTGCTATTAATATTGGAAATGATACATGTGATATAATTGCAGTAACTAGCATGGGAATTTTGAAAGAATGTATTGCTGATTTGCTTTGTTTGACTCATAAACAGCGAAGTGTTTTTTATAAAGTTATAGTAAGCATAATATTTTATGGTATAAGTTTTTTCCCCCAAATTGAAATATAAATATTTTTATCAAGTCAGTCATAACATCTCAATTAGCAAGGGATCTTCCAAGATAAAAAAAAAAAATGCCTCGGGTTTAATTTTAAAATCTGAAAATACTACCTGAATAAGGTCTTGATTTCTAAAGAATAGGCTTAAAATGGTAAAAGGCATGCTTTGTTCTGAAGATCAACCATCTATTTTTATTTTGAGGAAGAAGTACAGGAGAAGCTTCCACATTTTTCCCAGCATGCTTTTGCCACACAAGGATTTGAGCTCTCCATAGCAGAATGCCCTAAATTGCTCCCTGTGCTTTAATACCGTTTCTTAAATATGGAGGAGCATTTTGCCAGAGGCCGAATGCAGCATATATGCTATTATCAATATTTCCTTAATATGCTCAAGTTGCAAGAGGCAAGTGCATGAGAGAATTTATATTTCTGCTTGAAAATTGTATTGACTTCAGGAGAAGTGAAGAAGTGGTGCGGTCAAATCCATTTTATGTGGTTTTCCTGCTAATTTCCAAACAATTATGGCTAAATATTTCCATATCCTTTTAGTTTTGTTTTTGATCATTGTGTCATATTTTTGATTAATAATAACTCCTAAAAATCAGGAAGTACAGAGCTTGGATTTTCTTACTGGATGCCAGCCAAAGGCTAATGCTATTTAAGACACACACAAATACGTTTGAGAGCTCGGTGTGTAACATCTTTATCAACTCAGACTGCAGTTCTCAGGGAGGGTGCGTGCCCTGGCTCACTCCACTCTTGGTTCTTCAGATGGCTCCGTCCTCCCTGGCCACTGGTCCAAGACAGTAGTACTTTTCTGTAGTTCACAATATGAGAACTGACTCCCCTGACAGCAAATGAGAGAGAAAGAACAAGAGAGAGACAGAACAAGACGGAAGTCACTGTGTCTCTAAGAAATTTTGGAAGTAACATCCCATCACCGTTACTGGACATGAGTCATCATTTAGTTAGAAGTGAGTTACAGGTACGGCTTACACTGCGGGGGAAGCGGTGACACCAAGGACGTGAATACTAACCAAGAAGTAAGGAACACGCGGGGCTTTCCTAGAGGCTACTTACTGCATGGCTTCAATCTCTGTATGTAGGTTTTATAGCTCAACAATCTTTTGGTATTTATAGGAACCTTTTTGCGTAAAAACAACAAGAACAAAAACAAAAACCTCTGAAATTTAGTGCATTAAAACAATAACAATGTGTACTTTCTCCGTTTCTGCTGGCTGACTTGTTGGTTCTTCTGCTTCGTGTGATGATGGCCCGAGCACTGAGTTGGTCCAGTGTCCTCACTTCCATGCCAGCCGGTTGGCATCGGGGGCAAGCTGGGAATTCAGTGGGGGCTGTTGCCTGGGGAGCCTTGCTTCCCTTCCGCAGCGCTTCTGCATGTGCTGGGTTGACTTTCCTCCCAGTGTATTTCCTGGGCTCTATGGAAGGGAGCGTCCCAAGAGTGAGTGCTCCAGAGGCAGGAAGCAGGCACTGCCAGTCCCTTGACATCTAGCTTCGGAAGTCCAGGGTGACGCTCCGTTCTGTTGGTCAGAGCAGTTCCGGGGCCAGCTCAGGTTCAGAGGGAGGGCACGTAACGTCCACCTCTTGAAGGGGAACTGTCATCCCCATATAGGAGGAGAACTCTGCTGGAGAGCGTCTTTGAGGACTGGCTGCCTCAGTGTGCCCTCTGGCTGTAACTGTCCATATACTTCCCGCAAGCTACAGGAGCTCACCCCTTCCCAGGACCCTCCAGTTGTCACCCTTTATGACACAACTTGAAATCTAGTATCCCATCATCTGTATTGGGTCCGAGTGTGGACTGCCCCGCATGGCAGATCCCAATGGCACAGGTGTTTGAGTGCGGTTCCCGCGATGGCAAGACCTGTGAGCTAAAAAGTCACGTTATCTGCATCCCCCTCCACCGCACCCTCCCACCCAATGTGCAGTGGTGAGACTGGGATGGAAAACCACAATGCTCGCGCCCATTAGAAGAGGGAAATGGGGAGGTTCACAGTAGTGTCATCCATGGTAATTCTAAAAATCCAGCCTGACGTTAAGTTACCATTTCCTCTGATTGGGAGTAGGGACTTTTCCTTGTTTGGGGCCCTCTCCCTTTCAGTGCCTGGAGTGGCTCTGGCCTCTGGACTCTGAGCTCTGATTTGGGAGTCTTCCTTCCTTCCTTGTTCAAAGTGGCCCATGTTCCTAGGGAGTAGGTTTCTCGGCGTTCTTCCTGACTATAGGGGGTCTAGCACCCTAGAGGCCTCTTTTCATTTTGAAGTTTCTCTGTTGCTTTGAATCAAAGCTGCTATGAGAGTCATCAGAACTTTGAGGTTTACTGTGTAACACAACACGATCTACTCCACATGCTCTGGGAAGATGCGCTTAATTTTTATTTTATTTTATTTTTTTAATTTTTAATTTTTTATTTTTTTAATTTTTTGATGTAAAGTTCCATGATTCATTACTTGCATATAACACCCAGTGCACCATGCAATACGTGCCCTCCTTAATACCCATCACCAGCCTATCCCATTCCCCCATCCCCTCCCCTCTGAAGCCCTCAGTTTGTTTCCCAGAGTCCACAGTCTCTCATGGTTCATTCCCCCTTCAGTTTACCCCCCTTTCTTCTTCCCTTTCTTCTCCTACCGATCTTCCTATTTCTTATGTTCCATAGATGAGAGAAATCATATGATTGTTGTCTTTCTCTGCTTGACTTATTTCACTTAGCATTATCTCCTCCAGTGCCGTCTGTGTCGTAGCAAATGTTGAGAAATCGTTTTGATAGCTGAGTAATATTCCATTGTATATATGGACCACATCTTCTTAATCCAGTCATCTGTTGAAGGGCATCTCGGCTCCTTCCATGAATTAGCTATTGTGGACAATGCTGCTATGAACATTGGGGTGCATATGGCCCTCCTTTTCACTATGCCTGTATCTTTGGGGTAAATACCCAGTAGCGCAATGGCTGGGTCATAGGGTAGCTTAATTTTTAACTTTTTAAGGGACCTCCACACCGTTTTCCAAAGTGGATGTACCAATTTGCATTCCCACCAACAATGTAGGAGGGATCCCCTTTCTCCACATCCTCTCAAACATTTGTTGTTTCCTGCCTTGTCAATTTTTGCCATTCTAACTGGCGTAAGGTGGTATCTCAATGTGGTTTTGATTTGAATTTCCCTGATGGCTAATGATTTTGAAGATGTGCTTAAGATCCTCAGAGCCAGTTGGTGGGCTGAGGTGTTGGCTGAGGCGGCCCCTTCACAGCTCTCTGCAGTGAACCAGTAGCCACAGGGCTGTTCTGCTCTCCTGCTAAGGACAGGGCCCACGGCCGGCACTCTGGATTGATGTTTGCCCCCAGATTGTGTTTTACTTTTAGAATAATTTTCAGGTTGGAGAAGTAAGAAATAGACAATCATGGAGTCCTGAGTTGGCAAAGTCTCCCCTTGATTCTGACGAAAAGTTTTCTCATATGCACCTACAAGAAAGCATTTGGCACTTCCAACATTCTGTCTGGAAGTCTCCTTAGTTTAACCTCTCGAGTTCACGGACTGTACTTCCTAGCCTCTGTGTTACCTAGGCAACAGTGGTACCCACGCCACTTTCCACCATGAAATACCACAGCTGTCTGTAAAAGTCCAGTAAGATTTTTCTAACTGTTCTTCCAGCTCTTATTGATAGTTTTCTCAAGGGCTTTCTGACCTCCAACTACTACCCAGTTTCAAAGCAGAAGATAGAAATCTTTTTACATGGAGCGATGGCATTATCCACTACCATCGGCAGTGGGTGAAAGTTCTCATTGTCCCACACCCTCACATAGCGTGGTGTTGTCAATCTTAGTCTGTTTTTCTGGTTAGTTAGCTGTGTAATGGGATGACATAGTTGTTTTAATTAGTGTTCTATTCTTGGTTATTAATAAGATAAAGTAGCTTGTATTCTGTTTCCTGGACACCTGGATTTCGTCTTGTGTGAAATACCTGTTTAGAACTTTTGCCCATTTTACATTGTGTCGTCTCGCATGCTGTCAGTCTGTAGCTATTCTGGACATCAGGATTTGAAGGCTATATGTGTTGGTAGTATCTTCTTGCAGGTGCGACTTGGGTTGGCACCCACCTTCTTCCAGCATGCTGCATATGTCATTCCAGTGTCTTCTGGATTCTGTTAAACACAAGTATTTGCTCCTTTGAAGAAACGGTTTTTCTTTTTCTCTGGCTCTTTCAAATATTTTCTCTCTCTCAACAGCTTTTAAAACCCTGAATAATTACTTCTTTAAATATTGTATGCTCTCCATTTTCTTCTTTCTTTCTAGAAATCCGATATGATCAGCATCTCTCACTCTGTCCTGTCTTTTATCCCCACCCAGAATTTTGGGGTCATATGGTGATTCTGTTTTTAATTTTTGAGGAACTGCCATACTGTTGCCCCCAGGAGCTGTACCAGTTGACATCCCCACCAGCAGTGCATGAGATCCAGCTCCTTCACATGTTCACCAACACTTGTCATTTTCTCTGTTATTGAGAGTAGCCGTGCTGATGGGCATGAGGTGGTAGCTCATTGTAGTTTCGTTTGCTTTCCCCTAATGATTAATGTGTGATATTGAGAATCCTCTTATGTGCTTATTGGCTATTTATATATCTTCTTTGGAGAAAGGTCTATTCAAGTCATTTGTCCATTTTTTAATCGTGAGCTGTTAGGTTTTTGTTGGTAGTCTTGTTGTGTTTTAGGAGTTCTCTATACATGCTGGACATTAGTCTCTTATCAGAAATCTGCACTGCAAATATTTTTTCTTGTTCAGTGAGTTGACTTTTTCTCTGTTGATATTTTTTTGATGCAAAAATTTTTTCAAGTTTCATGAAGTCCATTTGTTTAGTTTTTCTTTTGTTGCCTGGGCCTTTGGTATCATAGTCAATAAATCATTACCAAAGTCAGTGTCATAAAGAGTTTAACCAATGTTTCCTTCTATGAGTTTTATAGTTTTAGGTCTTACATTTAGGTCTTTGATACATTTCGAGTAAATTTTTGTACATGTTAAGTAAAGGTCTGAATTCATTACTTTGCACGTGGATATCCAGCTTTCCCAGCACCATTTGCTGAAAAGACTACCCTTCCAACACTGAATGTCTAGGCATCCTTGTCAAAAATCATTTGACCTCATATGAGAGGATGTATTGCTGCCTTTTATGTCAATTTAGCTCAAATATTCACAAAGCATCGTAGGGGGCGAGGAACTAAGGCAAAGAGCCTAGCTAGGATTCTGATACCCTAAGGTGATGTAGGCCAGGAACAAGAAGACCACAGTAGACTGGAAAGGGAGGTCAGTAGTGAGAGATTTTACAAAGAATAATTAAAAGCTCTTGGTGGCTTTTGTTTTGTTTTGTTTTTTATGAAAGCAAAGGTGTGAAGAAGTCAAGTTAATTTTGTTCTAGAAATTTTCAGCTCAGGTAATTAGGAGAAGGCTAGTAATTAATAAAAATGAAAAGTCTAGGGGAATAAAATTGATGGGATCCCATCAGTCACACTCTCTGACTTAAAATAAGAGAGACCTAATTCTCTCCTTTCAATTTAAAAATTATGATATTGATTTATATTGCATTAGACCATTAATTTGGGGAAACCTTGCATTATTTTCACACCTTCTAATGAAATAACCTTAGGTGCTCTTCTATTTGAATGACAGAAAAATGAGCAAAGAGTGCAGATTTAGCAAATGTTTCAGTAAACAGCTGGGTCTCAAACTGCAGTGTCCGGGCAAATGAAGCATTTGAGTTTTGGTAATGTAGCACCAGCCTTACAATTACACAAATATTTTTTAAATGCCAATGAAAACAAATGTCAGTACAGCATTATTAAGCATTCTAAGACTCACATTTCAATGGACATAATGAGTTGTATTTGATCTAGGCTAGTAAAGTGTTTGATTCTTGCTATCCTTAGATGAGCAATTTGGGAACAAGGGATCCTGACAGCCCAGCTTTGTCTGGATCTCCAGCATCTATAATTCTCTCCAGTTCCCAAGATGGAGGCTCAACTTTCCAGAAATAATTCTTTCTCGGAGGAGGAGGAATTTAAGGAGCTGTAGTCTACCTTTCTTTTTTTTTTTTTTAAAGATTTTATTTATTCATTCGACAGAGATAGAGACAGCCAGCGAGAGAGGGAACACAAGCAGGGGGAGTGGGAGAGGAAGAAACAGGCTCATAGCAGAAGAGCCTGATGTGGGGCTCGATCCCATAACGCCGGGATCACGCCCTGTGCCGAAGGCAGACGCTTAACCGCTGTGCCGCCCAGGCGCCCCTGTAGTCTACCTTTCTTAACATGTGGTTCAAAACTAGGTACCTGACTGATCACTTGTATTCTCAAATGAAATACTCATTAAAAAACATTGGTTTCAGACACCCATTCCAACCTTCGGTATACTGTGCTATTGGAGAAATTAGTTCCAGGGGGATGGCAAGAAATGGGAGAAATGCAAATGAAGTGATTCTGGATTTTTATTTTTGTAATCGTTTAATGTCCTTATACTTAAGTGGACCAAAGTTACCTGCTAGTGGAGAAGGAAGTACGTGGTGAGATTTCCAGTTCTCAGACAGGTGCGTGTATCTAGGAGAAGCCCTCTGAAATCCCCAGCTGTGACACGAGACACAATGTTTTCTTCAATGGCTTCATACATATTCAGATAAGCTCATTTTTACCATCATCTAAAATTAAGGTGTAAATTTTGAGCCGAGTTGACATAAAAGGGCTTTTTACACCTCGTATATGTTGTCAAATGTTAAAGGGAAAGTGGATGTCTGGGCATTTACCATGTATCTATCCTGATTTGGATATTCGTAAATATGCAGTAGGAACTGTGTTGTGAGCTTTCAGCAGGGATTTTCCAGCTGATCCCAGGCATTTGAGGAAGTGAGATGAGATCCTCATTAACCCCAAAGTTAGGTACTTTCCAGTAGAAATAAGTGAAACATGCAGAATAGACAGTGAGGTTATAACAATGGGATTTGACTTGTAAATAAGGGTTTTAGAGCACCAATATTTTAGGTATATTTTAAAAACAATGTTTTAGGTATTTTGTATCCATTTACCATGCAGGAGCTAAAATTCTCATGTGTGTGGGTGGGATAAATTATATAGCCCTTTATACTTTAAGAAATCTATATCCTATCCATTATCTAGCTGATTTTCATAAGTTCTCTGCTTGGTACTAAGCCGGTTATTTTTGTCCGAATTTCTTTTTAGAAAGGAGGCAATTGATACCTTAGAAGGTAGAATCCTGTCAATAATTGTTTACATAACACAGGTTTGGCAGCATTAAATCTTGCCGGTAAATTCTTCTTTATGAAATTAATAACTTCCTTTTTGATTTTATATTTTGGATTTGCTTTTAGGACCATTTTGTTTGACATCATATTGTTTCAGAGGGTTTTTTTTTTCATTTTTTAATTGACTGGAATATCGTTTTTGTGTCCTTTTAATCCCAGTCATTCCACATCAATATGCATTGCACATACATGGCTTTTTTAAAAAGTGCGTGGCTGGATTGGCTCTGAAGGATGGCTAGAGTTCAATGATTCTGACCTTGGTCCAAGAAGATGGGAGTTGTGGGTTAAAGGAAGGACACACTTCCTTTTAAAGACAGAACCTGGTCACTTCAGCTCTTTATCCAGATGGGCAGAAATGCACCCACTTCGATCATTCCATGGGCATCTCCAGGATTCAGCAAGAGATGAATCATGCACGCGCTCACAGCAATCCACTGGCAGGGGCAGAACTTGGCATTTTGCATTTGCTCATTTTTTCCAATCCCATGATGGCCCCGCTTGCCCGTGTGCACTGCTAGCGCCTGGCATAAAAACTCTGGTGTCCTTGCCAAGGGCACCAACAGGGGACGCTCCCACAGTCTCCGATTAGAGGCCATTCCAGCTCTATTTAGAACCGGCTGAGGCTCATCAAATGCACTGGAAGCATGGAAGATCTTGTCTTGAAGCTTCATTTGCATGGCTTGTGCGGCTTTATTATGTCCACAGTATATTTAGTTAACTGTAACTTACAAGGCTTCCGCATGATACTTGCGTTTACATTTTTAAATGAAATTGGGAAAACATCACTTTTTCTTAGATGTACGTTTCATTTTTGATGACAATTTGTTAAGCACACAGTGACACAGTGAGATAAAAGAAGTTGATGTGAGGATTGTGCCAATCCCTAGCATGCTCTTTCACACACACACACACACACACACACACATACACACACACACAACTTGTGCTGCCCCCACTTTTCATTCTTGGCATGTCAGAGCCAGGAGTACCTTACTGCTCTGTCCCAAGTGCCGCACTCGAGGCCCAGACTCTCACTTCGCCCTCATGACATCATTTCCTGGTCCCTGTCTTCTAGATATGGAACCTCCGAGGCAAGTCCCACACCACCTGCCATGATTCTTACTCTAAACTCTTCTATGGTCAAGAATTCCACCTCTCCCTGATTCTTATAAAATAATACTTTTTTATTTTCTTTAAAGATTTTATTTATTTATTTGAGAGAGAGAGTGAACGAGGGAGAGAGCACAAGCGGAGGGGAAGGGCAGAGTAGGAGGGAGAAGCAGGCTCCCCACTGAGCAGGGAGCCCGGGATCCTGGGACCCTGGGATCATGACCTGAGCTCAAGGCAGACGCTTAACCAGCTGAGCCACCCAGGCTCCCCTAAAATAATACTTAAAAGAAAATAGTTCCCTTGAGTATAGTTGACACCCAATGTTACCTTAGTTTCGTGTGAAGTTAGATAGTGACTCCCCTCTGTATACACTGCCCTGTGCCCCCTTTCAGCATAGCTTCATCTGTCACCATATCATTCACTATAGTCCCTGTGCTGTGCCTTTTATTCCTGTGACTTATTCATTCCATAACTGGAGGCCTGTATCTCTCTTGTGTGTATAGATAAACGCTGCTGGATGTTGGGAAAGCAGTAAATGTGAAGTCGTTGAGAGGAAGATGAGGGCATTGGAAGTGTTCATTCAGGGGCACCCAGGTGGCTCAGTCAGTTGAGTGTCTGACTCTGGGTTTCGGATCAGGTCATGATCTCTTGGTTCGTGAGATTAAGCCCCACGTTGTCAGACTCTGCACTCAGCAGGGGTCTGCGTGGGTATTTTCTCTCCCTCTGCCCCTTCCCCTGCTCTAGGGCTCTCTCTCTCCCTTTCTCTCTCTCTCTCAAAAATCAATCTTTTTTTTTTTTTAAAGGAAATGTTCATTTGCTAACAGGACTGGCACCACAGTTATGCCAGCAAGAAATGTCTTATGAGACCAGTTCAATGAAAAAGATGGTTCAAAAGCTGGGCGTGTTTATCTGAGGTTTCACGTCATTTAGGGCGTACTCACTGGGTGAGTGAATAGGGGCTTCTGAGAGAAGGGGGCCGGAGGTGAGGAGTGGCCAATAATCAATCAAGAGCTTCCCTGGCTTCCTTTGCATTCAATATTCAGTTTTGGACAATCTAGGGTTTTTTATTTGTCTTTATTACTCTTTTGGTCTTCTGATGATTTCTTCTTCCTTTCCTCTCACAGTTTTTTCTTTGCTCTATATAGTAAATGTGAATTTTCCCCATAGAACAATACTATTGTCTGGTGACTGTCTATCAAAACAAACATTGTTAAAGTCTGTTTATTGTGAGCACAAGCAAAATCCAGATTCCTTGCATACGTTTTATAAGAAAGAGTTATGTTTTCTCAATATATTTAAAAATGTGAATACGAGCATCATGAGGAAACTTGCTATATAAGAGCTGAAGAATTAAAACAAGGAAGCAGAACATCTGTACAGCCATGCACATTTCAATAATATTTTAAAGGGCTTGCAAACTTCCTCCTGAAATTCTTTTAGTTTTGATTCCTAAAATCCACATATGTAAATTTTATTAACCCAGAAGTCATGATTTATAAACCCGGTGCCAACATTAAAACCCTTAGGAAGAAAAACTGTGAAGGTGTAATTGCCAGCCTTATACTCATAGATAACAGCAACCTTAAAAAGGTTTAAAGTATTATACTATGAATTTTATGTTACAGCAATGTTGCTTCTAGACAAAAGTGAAATAAATCAGATAATATGGTGATGCAAGCTATTTTAGTACCATGCTGTCAAGATTTTTTGCAATTGCTTTTCAAAGTGGCATTTTAAGTTCATTTAACTGATTGCTAAAACCACAAAGTCAGTGGTTTTTCGATCTTGTGTAGGAAGCAGGGAGCCAAGGCTGGGATTGGTTCTAGATGGGTAGAGAAGGGTGGAGATACCGAAGTGGCCATTGGAGTGGCAGTTAGTTTCCATGCAAGAGCTGACTGAATAAAAATATACCCACAGATATTTCAGGACTCTCCACAGTAAATAGACAGGAGAAGTGGAGACATTATGTAGCTCATGAGATAATTCAGAATGTGTGAGATTATGGGAGTTTGAGGGAAATATTGATTCACATGCTCTAAGACTATCTGGTTGGGTAGTTGAGCTGTGCCTTACAACCATATCCAAGTATTGAAGTTAAGTTTTATAATCAGAGGATTTTGTGGTTATGGTTACATGGACAGGTCAAGCAACTCCATTTTCCCATAAGCTGTTGTTCAAGGAATACCACTGTGCTTTGTGCTATAATGGCAAACGTGAGCTGTGAAAGCCTAGACCAACAACATTTTGAGCTCAGGAAAAGAAAGTTTCAGGGATATTTAATGACTGGTTCAATGTTATAAGTTAGCTCTAAAGCTGTTTAGGTTTTAGGTCAAAACAAGTTGCATTTTTCTAAAGTGATTGAACCTCCATTTTGTTCATTTATAAAATGAAGATACCTCTGGTTTGGTTCAGTGATAGTCTAATAAGATAAATATTAATTTACTGAAAGCCCATCTACAGTATGGCTAGCATTGTGGAAATTTCTTTTGAATATGAAATAAATGTATCGCACAGTCCTGAGTTAATAAATTGCAACTTTGAATTTTGTTGGAAGAAGACCTGTACCCATGATACAAAGGGTTGGCTAGGGCAGAACTTCTGTAATATTGTAGTCTTAAAGCCCCTTTCCCTCTCTTAGGAAATACTGAAGAAAGTGCTTTGGCTTATATGGCCATATCCGTCAATTCTTATTATATTAGACATTCAAGCTGATAACATTTTAAATAGCTATTTGTTAATTCATAGAAAAATTACACTGTGTTAACATAAAATCATATGTTGAAGGCATTTATTGATATTAAAATATTAACAAATATTAAAGTAATTAGAAGAATTACATTGTTTTAATTTTGGGGAATCTATTCAGTGTCTGGCTTATTAGAAGAAACTAGATTCTCACATCTACTTCATTAAGTGTGTTACAATGTTTTCTTATAGTTGAAGTAAATGAAGAAAATTCAGCCTCACAGAGATATGTAGTTGAAAAAGGGAGGAGTATTTTTGTAGCCTTCTCAGATGGATACTACCTCCAACCTCAAAACGTGGTAGTTTCTTAAGGTTCGTTGCAATGGGGAATGTGAAACTCTATCAGTGAAGTTTTTGTATTCTGTTCATTAACATCTGTCTATGGCTCTTTTACCCATGCATGGTTTCTTAATGTCGTGCGTTACTCTTTGACAATTATGGGATCACTGTAACGCAGATCTTCCAAATGTTGACCCATTTCATTATTGAACATCAAAAATCACGTTTGTTCATTTAATCAACACTCACATTTAAAAATGCTTTAAGTATTGAGAAGCTGTCAGATACACAGTGATGGACTGATTTTCCTTGCTTGAAGCTTGAGTTTTATCATTGGCAGCAAATATTGTCAGTTGTTTTCCTTAAAGCCAACAGATTCACTATGTTCGTTCTGCAGAAAAGACATGTACTCAAAATTTTAGATATAAAAAAAATAACACTTTTTCATCAAGGAGGTTTTTAAGTAAAATAGTTGTCTACCCCCATAAATGCGTGGGCACGAATTATACAATGAATGCCAAAGGCTGTGGTTTGGTGCCACTGTCTTGAATCCTGCTAAGGCACCAGCAGTTTATTTACCATTGCTTTTGCACCGTCGATGCAAATGTCAACACAGATGTTCCAGCCTAACTCATAACATTCAAAAGTTTTCCAACAATTTGAATATTTCAGCACAACTCACCTTTGTTGCCAGGTGTTCACATAGAAGAATTAGTGATTGGTCCGTGCTGATGCCGGATGAACTCAAGCAAAGGAAGCAACCACAACCATGTCTATGCATCTATTTGTTACACAAAAGCAAAGTTCTGTAGATATGATTTTGAGTCTCTTTTCTTGTTTAAAGCTAAAACTTTAAATCAGCAAGTTGCTGTATGGTTGGAAAGCAGGAGATTCCTGTTCTGTCGTTGTTGTTGTTGTTGTTGTTTTCTGACCATCCATCCAGGAGACATCCAGCAGTGGCAGCCGTGCCCTGTTTTATTAGTCTGTCATCTCCTGCGTGTGCTTCTCCAGCCGAAGGAGGACGATGACTGACTTCGTAAGATGCCTCAGGGACTTCATCAGCTTTAGTTTCAAAAGTGTAATAAAAGACGTTTAGCTTTCGAAGAGCTGATTATGTCTACATTTAAAATATTCAATACTTTTGAAACAGTTATTTATCTCAAAATAATGCCACGATCAAACTGTCACAATGAAATTACTAGAAAATATTTTTCTGCCTAAATAGCAATAAAACAAATTATTAACATCTATAAAACTGAAGGAATGATAGCTTTTGTCATATTTTCATTTCTTATGGACAGCTTTCCCATCTTTCTTGGAGTAGATTTCTCCTTTTTGTGAGTGAGACACGGCTTTGGAATATTAGTGTCATCCTTTTCTCCAGCGTTAGAAATAGACCGTGTAAAGGTGGTGGAGAAAGTGAGCCTGACAATCTCCTTCATCTCCAACAAGTGTCTCCCCTGCACAGGAAGACGAATATATTACGGATAATGTTTCTTTTATTTTAGGGGAAATATTATTGAATCTCATAATAGTCATACAGTTAGGTAAAATTTTTAAAATTAGAAAAAATATTAAAATATTTTTACATATATATGCAATTATAAAATAAGACAGAAAATGTCCTAAATTCTAGTTGTGCTTTCATGTATGTTCGAGACATAATTCTAGATTTCATAATAACATTGTCTTGGACAAAAATGAGGTACAAAGGGGGCGCCTGGGTGGCACAGCGGTTAAGCAACTGCCTTCAGCTCAGGGCGTGATCCCAGGGTTATGGGATCAAGCCCCACATCAGGCTCCTCCGCTATGAGCCTGCTTCTTCCTCTCCCACTCCCCCTGCTTGTGTTCCCTCTCTCGCTGGCTGTCTCTATCTCTGTCGAATAAATAAATAAATAAAATCTTTAAAAAAAAATGAGGTACAAAGATTACAGCAGGGAAAATTGAAGCAAGCCAGTAAATGTCCAGTAAAATTACTGAGAATAAACTGGATTAATCTCTGAAAATGTACGTCCTTTATACCCTAAATCCACCACCTTAGAATATTCTTGGAAACACAAGCAAATGTTTCAGTAACCACAATAGTGATGATGTCACCAAATAGCATGTAGGATCTGGAAACTCTGTAGTACATATTCATTTAGGAGCTGAAGCTGATGGGATCGTCTGTGTATAGCTTTTGAGGTGGACCATGTGATAGAGGAAGAGGGAGTGACAATTGTTTGAAGTAGTTTTAAGAGCTCAGCCTTCAAGTGAAGTTCAGCCATTTTGTCCACATTTCACTGGGCAGGACTTGGTCACACGCTACCCACAACTGTAAGGGCGGGTGAGTGTCAGCTGGTGTCCCAGAAAGAAAGAGTCTTGGGTTTGGTTTATTGGAGATTAGTCCCTAATATAGCATCTAATTTGATAATTTACTGTGGGAGCCTCTGAATTGGAAAGAGGTAGTTATATGTGTTGCAAATACATCAACGGTATGAGAAAATCAACATGGTATAAAGTAAATGTATTTTTTATATACACAGAGAACTATGTTAAATTCAGTAATATTTATGGTGCTCCCGTTATGTCCAAGTAGTCTTCTAGGTCTTGGAGAGATAGGAGCAGTAGACAAAAGTCCTTTATAGAGTGTGCTTCCTTATAGTCTGGAGCGAGTCAATGGCCGGTAGGAAAGTAAACCAGTAATAAAACAATAGTGGATAAGCCGGTGATGGGTAGTAAGGAGGGCACATATTGCGTGGTGCACTGGGTGTTATATGCAAATAATGAATCATGGAACATTACATCAAAAACTAAGGATATACTGTATGGTGACTAACATAACATAATAAAAAATTATCATAAAAAAAATAAAACAATAGTGGATTTTGATAAAAGAAACCATGAAGGAAGAAAAGAAAGTGAGAGGTAAGGTTACTTTTTATTTTTTAATTATGTTATGTTAGTAACCTTACAGTACTTCAGTAGTTTTCGGTGTAGTGTTCCATGCTTCATCGTTTGCATGTAGCACCCAGTGCTCATTGCCATATGTGCCCTCCTTAATACACATCACCAGGCTAACCCATCCCCCCACTCCCCTCCCCTCTGAAACCTTCAGTTTGTTTCCTGGTGTCCATAGTCTTTCATGGTTCGTCTCCCCCTTCATTTTTCCCTTCCTTCTCCTAATGTCCTCCATGCTATTCCTTATGTTCCACATATAAGTGAAACCATATAATAATTGTCTTTCTCTGCTTGACTTACTTCACTTAGCATAATCCCCTCCAGTTCCATCCATGTTGATGCAAATGGTGGGTATTCATCCTTTCTAATGGTTGAATAATATTCCATCGTATAGATGGACCACATCTTCTTTATCCATTCGTCTGTTGAAGGGCATCTCGGCTCCTTCCACAGTTCGGCTATTGTGGACATTGCTGCTATGAACATTGGGGTGCATGTCCCCTTCTTTTCACTACATCTGTATCTTTGGGGTAAATACTCAGTAGTGCAATTACTGGGTCATAAGGTAACTCTCTTTTTAACTTTTTGAGGAACCTCCATATGTTGGAGAGGATGTGGTTGTGTTACTTTAGAAAGGCTCATGCAGGAAGGTCTTTTTGAGAAGACAGTACTCCAGTCATGAGCCAAAGAAGGAGAAAGATCCAGCCATGCAAAGACCTGCAGTGAGGGCAGCGCAGATGGAGCAGGCAGGAAGTACTGAGTACTGAGGGGCAGCCTCACATGTGGGAGGAACAGGAAAGCTCGACATGTTTTGAGAAGAAACAGAAAAGTCGAGAGGCTGTGATACATTGGGCCAGGAGGTCAGGGGCAAGAACACACAGAAAATTAAAAGAGCTGTGGTTTTATTCTATGCTCAATGAAAAGCCAGGTGAGTATAATGATTTGATTTATATTTTTAAAAGTTTATTTGGGTTGCTTAGTGGAGAACAGCTTTGGGGAGAAATGTAGAGTAGAAAGTGGCTCACCGAGTCCAACTTCACTGTGCTTCTATTTCTGTCATCGCCCCCGAACAACCTGGGGCAACAAAAACCAGCCTTAGTGTTCTTAAATTCAGTGTAGGCTGCTTTAAAAAAAAGTATTGTGTTGTTTATTTTCTGTCTGTTTTCCATGTCATGGGGGCCATCTGTTATTGTGACTGTGATATTACTGGTGGCTCATTCAAATGGAAGTGCAGAAACAATTTTTTCCTCAAGTATTTTTCTCCCTCCCTCCCCCCCGCCTCTTCTTAACCATCAGTGCTCTCACCATTAATACAAAGACAAAAATAAATTTTCAACTCCCAGAACTGGCATTTCTCTCAACATTGTCTAGCACGAGTTATAAAAATGACAAATGTTAGCCTTCACGCCAGGAAATGGAATACCAGCTACGTTTGCACAAGAATCATAGGAACAGCCGTGCCGGGCTGAGACATTCGAATCTATAATGACTATTACGAAACATTATGCAAAATAGTGAAAAAGACATAATGAATAATAAAGAGTCTGGATAACTGAGGTGGGCAAGCTTGATGTAAATGTAAGGGAAAATAGTGGGTCTCTTCAACACCAGTAAAACTGCTTAATGGTGACAACCAATCTGAGTACTTCTGTACAAAACATAGTTCTTTTATTGCACACACTAGGTATTAAATATACATTTTTTTGAGGGGCACCTGGGTGGTTCAGTTGGCTAAGTGTCCGACTCTTGATTTTGGCTCAGGTCATGATCTCAGGGTCATGAGATGGAGCCCCATGTTGGGCTCCCTGCTCAGCAGGGCGTCTGCTTGAGATTCTCTCTCTCTCTCTTTCAAATAACTAATTAAAAACACACACACACTCTCTCTCTCTCTCTCTCTCTCTCTATATATATATATATATACATTCTTTTAAAGATTTTATTTATTTATTTGACAGAGAGAGACAGCCAGTGAGAGAGAGAACACAAGCAGGGGGAGTGGGAGAGGAAGAAGCAGGCTCCCAGCGGAGGAGCCTGATGTGGGGCTCGATCCCAGAATGCCGGGATCACGCCCTGAGCAGAAGGCAGACGCTTAACCCAGGCGCCCCATACATTTTTTGAAAGAATAACCAAATATCCATTAATTTAGATGAAGGCAAAAAAACCTATTTGGGCATCTTGATCCAAATGAACGTGTTGTCCTCATTTCTGCATCTTTCTTGGAAATTGCTTACAGGTACTTCTTCCTTCCTCCTTCCCTCACTCTTTTTCTTTTCTTTCTTTCCTTCTTTCTTTCCTTTTTTCCTTCCTTCCTCCCTTCCTTCCTTCCGAAAGGTGAAAGAACTGTCTTCAAAATAGTTAAACAAAGGAATTTGTACCTTGACTCAAAATGCATTAGCACGTTATAATTGTGTTCTATAAGAAAGTGTGTCTAAAGAGTTGACCTGACCAAATTGTAGCCTGGCTGATCCAGGCCTTTCCATTTCAATGTATCAGTACGCATTACTGTTTAAGAAAATTAGAAAGAAAAAAGAAAAACTGCAATGAAAATAAGTAGAGTTATACAGTAAGCCTGATGCCATGGGCTTAGCGTCTCCAAGCACACAGACATATAAAGGAGCCCACTTGGATACACCCCGGCGTCTGTGCACACCCAGTCTTGGTGTCCAGGAATAACTGCCTCCGGAGAGGGCTACCCTTTCGTACTTCAGCCCTAGACTCTTGTTGAGCAGTGTCTCTCAACATATTTCTAACTTCATAAGATTTTTAATTTATAGCCAATACCTTAGTAGTAAAAAGAAATTAAATTTCGCAGTCACCTTTTAAATTGGATGCCACGTGTCTCCAAGAAAAATCGTAGCCATTAATGCCTTTATCCATAAGTAAAAGAAAATCCAATTCAAAGTAATTGAAATTATAAGTATATACATTGTTTCAAAAAGCAAAAGGGGGAGGGGCCCCTGGGTGGCTCAGTCTTTAAGCGTCTGCCTTCGGCTCGGGCGTGATCCCAGAGTCCTGGGATCGAGCCCCACATCAGGCTCCTCTGCTGGGAGCCTGCTTCTTCCTCTCCCACTCCCCCTGCCTGTGTTCTCTCTCTCGCTGGCTGTCTCTTTCTGTGTCAAATAAATAAATAAATAAATAAAATCTTAAAAAAAGCAAAAGGGGGAGGGAAGTGTGACTACAGGTTAGATGAATACAGTGCCCCAGTGATGTCTGTAGGGATTCGCGTTCTCCAGGTTTCTATTCTGCTCACCCTTGAGAGTTAGCATCTCCTCATGTTAGCACCTGTCAACGTCATAAGCTGACCACCGTGCATGATCCCAAAGGGACCGCATACAAACCAGATCACAGTGTGAGCCAGAAAACTATGTATGCCTTGTTTCTTTTTATTATTGAAAAGAACTTTCTCAGAGGTCCTCCAACTGGCTCACCGTTACATTTCACTGGTTGCATACCTATCTCAAAATCAATTTCAGGAAATGAAAACAAGCCCACCATTTTGGCTTCTAACACTTAGGATGCTTCTGAGGCTCCTGATAAATCAAGCTTCCCCCGAGTATGTGAGCAGAGAAGGACACCTACCTGGACCTGGGGTAGGTTTAGGGGAAAGCCAGGGAGGGAGCTGACATTGAGAGGACACAGGGAATACTGAGGAACACTTTGGAGGCTATCATGGACTGAAAAGTTAGGGAAGAAGGTCTGCTGGAAACAAGGTTGTGTGTTCTGCCCGGGGAGAGGGGCCCTCGGTTTCACAGCTGAAATTTGTACTTCTAGTATTTCAGCGGCAAAGAAAATTGTGTTTCAACAATTTACAGAATCTGTTAAATTAGACAAAATGATTATATGTGTCATAGATGGAAGTTTACTCAAAGCTTGACGTAGCTATGGATACATTTTACAAAACCATCTAGTGTCCGATTATGGATTTAGAGATAATGAGTAATATTTTTATTTGATTCCTAGATGAAGAATGGCGTTGGAAGATTTTTAAAAAATGACTTCCTTTGTAGTGATAAAAATGCTGTGGTAATAATTCTGTTTTAAAAATGAACATTTCAGTCTTAACATTATCATACAGTTTTTTTATTTAACCACTTAATTTCTCTTCATATATTTTTTGGCAGATTCCTGAATAATTTAATGGCATATTACTCACCATCATTTTAAGGAATAAATGTAGAATAAGACTAATTATCTTTTTCTCGATTTTTAAGATCCTGACTTTAAGGACCTTGGAGTTTTGAAACCGCTACCAGGTTGGTAAAATAGATACTCAATAATGTTCAGAGGTCTTTGTTTTCTGCTCTGAAATATACTTTTGGTTTATTATTCAAGCTCCATTTTTGTATGTTTGTTTGGCATTTCGTTATTTAGCATGTGAGTTTGAGATGGGCGGTCCTGAAGGAATTGTGGAATCTATACAAATTATGAAAGAAGGCAAAGCTTCTGCTAGCGAGGCCGTGGATTGCAAGTGGTACATCCGGGCACCTCCACGATCCAAGGTCAGTCTGAAGGTGAAAACAGATTGGACAGTCAGCTTGGGAAGTGTCTGGACCATGCACTGCTTTGAACCAATGGACACACTGAGTGGGTGTCAGAGTGTAATCATAAGCTTTATTTTATTTTGGTTTGAAACGCAACTTGTCTTGCCCCATCCAAGGAATTTTTCGATGTCCTAAATAAAATGGAGAGGGTACTTTGAAGAGATCATTTGATCACCTGGACCAGAGACCCTAATGGGACTCTCCAACTTTGGAAAATCGATTGAAATGCAGTCCGTAATCTATGGGTCTAAGTAAAATCACACTGTGCCCTTACTGTCAGTATCTGTAGCTAGCTCACTTTTCAACCTAATATTAAATCTTTGGAAGAAATTTTCCAGGCCTTACAAAATGTCTGACATATAAAATATCATGTGATAAGGCTGGGGGACAGTGGCGAACAGGACCCAGGAGAGCCTGGCCCATGCAAAGAGGCCAGCCAGGACTCCACTGCCTCTTAAGCTCCTTTTTATTGTCACTATGAGGAAGTATTGGTCTAACATCAGCAAGCCTCCCATTTTCTCATAACATGGAAGAAGGCAGGATTTTATGTTGATCACCTTGATTTTTAAATGCTGGCAATACATTTTTTAAATTATAAATTTACATGCTATTAAACTAAATATATTATGGGTTAGATTCAGACTCAGGCCACTATTTTAGAAATACTTCTTGAGTACAACCATATTTATCCTCTTACTGAAAGTTTTAGAAATACTGGGGATCACTTTGTGTCGGTCACTGTCATAGGTGGGGAGCGTTGATTATTTGCTTATCCCCCTCCCTTTATTGTCATTCCTGTTTCATAGTTTCAGCCAAGCATTATTGATTTATTAGGTTTGTCATTGACTGTTTCTTGAGGTTGAAACAGTTTGTTATTTAATTAATAGATTTAGTGGCTCTGTAAAGTCTCAACCCTCATGTTGGAGAGACAAAGAAGGCACGCCAGCCCCTGTCCTCATGTTTCCAGTGTAATACCTAGACAAATATGTAACCAAATAATCCAAGGAACGAGACATGATCATTGAGGTGTTCCTAAGCTGTAGTAGAGAGGGGGAAAGTCTGCATACACCTGCGAAGCTAAGTCAAATGTGGAATCAAATTCAGCCAGGGTGTTCACTGAATCTTAATAAGAAACAGCGTTGTGTCAGGTAGACCAGGGAAGGGCTCTCCAGGTAGAGGGAATGGCATCAGAGTCATAGAATCAGAAGACAGTGAGCTTTTTTTTAAGGAATTAAGTGATTGAATGTGACCGAATAAAAGTATAGAGATGGATAATGAGTCTTTGAGCCAAAGGGACCTAAAGAACTTGGATTCATTCTGGTAGCTTTAGTGATACATGGAAGAGTGTGCAGCAGGAGAATGATGTGATCAGATTGGCATTCTGGAAAAAGAGTTTTTCCCTGGGAAGTAGGGACAGAGGCGTGAGAAGATGCAGGAGGAAGACGTGGCAATGAGCCCCGTGGTTGAGGCTAGCTTGTGACAGTAGACAGGTGAAGGAAAGATTCAGGATCTATAGAGGAGAATTTGGTGGCTGGATATTCAGGATGGGGGGGGATAGCGTCATCTTTGAGGAGGCTGGTATTTCAGGAAGTATGTTGGCTTTCTTCACTTGATTTTCCCATAAATCTGTCTCTGGGTCTGCATACAATTTGGGAGTGTGGCACGCTTTGCCCAGACTTGCAGTCACAGACATTCAGAGCCATGCTCCATCTTCCAGCTTTGCCCCTGGCGAGCCTCTTTGCATCTGTGCAAATCTTTGAAAACTTTTATTGTATTATCAAGAAAGACCCAGTGATTCCTCCTTTGAAAGAAAAAAAAAAATCAAAGGCTGTTCGTGACATAAAAGCCAACCCACTCCCTGGATTATAAAGGAGCTAGATTGCAGTTTATTATTCTCTCTTACATAATCCGTGGGTTCACATGCAAGTGCTATTCATTTTTCTTAAACTCTATGAATGAAAGATTTAAAAACATTTTTTTCCAGTTGGAAACATTTGAGCCCCACCTCATTGCTGTAAGCAACATCTTTGTCACGGCAGTATTAAAGAGAGGGTTTTTATGGGAGCGTAAACACACGTCCTTCTTTTCCCAGCTGGTAAATAGGCTGTCTTTTGTACAATTCCAGAGCAACGATACCCAGTGTACCTGTCTGTTACAGAATTTGGCATTCTGTGACCCAAAGGGGAAGCCGCCTGCAGAGCTGGACAAAGATGACTCTATTGTGACAGGCTTTCTCCGTTAAATTAAAGGTTAGAGGATAGGAAGTGGCTTTGAATAACTGCAGAGAAAAGCAAGAACTGGATATGACTGCCTATGTGGGCTTTCTATTTTTGTGGAGTTCCTAGCAGCTTATGAGAATAGACTATCAAAGCCCACGTTAAACTTGAAGGGGCTCGTGGTGAATATTTGAATGATAACTGGGGATTGAACCATATTACACAATGCCGGTACTGAATAGCTTACTGGGGTTCTATTAACATTTATATCAAGTCTATAATGCTTCTCAGGCTTTTCGACAAATAGAAAATAGTCCTACAGATGCTCACCTTTAATTAGAATGTGATTAGTCAGATTTCTTAGAATTTGGCACACTAGAGTGAGAAAGAGCATTGGAAATCTTCTTCTGATTAGCTCGTTTAACAGACGAATAAGCTGAGACATGATAATGAAGTCTTATACTGGCTAATAATGGAATATAGAGGTCCCTTTGTATAGACTCTAGAGCAAGGATGGTGGAAGGGTATTATGGTGTCTTGTCCTGGATCCGCTGCAGAAGAGACCCAACAGAAAAGAATGTTAGGTGATCAAATCATGGTAACTATTTTGATGTTAATTCCGTGAAGGTTGGGGGGCTGATGTATCTCTAGATACTCAGTACCAAGTGTAATGTCTGTCATTCAGTTAAAGCTCATGGAATAAAAAAGAAACTGATGTATATCTAGAAAAATGGACATGGTAGCAATCTTCAGACATTTGAAGGACTGTCAAATGACAGAGGAACAGGAGGAGAAGGGTTAATCTGCTTGGTTCCAAGTACTACAATTTATTTGAATGCTTGAAACTGGAAACATACAGCTTTTGATTCAATATAAAGAAGTTTTGGGTTCTTGTTTTGATAATGGAGCTGCCCAAAAATCAAATGAGATTCCACAGGAGGAATCCAAATAAAGTTTGGGAGAGATTTGGTACAATAATTTAAAAGTCAGATAATTTTTCGGCATAGATAATAATAAACTCCTTTCAAGACCAAAGCTTGATGAGTCTATGACAAGTGACTGCCCGAGTATTTGGTTTGTTGGTACACAGCTAAGGCAAGATTTCCATCTCCTGATCCCAGTCCAGTGAGATGTCACAAAACCACACTATCTGAGGAAATTGTCAAATTCGTTAAGATAGGAAAGGACATTAGTCAAAGACTTATAAGAGTACACGAATGAAGATGATTAACTTAATGATTAAGGTGTTGGGACAATAAAACTCTAGCTTTTAGTAATTACCCATCATTTAAAACTTCACATTAATTTTTAATGTGCTATTACTTGATTCAAAAATGTTTTGAATAAAATTAGCATTAAGTAAACAGGAAAAGTTGACAAATATAGTAAGTCAATATTTTATAGTGAAGTTGTTTTAAAGTGAATTATATGATGAACTTAATTGTAGGCGGAATCTTAAAGATGACACCCAAGATTTCCAGCCCAATCAGTGGGACTGTGAATATAAAATATCACATACCTGATTATGTTAAATTACCTGGCAAAAGGGATTTTGCTGATGCAAATAAGATTACCGATCAGTTGGCTCTGGGTTAATTAAAAGAGAGTTTATCCAGGGGAGCCTAATCTAATCGCATGAGCCCCTTCTCTGGCTGTAGGCAAAAGGGGAAGTCAGAGGAATTAAGAATGTTTTCTAGGAGCTGAAAGTGATCCCTGGTAAATGGTCATCGAGAAAACAGGGACCTTGATCCTAGAAAGGCAAGTGGGTGGGTTTTCAACCTCATATGCCCTTAGCAGAGAGCACAGTCCAACCCACAGTTACTTTTACCCTACAGAACTCGGGGTCTTGTTTAAAGCTGCTCTATTTCTGCGAACTGGCTACGGGGCAAGGAGAAAACTAACACAGCAGACGAAGGGTAGGACCTGTACTCCATTACAATAAGTTTTAGGGTCCTGAGGACTGAGTCTGCCTTTACTATCTCCAAAAATGAAAAAAAAAAAATTGGGTAAACAAAATGGCAATTTTAACTGGCTAGATAACCACCAGCGAACATGTCGTGATTCAACTTTGTTTTTCCCTGAAATCTCAGTTTTTGTACGATCAGATTTTGGAGGTGGAGCATTTGGACACCTGCTTATGCATGCCAGAAAATTATTTTAATAGTCTCATCAGGATTTGTTATAGGGTGTGTCATTTCAACATTTCGGGAAAGAGTATGATGATGTGGTTTTCTCCTCCGAATAACGGGGATGCTGCTACTAGTCTCCAAATTCATGGGATGTTGTACCTTAAATTATAAGGCCTGGCATGTCCAGTCACAAATCTAACAGCAGGCACGGAAGTTCTGGGCTACACGCTTTTTATTTACCAAAGCGGAGAGTAGCGTTGAAATCACGGACAGCGTTTCTCAGGCTGTGGCGTGTATTTAATTTGTATTTTCCTGGAGAAAACTGTTCTGGCAAGTCTTAAATAATTGCCCCAAACAGTGTCTGTTTTCTGCATCTCATTGTGACACGAGGGGAGGGACCAGGTTGAAAGGTTGGTATTAAATGTTTGTTTGTAAATATATTACTTAGTAAATTGTTAGCTACATTTACTTGGTTTAAGTACACAAAAGGGATTCTGCTCTCCTTATATGGAAGACAGATATTACTAGAAACTGCTCATGTGTTTTGAAGTTCCTCTGGTCCTGTTCAATAAATCATTTTGTCAGCTCAAACTCTTTGTGATTGATTAGAAAGAAGAATGCATCAAAATGATTCACTGAGAGGAGATTGTAATCTGACTATTTTACTGGAGTTACGTATGATTCTGTTTATCATTTTCCCTTTCTCTGAGCAGAAAGACTAAAGAGCTTTCTGTAGTTTTCCGCCTTAAATAAAACCCATGTCATGTGGCGTTCTCCCCCTTGGTGATCTTATGGCACAAGCTTTAAGCTGGCCAGATATCTTTTAAATCCTAATAGAAGGAAGGCTTTTATATGATGTATCCTAGAGCTAGTGTGGGCAAGCTTGATCACTTTTCTGGCTAATGACAGTTGGCTTTTGCACCAACAGCTCTGCACCCAATAAACCTAATATCCCCTGGCACATTTTATTTCTTCTCTTAAATGATTTTTATAAAAAGTGAAGTTAAAAAAAATAGTAGAATGCTTCGGAAGGGAATATATAAAATCTAGTGACTAATTGTTCACTTCCTCTATAAATAGTGTCCTGTCTACTAAGAATGGCCTTTAAATATAGAAGGTGCTTAGACTGCTGTCATTGAACTTCATGTGAGAATACCAGTCAGTCACCTCGTATGGAAAATGTGGACACTCTCTGGAGCTGTCAAATGAGAAACCACGGGCTGAATATGCAAATCGGCTTTCTGACTTCTAACTATAGATGTGCTCTTCTATAAAACAAACTTCTTTTTAAGAAAATTTAAGACAGCCATTTATTTCAGAGGGACACATTTATTTTCCGCGAGTCTCATTTTTATCTGGACTGTCAACACGTTTCCTCGCCCCTGTAGGAAAATCGAAACAGTTTGGCTTTGCTGGCTTATTCCTTTATTTTGTTGCAGTTGGTTTTCCTTAAGATTATAACTTTCTTTCTGGAATATAAGTCTGTGAGAATTAAAAAAAAACATGATATGAGTCTGCGCAGTGCGGTACGAGGGAGTAAACCATCAGGCGGATCCAGGTTCAATACTCATCTGTCACCGAAGGGCTTGGCCACTTTGCAAAGTTACTTAGTTTCTCCCAGTCTCGGCTTATTCATTTTAAAATGGTTATAACAAGTGTCTGTTGTTGTGAGATTGGAGTGAAATGGTGTGTTAGCACAATGTCTTAAGTTATTGCCAGTATAGAATGCAGATAATAAATTCGCATTTGAAGCTGGGTTTCTATAGGCAGAGTAAGAGACTCGAACAGAGTATGCAGGCCACTGACTCACTCAACTTGGAAACATCAGGCTCTCAAATATCTTTCTTTCTTGAATTAGTCAAATGATTACTTATTTCTCCTTCTGTGGGCAGTGTTTGGTTTTTATAGCATTGAAAGGACACTGGAGGGAGGGGTTGCTTTAGAGTCGACTCCAAAGGACCTTTTTATGTACCCTACTCAGTGTTTTCTCCTGCCGGTAACTATGTGTATTTACAATTGTAATTGCATATTCTTTTGAGGGCTAATAACTATGTTGGGTTGATTGTATAGTATTTGAGAATATAAATATATACTTGATTTTTGTTGCATTTAACAAGTTTATATTACCTAATAAGAATACCTAGATTTTTAAGTATTTATATTTCTATAGTGCTTTCAATCTGTTTACTTTTAGTCAGGATCGGGGGATGTAGTGTAGTGAAAAGAGCTTTGAAACAAGAATTCGGTATTTTAATCCTATTTAAGGCTCCCACATTGATTGCTTACATCCCTGGAGCAAGCTGCTTTGTCTCTTTTGCTCCAGCTTCCTGGTAAAGGTCATCTGAAAGACCCAAGCCCTTTTTGTAAATCCATGTGAAAATTCGAAAAATAAAGTAGTTCGTGGAAGCTTGGAAGGTTTAGCATTTTCAGATATGGCTTCATAAAGGAGACATTTTGGGATTTCCTGGATAGTTTTCAGGAACATAATATTTGGTTGGGAAGAGTGAATCCCAGATGGATTACGTGAGTAATAGCTGAACTTCTGATAAAATAAAGTAGAACATAACCTGGGAGTGAGGAACATGCAGATTTTCTCAGGGCCTATGTTTAATGTCTGTAGTAATGGCAGTTAAAGTTAGCATCGAAGTGTTTGGAAATTTTAGAGTAGCTCCAACTGCAATGTTACAGATTGCGTGTGTATGAAAACCTCACCACGCAAAGCATCGTAAAACTCAAGTGCTTTCCACTGTTTCTCAATTTTTGCCCTTTTCTCCCTATTTCTCTGTTGTTCTTCCTCATGGTTATATGTGTATTTCCTGACTTGGGACTCATACTTTATTTTTAGTCTGTTGTCTCTTACAAAGTTTGCAGCATACTATCTTGTGGTTCTCTGACAGAGTTATATTAGAAATACCTTGTGCGGGGGAATTTTTGCATGTGGTTTCCTACTGCAAATAATAAAATGCCAATTATTCTATATAATTATTATTTATAGCACTTAAAACCGTCTGACATATAGGGGCCCAATCAATAGTCGATAGGCGGTGAACAAATGAAATCAATAACAAAATAAAATTCTCCAATCAGTCAGTCATTCACAGGTGCATCCCCTCACAAACTTTGATGGAGTGCCTAATATATACAACACATGGTTTAATGCCTCAAATGCAAAAATGTACGCTACTGCCCTGGCTTTTTAGGAACACACAGTGTAGTAAAAATGTCATAGAACCCGTAACTTAAGTTGAGAATACGTTCAAAATAATATTTTAGCATAGAGGATGCAGACAATGATTCTGCCATGGTTGGGGAGTGGGGGCAGTGATTATTCTGCCCTGGAAGTTTAACAATTAAACAGGACCTTGAAAAACCAAGAAGAGCTTGGGAGGCAGAGAAGAAGGAATAATTACTCACGTGTAACACTGTCCTGTGCACAAAGCATGGCATTTTGTAAAATAAGTATGAAATGTTCAGACATAAGAAGAAAACTTTGCCAGTTAAAAGACTGTAGTATGGTTATTAAATTTGTTTCTTAGAAATATAACTTTGACGGGGCTGGGCTTTGGGAGTGGACTGGAAAATTAGAACCTTGGACAGATCCAGGCCAGCTGGGAGACTTGAAATACCGTAGACCTGTCAGCAGAGATGGAAACAACTATTTTGAAGGTCAAATTAAAAAGGATCGCTGCCCGAGTCAGTAAGAACATCGAGGGCAAAAGAGAAATTTCTTTTAATTTGAAATACTGAAAATTTAAATATAAGGAAGGCAAACTGAACCTGAGAAATTTTTGTTTTGTGGGATTCATAGTTTATGAACACATAAGCAAAAATGAATGTCGAGGTGAAAGAGATGGAATTTTAGGTGAACACATGTCTTCAGTTTACGCCCATGTTACGTTGATAATAGAAGGATGTATGAGAGGAAAGAGCCCATAACCTTTCATGTTAGAAAACGTAAAACACCTAGTAGGTATTTGTGAAGGATGCCTTCTTTGTTTCAGAACCATTCCAGACATCCCTCTCATAGTACACAGATTTTTTTTCTTTCTATCACTTCTGATGGTATGACGTTGTGTCCATGTCTCCTCAGTGTTTTCAACACTGAGACTTATTCTTTTGTGCACTGGTGTATCCCGGTGCCTTGAATAGTGTCTGGGACAAAGTCAGAGGCCAGGGTGTAGATAATGCTGAACCAATGGTTGAATGGACAGGTGACTTCTTTTCAGACCAGTCTTTGGCTGAACTAATTGCTTGTGGTTGTGTGATGCACATTGGAACAGAGCCAGATGAAGTCTGTTGATCATAAAACAGCGTGTGTGCGGCAGTGTTATACTGTGGAAGGGTCGTAGCCTAGGGAGTTAGACCCTGTCTGATGTCCAGTTTATATCACCCGGGTCTCTCTTTCATCATTGAACAGGACAATAAAACTTTATAGAGTAGTTGGGAGTATTTAAAAATAATCTATAGAGTAGGTTGCACAGGGCATTTCTACTCATTAAATGTTCATTTAATTGTTATTTATGTGGACTTCCCTAAATGGCTTGACTCTATGTTGTGGCAAGAATAACCACAGATCAGCTCTCTTTTTTATTTTACTCTTTTTAATGTGCTCTACTTCAAAAATGCAACAGTGTGGTTCTGTGAAATGATTTAAGCAAAGTGAAATCCGAGACTATCTTTTGATACCATTTCTGTTTTCCTTTAATAGAAATACAGATTATTTATTTCCATATATTCATCTACATGAAGAAAGGAAAATAACATTTGAAAAAAAAAATATTAACCACCGTTTGATCTTAGTTGTTCGTCTTTACCTCCTGCTCCCCACAGGGGAAACATCCTGAGATTGATTGCAATCAAGACTGTCTTGTGAGACTCAAGAGAAAGCCTGGTACTCGCTGAACTACTTTCATGTTTTGATTTGAGGAAATTACTGCATCTGTGTTGTTCTGTTACAGATCTACTTACGCTTCTTAGACTATGAGATGCAGAATTCAAACGAGTGCAAAAGGAACTTTGTGGCTGTGTACGACGGCAGCAGCTCCGTGGGGGACCTGAAGGCGAAGTTCTGTAGCACGGTGGCCAATGACGTCATGCTCCGCACGGGTCTTGGGGTCATCCGCATGTGGGCCGATGAGGGCAGTCGGAACAGCCGATTTCAGATGCTCTTCACATCCTTTCAAGAGCGTAAGATTCTCTGCACTTGACTGTTTGTCCTTCACGTAGGTCCTGGGCTGCAAGTCCGTCAGCCGCTAATGGCATTCTCCATGCCCTGTGAGCACACTAGGGTGTGTCTAAGGAGTTCTTCAGGTCACTGAGATTCCCTTTCCTTCCTTTTGGCCCAGTGACAGGAGAGAGCTACGTATCACATTTTGGTGACCTATTTCGGCACAGGCATCATAGCCTTGCTTAAGACTGTTCACTGTTCAACCGGGGAATGATGATTTTGTTTGTCTTTGGTTTAGCTCTTAGAAGCATATGGAACTTATGGAGCTTTCTGATGAAATTTGAGTTTAAATCTTAAAAGCCTGCCTAAAAATATTTGGTAGGTTCTCTTTAGTAAGCTTCTCTTGCAGTCCCATTTATTGCAAATAGGTCTGAGACGATAGCATTCCAATTAAAGCAGGCAAAGAGAGAGAATTGCTTGGGAAGAGAATAAATAGAAAAAGTTTCAGAAAATATGTAAAATGGCACAATGGGTGATATCCAGAGTTATGTGCAAAGCACCGCAATTTTAGAAAATTATGTTCTAACAAATAATGAGTCATATTAATAGATATATTTGGAATGTTCTTTAGAAACCCTGAATAACTCATGTTTAATAATTTTATACAAATGAAAAAAAATAATCCTGGAAAATTCAGCTTTAAGAAATCAGCATCTTTTATTTTGAAACTATGTATTTATTAAATAGAAAAAAAAGCCAAAATGCTTTTGAAACCTACAGGATTTCTCAATGATAGGCACAGCATGCAATATTTTTTTTGGTTCATAAATATTAAATACACTGGACAATTCTTTTATATAGTGAATAATTTTGGCTTGAAATTCCTCTGTAATTACCCAGTTGGAAAGTTGTAGGACACCAGAAGTACCAAATGTCACTCAGTTTTTCTAAATCTTGATACCGTCACAAAGCATTATCTCGCCCAGCGTTATTGTGGATTTAAGCAGCATGTTGCCATCATGCCCTCATTTCAGTAGTTGCAAAATGTTGGAAGTACTGCATCTTTATTTCAGCAAGTGTTGGGCCAAAAAAAAAAAAAAAATCTTGTCGTTTTTTTGACTAGAGTAGGAAGAAATTCAGGCCACGAGGTAGCACACTTGATGTCCTCACTGTTGATTCCTCCATAGTGGACAATAGCTTTTGCTATCAAGGGGAATGTCTATGTGTTGTAGGGAAAGGACTGGTCAACCTCGATAGCCTTTGGTGAGAGGTTAAAGGGGCTTATTGCATATTCTTATCAGTCTTGGGTGCCAATACGTCGAGAACTCCTATTAATTTAAATGATACACATATAGAAGGGCTAGCTTCTATGTTAGAGAATATTATCGGGTTTTTAAAAATATCACAGAAATCTTCAACTTTTATCAAAACTCTACCATAAAAGGTAATAGGGAGAAAATGAAATTATGTATCGCTATGTTTCAAATATCAGCTAAAACAACAGTAGTATAGAGGAACCCTGACTCCTAGGCCTTCCTGATGTTTTATTTCATTCCAACTCAGTATGAGCCAGTACTTTTTTTTTTTAATAATTGACAAAAAATATCTTGGCAGTATTAAATTATCTTAAGGAAAGTGAAATAAAAACTCAAAGGAGATAGTCTCATGGGAAGCTGCACTGGTCAAACTGCAGATTACATAATCTTTTCTGGGTTTTATGAACGAGGAGGAAGGTAATGAATTGGACGAGGTGGAGTAGGATGCAGGAGCCACTGGAAACATGAGACCAGGTCAAAGGAGAAGTGTTTATCTTAGAGATTTTGTTGTTGTTGTTCAAAGTGTGATTACTACCTTAGACCTAGGTTGGCGATATGGATTAGTGTCTGAAAGCTGAGATTTGCTTGTTAAATTGTAGGGAAACATCTGAGTGAAATTTAGGAAAAATACGTCTAGCTCATAGGAACTGTGAATGGATTCTCTTAGAGGATATAGGCTCTGGATGGAGGATGATCAGTCTGAAAATAGGTCTTCATGTGGCGTGGATGGTGGAGGGGAATGTCTATGTGTTGTAGGGAAAGGACTGGTCAACCTCAAAGATCCCACTGAACTCCAACAGTGATTGAGTTCTGAGTCTTTAAAATTCTGCTTATGCAAGAAATGGTGAATTATATCATACGGTGCAAATGCCATTAGAAATATTTCTATCTGAGCTAAAGGATAGAGTTTTTATGCATGTACGTAAATGATCTCCAGAAGTCCTTCAAGTGGGTGGACTTTTCAATGTTGAATTCAGAAAAAAACATGGCATTTTTCCTCTGTAGGAGGAAATCACCCCCATCCTTTGTGTCCCTGCATAGTGGATGGATTATCACTCTCATTTCAGTGATGATATTACGATAGCATAATCTGTGATTATCTCATAAATTTTATAATAAGCTTCGATTAGAACAAATTTATCCGCTGTGTCATGTTGCCTATGTAGCTTTTCGATATTCTGCTTTTTCTTGCTTTTTGGGGGGGGATTAAAACCAGGTGGAATCTACCATTTTATACACCTAAAATCAAAGTCATTGTGTGATGAAGTATGTGGGGATGGACTGTTTCTGTATTAAAATCAAAGTATTCCAGTTATGAGATGATAATTTCAAAACAACTGAACTTCAACCAGTGCTACTACTCAGAAATGAGTGGTTACGTCATTTTAAAGGCTCTTAATGTGGAAACAAAGGAATTCTATTTAGGGAGTTTCAAGTTCCACAAATGGTATTATTGTTTTATTCGATATTGGTGTCTAAGAGAGTATTTTGCATTACATTTTCATTTTTCTTGATGATGATAGGTATAAAGTTTATATAATATATTATATAGGTATATATATAATACACTATCATATATAATTACATAATGTGTATTAATATTGATATTTAATATATATTTCTCTAATCCTACTCCATACCACCCCGCACACATACAGAATAAAGATTAGAAGTGTGAAATCAAGGACCCGCTTTGTCTTATCCAAATAATATGGAACCACCTTGCTGTTTTTCTTGGTTTTCAACATTTATTAGGTAGTATCCCCAGCACAGTGTTGAGAAGTGTTTATAACATATTCAACAATATTCTAAAAGCTGTCAAAAGGTCTTGTGTTGGGACCATATGATGTACTTTTTTGAGTATAATTGACACCCAGTGTTACGTTCGTCTCAGGTGTACAACTTAGTGATTTGACAAGTTTATACATGATTCTATATTCACCACAAGTGTAGCTACAATCTTCCCCGTTACATCCCTGTCACAGTATCACTGACTATATTCTTTATGTTACACCTCTTATTCCCATGACTTATTCCTTCCATAACTGGAAACCTGTATCTCCTGCCCTCTTCGCTCATTTTGCCCAGCCCCCCCCGTCAGTTTATTCTGTGTATTTATAGGTCTGATTCTGCTTTATGTCTGTTATATTTTTAGGTGTTGAAGGAGAGCTTAGGGACCATCTATTTCAATCCCAAACATTTTGTGAAATGAAACAGAGTAAGATAAGACCTAGGAAGTTAACTGAATTTCCCTGCACACCGTTAACTCCATGCTTAGTGATCGAACACTACTGTGGCAAGGATTGAAGACCAGTCTCCTAAGCTCATAAGCTCTCTTGTGGATAGCTTTGTCACGTGTAAGGAATGGACAGCACTCCCATTTTCTAAAGATAATGATGATAAAGATGGTGATAACAATAGGTATCACTTACACATCACTCATGTAGCTCAGACATGTCAGCCCTGGTTTATATGCTTTACAAACTGAATTTTGATTCTTCTGTCCTATCTGCTGCACCTTATGTCTACATGGTATACAAACGTGCTTTGACCACACTGTACCCCACTTTCATATGACCCACAAGATTAGATGCAAGTAAAATTGTAACAAGAGACTTCTACTCTAGAACATACTAATCTGGAGACTAACAGATACAAATAGAACTACATTTTCAATAATCATATTTTTGCATTTGTATCTGAATAAATTACAGAAAAGAGAAAGAATATGTAGAGAAAGAGGAGAGACAGAACCTCAAGCAGACTCCCTGCTGAGTGTGGAGCCGGATGTGGGGCTCAGTTCTACAACTATGAGATCATGACCTGAGCTGAAATCAAGAATCGGTTGCTTAACTGACTGTGCCACCCAGGAGCCCCTGTGTCACTTTTTTATAAGTCATTGATTTTGCTCTAAAGAATCATGCAATTATTTAGAAATTTGATTATTGTTAGTATAATTTCAATATTAAAGGCCTTCCTGCTGTACAGGCCTTGTATATACCCCTACCCTTGCATGCAGGAAGAATCTGTGCGTATCGTGGGATGTCATGTTATATTTTCTTGCAAAAAGGATTTTGCATAAGTAGTTACAGTCCCTAATTCTGAACTAATCAAAAGGAAGACTGAACTGGTGGATTTGACTATACACAAAAAATATTGGTAATATTCTTTAAGCCCATTTAAAAGAAGGTGTAAAGGTCAGTGATGGAAGAAATCAGAGGCATTCTAAGCTGTAACAAATACTCCTGTGGCCTTAAATAAGCACGCTGACCTGTTGTAGAGAAGGCCAGGTGGCAGAGCGTGGTGGGTAGGCTTCGGGAGCTGAGAATGTCACCTGGTTAAGAGTCAGGAAGAAAGGTGGAGCCTCAGTCCTACAATCCCTGAGACTGAGTTCTGCCAACAATCTGAATGAGCTCGAAAGGGACCCCCATGCTCCAGATGAGCCCCAGTCCAGCCGCCTCCTTGATGTGGCCTTGTGAGATCCTAAGGAGAGAACCCACTCAACCCAGACTTCTGACTCACATTAATGTGAGTTACAAGTGGGTGTTGTTTTAAGCCAGTAAGGTTGTAGTAATTTGTTACTCATCAATAGAAAACCAAAACACATTCCCATTTTAGTGATGTGCACTTTTGAGTGCAATAGACAATCCGATGCCCATCTACATATATTATGTGCATATATTAACTAATATATTGTTATTTATTAACTGCTCATTGCCGTTTCTAGATTTGGTAGTTGAGGAGATGTGGCAAGGTAGAATTGTAGGAAATACATAAAAAATAATCACTCCAACATCAGCTTGACCCAAAAAGTTGAGTAACCACTGCTATGTTACTAACCTAGTCATCAGGGTTTTCATTTTGATACTTACTTGTATTCTTTCATTTGTTCTTTTGTTCCTTCCACAAATGCATGAGCACCCAGGCACAGAGATGAATGGATGGGTGCTACCACACTCACGCAAACTAAATTCCAGCGTGTGACACACTTCAGAAAATGTGCATTTGTATCTGGTACTGTGCACCACACTCTCACCATGTACTTCCTTAGTTACTTTACTAAATTATCCACAGAGACACTGTATTCTAAAATGCCCGATTCTTTTCTCGTAGGGGATTTTTCTTTCTCTGTAGCATTTACTTATATTAGTAAGATCTTTACTTTTCTGCCACAGTGATCGATTATTATTTCACTGTTGAGTTTTATTATTGTTTCTTGTCTGGAGCCTGTTTGGTGTGCCGTCTGCCTCTTGTGAACACGATTTATGTTCTGTCCTTGATAGTGCGCGTTCCCAGTTTTGCGATATACAAGTATGCTTGTCATAGGACGTCACTAAACTAAATTTGGTGGATCCTAAGGGGGGAAGTATATAGATATTTGATTATGAATGTAAAATGCACCAAGTTCGGTAGCACTCTGAGACTATACGCCGGACAATATTGATGATCAAACTCACAGCAATAGTATTTAATTTCCTCCCTAGAAACAGCAAGGCCAAACACATTTACAAGTTTGGGGTAAATGGTAAGATTGAAAGGTGTTGTATTTACACGTCTTTCATGCCAGGAGGAAAAAGTGGTATTTGTTACAGAAGCAGTGTTACCAATGATAATACAGCCTAAAATGTAAAGTGACGTGTTTACTGATAGAGATCTCCATGCCTCGCTGTTACAACTTGGTGTGTTTTAAAAAGTTGAAGAGTACTTTATTAACATAGGAAATGTTTACTTATTCTGTCCTACAGCTGCATCAATACCAGATGGCGTAGATTGAAAGATCAGTAATACACGAAACAGGCTGGGAAAAGTGTGGCATGTATGTCCTATTTTGGCATGTCTTTCTAAAGCAGACATAAAACACTCTATGGATAAGGGAATACCATATATATAAATACACAAAATTTAAGATATGTATTACTATAAAAACAAATTTAAAAAAGGAAAACCTGAATTGAGCAGTTGGCAACAGAAACAGCAGGCAGTGGGTAAATATTCTTAACTGATAAGGAATAAAGATTGTGTAAGACGATTAGAGGAAGTTATGTAAGCATACCAATAGTAAATGGGGCAAATAAAGTGAAAAATTAATTCCCAGAGAAGCATAAATGGCCTGTTGGTACAGGAAACACACACCTATCTCTATTATTGAGCAAAGAGATGTAAATTCCAATAGGAAAAAGACCTCATTTTCATCTATCGAATTGCTTAAAATATAGCAATAATAAAATAACCAGTTTTGGAGATGATGTAGTGAAATGAGAATATATGTATGCTGGTAGGAAAGGGGAAGTTTTCTGAAGGGCAACTTAGCAGTATCTATCAAAATTCTAAAATAGGTTTTAAAAATAAAAAAATGTGCCCCTGGGTGGCTCAGTCGGTTAAACTTCTGACTCTTGGTTTCGGCTTAGGTCATGATCTCAGAGTCCTGGGATAGAGCCCCGTGATAGGCTCCATGCTGAGTGCAGGGACTGCTTGATATTCTTTCCTCTCCTTCCTCTCCCTCCCCCTCCATTCCTCTCCCCACTTGCACACTCCCTCCCTCTCTCTGCTCTCTCTCAAATAAATAAAATCTTTAAAAATAATTAAAAAATAAAAAGTTTAAAAAATAAAAAGGGTCTCTCCTGACCAAAGATATATATATATGGTAAGTATGTTTAGAATCATTTAAAAAAATGAAACTTGCTTAAGTTAATTGTTAAATTGTTCTTAGAACATAACTATATTGTTTTTACTCTTAAGATGATTTGTGTTAGACTGATACTAACATTGAGTTATGTGAAAAAATAAAATTTTAAAAGCAAGTAGCAAACAAAACACATGTAGAAGTATACTTTTGTCAACATGTGTGATAAATATTTGATATAGAGTATTTATTATATATGCAGTGCATGTGTGTAGAAGGCGATGCAGTTAGGATGGTGATTATTTTTAGGTAATGAGGTTTTTTGATTCTCACTGTTTTATGATTTTTCTACAATGAACAGTTTTTGTTTTGGTAAACATTTTTTTTTTTTAAAGATTCTTTTTTTTTTTAAGATTTTATTTATCTACCTGACAGAGATAGAGACAGCCAGCGAGAGAGGGAACACAAGCGGAGGGAGCGGAAGAGGAAGAAGCAGGCTCATAGCGGAAGAGCCTGATGTGGGGCTCGATCCCATAACGCTGGGATCATGCCCTGAGCTGAAGGCAGACGCTTAACCGCTGTGCCACCCAGGTGCCCCGCGGTAAACATTTTTTAATACAATAAATATAACTTTGATGTGACTTTGATATGACTTTCTGAAGGGATTTATTAAATCCAAGAAAACGAGAGCATATATGTAATTTATATATAAATTTTAAGTAGGCTCCATGCCCAACGTGGAGCCCAATGCAGGATTTGAACTCATGACCCCGAGTTCAAGACCTGAGCTGAGATCAAGAGTTGGATATTTAACTGACTGAGTCACCCGGTGCCCCATATATACATTATTTTCTATATTGAGAAAATCAAGACATATCTACAATGTTAAGAAATGAAAAACTGATCAAGAGTTTTTGGGGGGTGGTCATTATGCACACAAGTGAGGACAGATTACTGTCTAATGAACTGTTCTTTTAGACTAGATAATTACCAGGATCTACACTAGAATTTCTCTACTTTTTTCCTCCAAAACCCTCTTGCCTGATGGCTTGCATATAGCATGACAGATGCTGATTGATAAGCCTACATTTTTGTAATGTCCTTAGAGCACTAAAGGTCATGTAGTCCTTCCTCTGCTGGGTGACATGAGCATATCTTTGAGTTTGTACAATATTTGAAATGGTGTAAGTAGTTAGAAAATGTTGCTTTTGATCCATTTCACAAATCATGACTCAGGAGTTGCAGGGTGTCCTGGTTGAAAACCATTGCCTCCCATGTCAGAGATCTCATGCTTCACTTTTCCCATTTCTGACCTTCCCTGACCCTGTTGTGATGTTGTGTGGCCATATCTACATCTAGAGGGGCTGGTGGATCATGTTCTGTTTACCCTCAGAAATGAGCGACTAGGTATAAATAAGTATAGCAGCTTCATTCCTATTGCAGCTGTAATACATTACCACAGAGTTAGTGCTTAAAACAATACAAATCTATCATTTGAAATAGATTTCACTGGGCTGAAACCATGGTGTCAACAAGGCTGCTGTCTTGGGAGGCCACAGTGAAGAGTACATTCCCTCACCTGTCCCAGCTTCTACACCTGTGTCTCTCCCATCGCATGGGTTGTAGCTCCTTCTCCCGCAAAGCCAGCAAGGTAACCTCTCATCTCTCTTCACTTCCTCATTATATCACATTTTGTCTCTTGGAGCTCCTCCCTCCCTCTTTAAAGACACCTGTGATTTCATTGGCCCTGCCTGGATAATCCAGAATAATCTCCACATTTTGAAGTCCTTAATCACATCTGCAAAATCACTTTTGCATATAAAGCAACATTCGTGAGTTCTGGGGATTGGGATGTGGACCTCTTTGGGAGCCATTATTCATTTTACCACACCAGGCTTGCTGTTCCACTTTTGTTTTTATTTGATTTGTTTTTAGTAAACTGATATGCTCTTCATCTGAAATTATGAAAAAAATAATTTATTCGACTTGAAGACCAAAGGTACACAATGCCAAGTGATAAAGGTGTATCTAAACACATGCCCCTTTAATGCCCTACAACTGAGTAAATATTCTTCTATACAATGAAATTATTTAAAAACTAAATATTTTTATTACTATAGAAAAAATACAAAAAGGGAATGTATCATAAATATGTAATTCTGGCAAGTGTCTAAATTCTAAAATTAATGTTAGACATTTTTCAAAACAAATTACAAATCACCTGAAAAAAAAAGTGTTTTGTTGTGAAAAAAAACCGAAACAGGATGAGAATGTGTGTAAGAGTATCCGTTTGGTGCCAGTAAATTAATTCTACTCCTTTCTTACCTATAACACCTTGACTTTAAGCCTCCGTTTCTTTTCCAGAAAATGAAGGAGACATTATAGAGCGGCTGTGAGTTTTAAATATATGTGTTCAGAACAGAGCAAATGGTGGCAACTATCTTGTTGATGAGTGGGGATAATAACATACTGAAATTTTCATAGTTGTTTCTTACTTGCAAATTTAATGAGGATTTTGAGTAAGGGATTATTCTATAAAATTGTATAGTCTGCCACGGACCCGCCCTTCCTTCTTTTTAAGCATGTGTTTGAGTCTGTAGCATAAAGAAAACAATTATCAGAAATATTTTAATATTTGAAGTTAATTATTGATGGACATTTATTATTGACTTGGTCATTTAGCTCAAATTCTGTTTTTAAAAAGTATGCATGTAGATACACAGGTCAGGGGAATAATTAAAGTTTAAAATGAATTTCCTTGAGTAATTTTTTAGACTAAAATATTTAAATAATGTTGGTTTCTATGTGTATTTGTTGAATTACTTAGAAAATTTTGCAGAATTTTCATAGGACTTTTTAAATCAACGTTGGTTGTCAATCTGCCAGGGAGCCTGTGGACAAGAATAAAGGCAGTAAATTCCTTGTAATTTTTGGTAGGATCCTTGGGGATAACATGTATTGATTTCTTTGATTCTGGCTTTACAGCTGCTGTAGTTTATGTCTACTGCTGAAAATAGATTGTATATAGTTGTTGTATGCAGACAGAAAACCATTACTCTGAATTGTTAGCCTTTGACCTCAGAGAACCACAAACTTGAGGTTACGATGGTCCACGTTTTCTCCACTCTAATCTTTATTTACCTCAGTTCCCACTTTTGGGACTTGGCGTGATCGACAATGAAACCAAATATAGTAACTCTGACAGAACAGTGTGTCTAACCAACTGTTGTAGACATGTGTACAGCAGTCATGGAAGTAAAGCCTGAGACACATGTCCAAGTACTAACAATAATCAGAGTACAGACCCCAAAGAACTATAATATCCTCCTTATGGTCATTGCCGTCCTGTCTAATTACAGACGATGAATAAATCATCATGTAGCTGACCCAAGGCAGATATAATTATAGTATAAAAATGTATGCTCATTCTTGGAATCAAACAGAATGGGTAAGATCATGGTGTGGCTCATGTCCTATGTGAGGAAAGAAGTGGCCTCTATCTTTGGAATATAATGTTCTCATGAAGGTGCTTTTCTTTTCTTCATATAATGTCTTTTTGGAGCCGTAGCAATATGCGATTCTAGCAGGAAGATTGGGGGAATCTAATAAATGTGAGTGGGATTAAATTGAAATTCGTGAATAGATTTTCTTGTATTTAAAAAAGAGATTAAAATGTATCTTAATAATACTGGCTATTTTGACGGATCACTAAGTCACATCAGAACATAGAGCTTTGGAGGCAGATATTGATCTTTCCAAAAAATATATGAAAATGATAAAGGAGACGAAGAGAAGAGGCACAAATCTATTTCTGGCCTGAAATCTGGTCAGCATTTTTCAAATAAAATGTCATTTTCTCTAATTGCGTAGCCTAAGGGCCCTTTTAAGTTTAAAATACGATGGCAGGGGAAATTTTTCCATTTATTTTAGGGAAAAATAAAACATTTGTTTTGGGGACAATTCTGATGGCCAAATATATTTATATTCTTTTACATTTTATTCTTCTGTAATTAGAATACCACGATTAAAAATGATACTTAACAGCCAGCTATCCACTTTTGAATCCAGTTTTTGAAGTTTTTGAGTTCTTACTCAGATGCTTACTTATAATTGCAATCTCTGATACTTTAGATACTTTCTTCCTTTATGTTCATTAAGAAAAGTTTAAGTCTTTCTTAGAAATTAAAATCATTGTCAGAATTTAATGGGATATTGGTACGCCATATCCATCTTACTGTTGAAAAATTTTTGTTCTGATACCTGTCAGTCACCAGATATTTATTAAGCATCTCCAAAATGGCATGTGTTATTCAAAGCCCAAGTGATAAAGCAGTGAACAAGACAACTCCCTTGTTTTACATTTTTATAAGAGGAGGGAAAAGATGTACAGATAAGTTAATTAAAGAAGATAAACTCAAGTCCTAATAAGTATTGTGGAAAAACAGCATTGGGTAACATGGTGGAGAACGGTGTGGATCTGGGTGCCCAAGGTTATGGCGGGTGACAATGGAGTTTAAGAGGCAGCTGGGTCAAGATTTTGGATGAGCAGAAGGGGTACTGAGGAATATAGGATTTAATCTAACTTTTTAAGGAAGGTTTTGGAATGTTTGAAAGCAGGGTGAACCACGGTCTGATTTATACTTTTAAATGACCAAGTTTCTTCTGGCTTCTGTGTCCATGGATCTCCTGTAGAAGAGCAGTTGGTGACAGATTGCTGTGAGCCACTTGTACCAATGGAGACCACAATGAGAACTTGATGATAGATAGATAGATAGATAGATAGATAGATAGATAGATAGATAGGGCTGACACAACTAAAGGCCATTTGGATGTGGGTGTTGAGGGTGAAAGGACTCAAGAATGACCCCAACACTTCAGCGTCAACAGCTGAGGGATGGGGGATAGTCTTACCCCTTATTAATGTCTGGAAGGTGTGAGGGGAAGAAGGGGGTGGGGAAGGGGTCCTTAAAGGGGATTGAGGTGACAGCTGTTTCTGTAAGCCTATCCAACCATGTTCCATTTGAGATGGTACTTAGAATCCCAAGTGGAGATGTTATGTAGGAATTTGATGGTATGGTATAAAGCCAGACCTCAGATAGGAATTAGAGATAGAAGGGTGAGCCCAGGAGAAAATAGAGTGTCAGACGCTTTGAGTCTGCTGGGATCCCCTAGAGGAAGGCTGTGGATAGAAAAGAGAAGGGATGTCTGATGACGGCCCTGGAGAATTGACTCCAGGATTTTGACAGGCAGAAGGAAAACCTCTCTCATCTAAATCAATTAAAATTATTATTGAATAAAAGTAATCGAGTTTCCAAGTATGCTAGATCTTGCTCTTTAGTATGAGTTCATTACTTAAATATATAATGCAGACATGTATCACATTTACATATTTATGATAAATTTAAGCTTTATTTCCATCTCCCAGGCAAAGAAAGTCATAGGCTCCAGAGCATCTGGAGTGCCAGAAAGTTTTAATAAATCAGTGTCTTCAAGGCTGATAAAAGTTGAATTCAGAAACGGAAGCAAGGATATGTAAGTGTCCTCCAGGCTCCATCCTCATGCTCCTGTGGCTCCACACGTTTCTGTGACTGTTTCCATTCCCGCTGCAGATTGGAGAACTCCCGAGGAATAATGATGAGCAGAAGTAGAAGACCCAACGCTGTGGTGTGTGAGTGTGTGAGTGTGTGTGCGTGTGCACGTCTGCACCCACACAGATCAGCACAGAGGGGGCGGACTTTTGACGAACTGCACACTGAAGAAGTTTGAAGAATCTGAGGCAGGCAAGAAGCAGGAGAATGTGCATGACGGAGAGAACGAGTTTAGGGTCAGGAGATGTGGAGGGAGTGTCTAAGCTATTATTTAGATGGTATTTTCTTGGTGAAGTATCATGTTCTTTGACTTTGAACTAACCTACAAATGATAGTTTTATTAACCACAAAGCACAAGTATTTGAAATATCCATGTTTCAGAGAGAAATCTGCCAGTTTTAAATTTCCATTTTAATATTTCTGAGGGCAGTATTCCGTGAATTTCTGAATTTAGAAAGAATGCAGTCAGATGAAAACACTAATTTGAAAAGATATGTGCCCCCTTATGTTTACTGCAGCATTATTTACAATAGCCAAATTATGGAATCAGCCCAAGTGTCCCTCGATAGATGAGTGGATAAAGATGCAGTTTACACAGACAATGGAATATTACTCAGCCATTAAAAGAATGAAATCTTGCCATTTGCAACCACATGGATGAATCTAGAGAGTATTACGCTAAGGGAAGTCAGTCAGAGAAAGACAAATACTATATGATTTCACTCATCTGTGAAATTTAAGAAATAACACAAAAGAAAAAAGAAAAAAAGAGACAAACCAAAAAACAGGCTCTTAACTACAGAGAACAAATGGGCGGTTACGAAAGGGGAGGTGGGTGGGGGGGATGGGTGAAGTAGGTGAAGGGGATTAAGAGTAATTTATCATGACGAGCACTGAGTCATGTATAGAATTGTTGAATCACTATAGTGTACAAATGAAACTAATATAATACTGTATGTTAACTCTACTGGAATTTAAAAACAACTGAAAAAGATAAAAAAATAATAAAAATAAAAAGCCAGTGGGAAGAAATGACCCCAATGGTGAGGAGTGTTAGTGACTTTAGACTAAACAAAGTTATTACAAATTAAAAAATTTTAATTACAGAAGTGGAACGATATTTATAAACATGTGGCACAATACTGAAAAAATGATGAAATGTTCATGATTAGACCTTTAACATTATGGTATATACATTGTTTGATTCTTTATTAAAATTTTAAATAACTTTATGTTGAGTGTTGTGACTGCCCTTCTTTCCCTAATCCTCCCTTACCTAATTCAGATATGCCCAAAATTATTTTGGTTGCCTTCTACTGAAGTTTTTATTTCTTAAAAATCAGCAGCATGTAGGTGCATGCGTTGTCTCAGACGCATGTAGGATTTATTTTATTTTTTTATTTCTTTCTCCATTGCATTTTATTTTATTTTATTTTTATTTATTTTATTTATTTTTTTAATGATTTTTTATTATATTATGTTAGTCATCATACAGTACATCCCCGGTTTCTGATGTAAAGTTCGATGATTCATTAGTTGCGTATAACACCCAGTGTTGTAGGATTTAAACATCGCTGTAGAGGGAAATGCTATTTCAGGCAATATGGTGCATGCTTGCCACCTAGTGATGAGAGCGGGAACAAGTGAGGATTTCAATACAACCCCAAAGGAAGCAAGGTGAATTCAGTGAAATACTAAGTTCACTAATTTTCTTTAAATATAGTAAGGCATAAATGTTATGTGAAAACTATTATTTTACTGGTTAAAGTATGAATACTATTTGGTGTTTTTTTCATGAAAAGTTACAAGATGTTTCCCAGTTACAAAAAAAAAAATAAGTGTGTGTATAAGTGTATGTATACATATGTTTATGTGTATGTGTTCATATGGAACATTTCTCAGTAAAAGCTAAATATGACTTGCGAATATCCTAGAAACAGTCATTGCCCACATTTTGGCTTAGTATTTCCAGTAAAATCTTCCATATGTATATTTGTGTATGAGGCTATGATTTAAAATAATCTGTATCCTCATGTCTCCTCCAGTGTTATACCTTAGTAATTTCCCATGCTGTTCTCTGTTCCCTTCAGAAATAAGAATCCTGTCTAAACTAATAAAATTGGAGCATCTGGATTAAACAAAGTTAAACGGACTTTGTGATACCCGACCCCTGTGAACAAGGAAGGGTTCACCAAAAGCTGATACATGGAAGTGCACTATGTTTCTCAGCCTTACAACACATTTCTTCCTTGCTAGAGCAAAATGTTGCATTAAATTTTGTGTTTCTCAGCCCACAACACATTTCTTCCTTGCTAGAGCAAAATGTTGCATTAAATTTTGTGTTTCCAAAGAATTTATCACGAAATATTTGGATAAATGTTCACTTAAGAAATTTTAAATTGAAATTTTAAAATTGGACTTAAAGTCCTTGTCCGTACTCTCAAACTCTGCATCTGTGTTGTGTTTATCTGTTCCAAAAACTGTGTTACTCCAGTTGTAGGACAATGTTGTCACTTTCGTCCAAGCTCAATTATAGGATCACTAAAAACTTCAGGAAAAACACTCCTGAATTTCATATTGGAACCAAAACACCAGGATCTATTCTACGTACTTGCTTGTCTTGGCTTTCCAGGACGGGACCTGAATCTGTCTTCCCAATCTGGTGTTAGAAAATGCCCGTTATCTTGATAGTCTTGTTATCCTATGAATCAAGGAATATCATAACGATCTTATGTATCTAAACATTCCTCCTGTAAAGTAGTTCAAGCACTTGTTAAAATCTGTATTTGCCATTATATTTAACATGCATAAAATCTATTTTCTATTTCTTTTTTAGAATTGAACTTCAATAGTATTTTATGCTAGGCATCGGTACAGCAAAGAAATTATTCCCCAAGATACTAAAATAACTTAGCAAGTGTCAGTTTCAGGAAAGTCCTGAACATATCTTAGAAAGGTGTGTTTACAGTGTAGTGGGCTATAAAAATGGAGGCTGGTTACAGACTTACCTTTTTTCCTTTTATACATAAATACTACAACAACATAGAATCAAAGAGCTTGGAGCTTCAAGTCTCTGGTGTGTTAGTGGCTTTGTTTTCACATTGAAATCTATTGCTAAATTCATATGACTACTTGCAAGAGAGAAAAGGGAAAAACACCTTAATTTCTACGAGTCATAAGCTTAATTATTTGTATTACCTATCATGGTGCCTCTTCATGTAATATTAGAAATAATTTGAAACCACTTTTTGACTCTTAGAAGGGGGTTGTCTGCTTAGCACTTGGGATTGGATTTTTGTGAAAGGAACGATGGGTGTTGCAGGAAATAACAGCTTGGAGAAAGATATGCTAGGGACGCTACTAAGATAAATATTCTCCAGACTTTTTTGAGAAAAAGATGTTTCATGATACATACCTTTATTTTCCAGTTTCTCACAAGTGGCTGTGGCCGAGTGCCTGGTGAGGCATAGCTGTCAGCATCTGTCTGCTCCGACGGCTCGGGTTCCATGAGCTGCTTGTCAGATACTTTAAATATTACCTCGAGATATAATAGCTTATACGTCTCTGTGCTGAAACCCATTTAATTATTTCCCTTACAGTGTTGTACTGGCTAAAGAACAGCTATGATTTTTGTTACACAATAGAGTAAACACTTCTGTGTGTAACTCTTCTTTTTAGACACTGTTTATCGCGCACTATTCCGTGTGAAATCATTCGTTTAGGTCTGCGTGCCCATCTAGTATTGACGAGAGATCTGTGAATGGCCGTCCTCACTTTACCGATCAGGAAATTTCCTATCACGTCACTTAAATTTTATAGCTGATAACTCCTTAACATTATAAGTGTATTTATTTATTTAAATTTGGGTAATTATCATCATAATTCAAAACCAGCTAACATGTCTAGCTTGTACCGTCGGACAGTATTGGTTATAGTTTTTTAAGATTGGTCACCTTGAATTCTCATATCCATGTGTGGTAGTCAAGATTAGCCTCCCTTATATATGTGTAACTGAAACTGGGGGATTTTAAGGAACATTGGCTCCAGTTCACACAACCTAGAAGGGCTGGGTTTAGGTTTTAGTCTCCAGCATTTTGGATCCACAGCCCCCGTGCAATGCTAGTTTTCTGGAACAGCGTACAGTTACAGCTAGAATGCTTGCATCCACAGGCTGGCAGTCTCCTAAGTTCTTGGCATTACAAAATCACCTAGATAAGTCTGATCCTTATCCCCATTTTACAGATGCAATAACTGAGTAGGTGTTCATGGAAGGAGCCATCTATCCTTAGGGATTACCACTCCTTGCAGCTGAGACCCAGCTCTGCCCACATAAGGGTTGTCAGGACTCTGCTGTCCCAGAAGTGTCAGCAGAAACACACGCTAAGATTCATTCTAACGTGCAGTCTCTTACATAGCCAAAAAAACCCAAAAAACACACCAATAATAATAATGCTTTGCCCAAAAGGGTATGTTTTGGTGCAGGAGGGAGGAGGGAACGGTGAGGTAAGACCCATTTTGTGGGGTAAGAATATCCATCTTCTGTGTTCCCTGAGTGATTTAAACCCAGAGCAATGCTGTTTGTGCACATGACATTCCTCTGGCTGACTAGGATAATTCACTACATCCAGTTTGTCTTTTTCTTAAAAAGAAATACTCAGCATTGCATGTAGATAATGAGATGGGGATGTTCAGTAAGCCCTTCCACCAGGCGAGGCTGCTGTAGCTGTGCTCATGCTATTTCCACACTTCAAAATAGTCAGAGATGGGGCGCCTGGCTGGCTCGGCCAGTGAAGCGTCCAACTCTTGATTTCGGCTCAGGTCATGGTCTCAGGGCTGTGAGCTCGAGTCCCGCATCGGGCTCTGTGCTCAGTGGGGAGTCTGCTTAAGATTCTCTCGATTCTCTGTCTCTCTTTCTCTCCCTCTCTTAAAAAAAAAATAGTTCAGAGACAAAAAGCTATGAAAATGGTTTCTTCTATGTAGTCAGGTTTTAAAAAGCCAATACGAAGCTATATTTGATCTTCTGATAGCAACAGAAAACCTCCTTCCAGAAATAAGTAGACTCTTGATGTTGGGAACCATGCGTGTGAGGTGGGAACCATACTCTGAACTGTGAGCATTGCTTCCTTGGCCGCCATGTTATTGTGAGTAAACCTTACCCTTAACTTGAGTTTCTCCCAGATAGTTTTAGGAAATAAGGAGGCCCGTTTTTAAGAGGCAAGAGTTTCTGACAGTGCATATCGAATTTCTAAGTAGAACAAGTCCTCCGCAAACTAGTAGAATGTGTCTTTCTCCACCATAGTAAGAGAGCCCAGGAAATGATGCTGAGGTATGGTTTCTGAGAATATTACAAATTGGATTGTACCTGAAAACCACGGCACTGAAGGTTAGCTCTCCACTAACAAACACACCTCTTAGAGTCTTCTGCTTTCTGGGATACTCAGGTACGTACCCTGGCCAGAGTTAACCTGTTTTTTGTTTTTTTTTTTGTTTTTTTTTAAGATTTTATTTATTTATTTGAGAGAGGGAGAGAGAAAGAGAGCAGGGGGAGGGGTAGAGGGAGACCGACAAGCAGACACCGTGCTGAGCATGGAGCCCGACACGGGGCTCGATCCCAGGACCCCGAGATCATGACCTGAGCCAATCAAGAGTCAGACCCTTAATCAACTGAACCACCCAGGTGCCCCCAGAGTTAACCTTTTGCTCAGGAACAGTAATCAATTAAAAGTATCTGTTGAATATTTACTATAAGCCTAGAAATATTAAACCATGGAAGAGATTAAAAATGAACATTTTTAAGAGGCATGCCCTTAGCCTCAAAGAACATGTGGGGAAAGATGATAAGCATATGCTAAGTGCTAAGCTCTTTTTAAAATTATAATAGGATTTAAGAAAAAGATAATTTTCTTGGTAGCTTGGAATAATAGTTCAAAACTGCACAGATAATACAGTGCTGATGCGATTTGGATAGTACGGTGGAGAATGGATACTGCAGGACAGAGACAGGGGAGGAACGGTATTGGGCTTCTGAGCCACAGATATCCGGAATGTGCAGAGGGTCACGGGAAATAGTGTCAGCGTGTAGAATGTGTCCGGACATCCTTGAAAGCACAATAAGAACGTAGCTTGCTTTGGGAGGCGGGAAGGTGCCATTTTATCTTTTCAGCAGGAGATAGAAATAAGAATCATTAATGAGCCACTGCCTATCTGTATTTACATGAGAGAAATATCCAGACATCCAAGAGCAAGAACATTCAGACCCCATATAAGCGGTTATGCATTTCTTTCTTAGCCATTGCAAGATTTGCTTGTTTACTTTTGCTTGCCATTTGCATTAGCGATTCCGTAAATTCTGGCAAAAGTAAGAAGAAAAAGATGGAATAGTACTTGGAATGATAATTTTTAAAAGCGAGACGATTAACTGGCACGTTTTCCTCATTCTTTGATGGAAAGAAGCATGTCAGGAATGTGATTCATCGAAAGTCCTGAATTACCTGTACGTTCGTTACCTGTCAAGCCACCAATATTTAACCATAGCTGATACTGGCACATTGATTTGTAGTTTATAAGACACCGTCACAACCACAAAGCAGCAGAACTAAAAACAAAATCCCATTTGGAGAATTTGGAATTCAAGTTTCAGTGCTCTTACCAATATTCTCTTGTATTTCATTCAATTACAGAATGCCATGTCATTTTTATTTATATAGTTAAAATTTAAAAAACTAACCCACCCTACTTAATAGTAACTGTAGCAATTTTTCCAACTCCTTCTGGAAGGGCAGTAAATATCTATGCTCTCCTAAAGGTATTTCTTACTTGATGGATAACTGTATTTTCAGAACCACCACAATCTATTAGGGCATATGTATATTTTACGTTTTTTTACTAAGGCATTTTGCAGCCACTCCATTTACAGAAAGCTCCTTCTTATTCTGTGTACACATTTTGACAGCATTCATTATCTGCTTAACAGACCGTATCGGTTCTGCAAAAGACATTATGGTGGACTACGGAAATTCTAATTTTCTTCCTTACTAATGAGCAGATTTTTGCAATCATGTATCAAATCATTAAATTTTACATTATAAAAGCCTTCTATGAGGCTTAACAAGTTTAACTAGCCCATTTTAAACGTGATACTTTCTTTTCAAAATGACTACTACGTATTTTCTACTCTACAATATGTTTGTTTGTTTTTTCAAAATGACTACTGCATATTTTTAAATCTTTAGCCAGGGGCCTAAAGTCAAACCAAGCGAAGGGAAGAAGGAGCTGTTCTGGGAAGAGGGAGGGAAGGGTGGGGAGGGAAGGGTGCGGTGAGTCAGAAGGAATCTTTGCTTGAGTTAGCTGTATCTTTGCCATATTTTTTATTTTCAAGACTTGAGTGTTTTTGTTTTGTTTTGTTGTTATTGTTGTTTTTAGGATTTCTCTAGGCGTGTTAAGATATACTAAGTTGCCTTATGCAAATTATTTGCCTGACACTTCTGGTTAATATAGCAAATACATTTAAAGAAGGTAACTGTCTAAAATACCCAGGATATATAGTCTTGAAGGTGAAAAAGTCATTACCACATGACTGGCATTTAGATAGTACTGATCATTAATAAATCTTTACTCATGGATCAACCACTGTAAAGATGTGTTTTATATCAAATATGTTCTTCTAGAATGCTGTCCTTTAAAGGGTCTTAGAGCTATTATTGAGGGAAAAAAATGAAACACTAAAATCACATTTTATAAGATAGGTGGGATCATTTTGACGGTAAAAACAAAAGTTAGCTTTAAAGCACGATCTATAAACTATCATCCCTAATGCACTATTACTCTAGAGACTGATTATTCTAAACATCCTATTACGCCGATAATGAAAGAAATGTAACTTTTCCTAATATTGAAGTCATGTCTAACACTATACTTTGCTATATTAAACTCTTCACTATTTCTCACATCTGTGTATTGGGGACCTTCCGTGGGGTCTTACTTTTCCTCCCAGCGCCTTAATGTATATTGTGATCTGGAGATCACGGACCACTGTACCTCAAGTTACTAGGCTGTGTGGAATACGTCGGAATACATGCAAAGTAGGCCAATTTCATCACCGTATGTATGCTAAATGTCGATGAGAATAATATGTACTTTTCTTATGTTGTTCAGGATTCATTCTCCCTTGTTCTGAATTCCATGATGTTCGTTGTTTTGTTCCTATGCTTCAACAATGATATGGGGATTTGTTTAACATATACTTTCTTCATTAGTATTTTGTAAGCCCGTACTTCACAGAATTATTTCAGTTAATTGAGACTTCTTGCACAGTACAACTAAATTTGTGCAGATGGAATTTCAGTGTAAAGCATAGTGTCATGCACGTAGTAGGCGCTGCATTTTTGTTAAATCAATGCACCGAGTCAAAAAAAAAAAAAAAAAAGAACCCTAATAGATAATGTACTTCATTTTTATGCTGGAAACCCTCCTGTGCCAGTTTTATAAACTGAGCACATCTAGAGAAGTGCCAGCTCTGTTAGCAACACAAGAGATAATTACCACAATGGCGACACTTCTGAGAATGGAATGTTGGGTCATTTATCTCAATTTGATGGAAAATTATCATTCTAACCTTTTTGTTTTTAGGTTTATAATATGAGTAATCTACCACTGAACATGAGGTCTAACTTTTTTCGTTTTTCTTTTCTTCTTATTTTCAGCTCCCTGTGAAGGCAATACTTTCTTCTGCCATAGTAACATGTGTATTAACAATACACTGGTTTGCAATGGACTCCAGAACTGTGTGTATCCTTGGGACGAGAATCATTGTAAAGGTAATGATCAGACCTAAAAATTTGCCAAAGTCCTCTGCCTGTAGAGGGGAGGAAGTTTATCACAGTGTGGAGATGTATCAGACGGACTTAAAAGTTGACGTGTATTGGGGCTTTGTCGAGCCTCGTGTGTATTTTGTAATTCATGTGTAAACGTCTTTCTTTGCTTTTGCCAGAAGTTTCCTCATTCTTTAATGTGTAGTAGAGAATCGTTAATGCTCAAATGCTCATTAAAGACATCTTATTAGAGCCTGCAGAGCCATGGAGAGGAAATGAAGCTTTTAGTGCAGTGTGTTTTTCTTCTCAGATCTGGTTTCCTTCGTCCATGCTTGCCCCTCTCATTTATTCCAGTCTGTCCTCATTGGACTGTGTGCACGCGCTCTAGAGGAAAAGTGCATTCAAGGAACATTTGTGAGTTCAGGTACTTTCAGCCACTTAATCTGACTTCAGTTTTGCTACCAAAATGCTTTTCTTCCTTTCCAATGAAAATAGCTTCCAATGCCCCCGCTCCCTTCTCTTGCCTGCACACAAAGGTTTGTTTACACAGGGAGCGATCCGTGGCCCAGTTATGAATGTTGCGTGTTTTAGTTAAGTTGAAAAATGCCAGGCATATTCTTTTATTCAGATTCAATATTAACTGATTTGCAGAGGGAAAGGAACAGGCAATTAACTCTTTCATGCTGAAAGTCCAGTATTGTCTACAAAATGTCTCCTGGGGCCAGAAGCCGAGGCATCGCCTCAGTCGCCATGGCTCATGGTCAAGGAGTAAGGCATTTGCGGCCTCGATCATTTTGATGGTGGGAGTAGGTGATTATTCAAGGAATCGCTTCTGAACGGATGGGAGATTAAGTAATTTGTGTAATAGAATCTTAAGTCGGCACCGTTACTGATTGGTAGTCATAAGCTTTATTTGCCCAATGGGATTTGTTCCCGCCTCTGTAAGGATCGTTTGACATGAAAGAGGAGTGAAGAGAGTGTCCATGGATCAATATGCTTGATGAGCTTCCATGTTTATCTTCTCCAGATGGCAAGACCACTATTTTGATTTCTAATTCAATCTCTTTTGAGAGGGGAACACACCTTTACCATTTCGATCTTTGTGACAGACTCACCTCAGAGATCCTGCGGGTTCAGTTCCAGACCACCACAATAGAGCGAATATCGCGATAAAGCGAGTCGAGTGAATTTTTTGGTTTCCCAGCAGATATGAAAGTTGTTTACACTATACTGTAGTCTGTTAAGGGTGTGAGAGCAGAATGTCCTTATAAGCAATGTATTATATAGCTTAATTTAAAAAATACTGCTAAAATGTGCTAACCATCATGAACTCTTTCAGCAAGTCAAAATCTCTGGTCACAGGGCAAATATCGTGATAATGAAAAAGTTTGGAATACTGCAGGAATTAACTGAATGTGACACAGAGACACAAAGTCAGCAAATGCTGTTGGAAAAAGGTGCTGATAGACTTGCTTGGTGCGGGGTTGCCACAAGCCTTCAGTGGTTAAAAAACACAGTAGCTGTGAAGTGCAACAAGGTGACAATAAAATGAGGTCTGCCTGTAGCATGGAGTTAGTTCCATGGACTAACGTATGGTGTATCCTAAAAAATGCCCCATGTGCCCTTGAAAAGAATGCATGTTGCCATTGTTAGATGGATTTTTCTAGAGATATAGGTTTACAGCATTGTTCATGTCTTCTATTTCTGTTTTCATTTTCTACCATATTTTATCTATTTTCAAAAGTATCTGTTGAGGGGCGCCTGGGTGGCACAGCGGTTAAGCGTCTGCCTTCAGCTCAGCGCGTGATCCTGGCGTTATGGGATCGAGCCCCACATCAGGCTCTTCCGCTATGAGCCTGCTTCTTCCTCTCCCACTCCCCCTGCTTGTGTTCCCTCTCTCGCTGGCTGTCTCTATCTCTGTCAAATAAATAAATAAAATATTTTTTTAAAAAAAGTATCTGTTGAATTCTCCAACTACTATGGTTGAATTTTCTACTTCTTTCTTCACTTCTGTAAATTTTCATTTCATGTGTTCTTGAACTTAGTTGTTAGGTCCACGTATGTTTAAAATTGTTGTATTTTCCTGATGGCTTGACCCTCTTGTTGGTCATTATAAAACTATCTTCTTATTTTTAATAACCTTTTGCTTTATTTTTTCCAATGTTAGCACATCCACTCCAGCTTTCTTCTAAATGCACTTTGTATGTTCGATCTTTTTCCATCCTTTTGTTTTCAGGCATCTGTATCTTTGAATATAGAGTATGTCTTCTGTAGACAGTATAGACTTGGATCTTATTTTTCGATCCAGTCTGAAAATATTTGCCTTTTCATTGGATTGTTTAATCCACTCATATTTAGTGCTGATATCGATGTACAGTTGGATTTCCATCTGACACTTTACTTCTTTTCCCCTCTATGTCTCATGTATCTTTGTTCCTCTTTTCTTCCTTTATTGGTCTCTTCTGCACTGAGTCAATATATTCTAGTGTAACATTTTAATTCCTTTAGTGATTTTTAATGTATTTTTGAGTTATTTTCTTAGCGGTTATTTTAGGGCTTACAACATACAGCTTAACTTCTCGAAATTTATTTCAGGTTTATACTAATTTAATCTCAATGACATTATTTTAATATAGCTCTGTTCTCTCTTTTTACCTGTTTCTTTTGTACATATTATTTTTATATATGTTACAAATCCAGGAATAATCCATTGCTGTCATGATTACTTTATATAATTTTAGAGCAAGTGTATATTCATGTAGCTCATTATATAACCCTCCCTCTTTACCATTTCTGATACTCTTCCTTTGTTTTTGTGGGTTCACATTCCCATCTGATGTCACTTCCTTATTCCAGGACAGTTTTGCTCTTACCTACTTCACTTGCATTGTTAATACCAAATATATAATATTTCTTTAAGTTATAGGCCCAACAGTATGATTTTATACATATGATATTACTCTTTTAAAAAGTTAAGAGAAGAATGCAGAAGAAATATGCAACTCTACAGTCCTTTTTAATTACGTATAAAATTGCCTTTATTAGCAATATTTATTCGCCTCTTTAATTTACTGCCTACTTAATTTTTTCATTTGGGTTTGAATTACTGTCTGAAGTCACTTACTTTCAATCCCGAGAATTTCTTCTAATATTTCTTTTAAGGCATTTATTTGAACATTAAATTATGTTTATTTTTGTTTGTCTGGAAATGTCTGTTTTATCCCCATTTTTGAAAGTTACTCATGCTGGATATTAAGTTTTTGATCAACGGTTGTGGTTTTGGTTTTTCTGCCTGCAGCATTTTGAATATGTCATGGCTCTGTCTTCTGGCCTTCACAATTTCTGATGATAAATCCGCTGTTAATCTGATTGGGGTTCCTTTCTATGTGGGGAGTCATTTTTCTCTTGATGCTTTCAAGATTTTCTCTTGCAACATTTTTAATCTTTTATGTCAGAGTGTGGGTATCATTTCATTTCTCTTGGAATTTGTTGAAATTCTTGGATGTGAATTTGTTCATCAAATTTGGGAAGTTTTCACCTTTTATTTATTTGAATATTTTTCTGTTATTTTCTCTCCTTCTTATACGCTCAGTCACTATGTTGGTGCAGGTGATGGTTTGCCTCATTTTTCTGAGGCTCTGTTCATTTTCCTGCATCTTTTTACCTTAGTCTTCTTCAGATTGCGTAATTTTCCCTCATCTCTCTGCAATTTTCCCTCATCTGTTTGCTGTTACTTTCCTCTTCCAGCTGAAATGGACTGCTGAGTCACTCAAATGAAGGGTTTCTTTCAGCGACTGTGCCATTCAACTCCAGATTTTTCACTCCTTTGTAATTTTTGTTTCTTCGTTGCTGTTCTGCATGTGATGAGGCCTTATCCTCCTATTTTTCTTTACTTTTTTAACCATTGTTTCCTTTAGTTCCTTGAACAAATTTATAACAGCTTTGAAATCATTGTCGGCTAAGTCTGATGTCTGGCCCTCTCCAAGGCTTTTTCCCCTTGTGTATGAATTGCGTTCTCCTGTTTGTTTACATGCCTTGTGATATTTTGCTGGAAACTCCATGTTAAATGATGTATTGTAGCAATTCTGGATACTGATGCCTCCCTCCCCAGGGCTCGTTGCTGCTATTGTGTTCTTGGGTATGTGTTTGTAAGGGTAGACTTGACTGGCCTGTTTCAGTGATGTCTGTCCCTGATGTTGCTGCATGGAGACCATGCTGTGGGCAAGCATACCATAGCCTTAGATGGCGTTCTCTGACCAGCCTTTCCCTTTTCTGTTTATCTGTTTGTCTGTTGGCATCACACCCAGCTGTTAGTCTCCACTAATTACTGAACAATTGTTCTGTCATTTTGGACAGTTCCCAGGAGTATAAATTGTTCCAAGGTCTGATCCAATGAAGTTCAATTCCACTGGGGGTTCATCTTTGAGTCCAGCCTTTGTGGTTTGTTCTGAACTAGGAAGGCTCTCTTTACCTGTTATTTTCCTGGTGTTTTATGTTAAACTCCTCCCTGTTCTCAGGTCTGGCTCGTTGCTACTGAGGAGCTTGACAGTCTCCTCTTAATCACTTACCAAAACATGGCTGCTGTTTTGGAATTTCCTTAGGCTTGAACTTTTCCACACTGTTCCAAAAATGTAACTTTCTTTGGGCAAAGCTACAGTGCTCTCTGCTCTTGTGGTCTGCCTCCCTTCATGGGCTAAATATCTGCATTACTGCTCTGGGTGTTGAAAGGAGGCAGGGATAGTGACGGACTTCTCTCAGAGTAATACCACTACCTTACGAATAGGGTCCTGGAGGAGGCTGGTAACCTCTGGTCTTCTCAGCTTGCCTCTCCAGGCAGATTGACTCTATGGGTGAGCTTGGGCAAGTGTGATCTGAGACACGCGTTCTCAGCCTGCTGCACCTGGTGTAGAGCTTCCATCCTACCGGTGGTGGCTGGGAGGAGGAATGGAGCACTTGATAACTCGGCCTCTCCCGCCTGGAATAGAGTACCTACCCACACTGTGGATTCAGGGGATGGTGAGAAATGCTTGTGGTTTGCTCCATTTAGGGAGGTACTGTAGCTGTAGGTGGGGAACGTTAGGGAGAGGAAGCCCTACACCATCATCTGAAACCTCCCTAAGTAAGCTTCCATCATGACAAATTTGCATGGCGGTGGGGGTGGTGTAACGGGTTTTAAGGACAGACTCTCACTGTCCTCAAAGAAATTTAGTAAATTTATTTGAATAAGTGTACTTCCATTTTCTGTTTCCATTAGGACAATTTCCAAAACTATATATATTTGTTAATCGTTTTTACCAGTTGTGGTTGTTTCATTGGGAAAAAGGCCCACAAATGGACTCATGCCACCATTCCAGAAGTGTCTGTCATGGTATCAGAATATTGATATTACTGTGAGTTCCGTTATTTATGTCAGGAATAAATTCAAAACTGTGTAGGTAGGGTTGTGTTCCCACTAGTGGGTTTTAGATGTTTTCTTATACCTATGAGAAGAAAAATAATTTACTGCTTTTAACGTTACTCATTTATTTCCCAATGTCATGCTAAAGGTCTTGTAAGATCTTCTTCAAACATATGTTGAAAGTAGGGATGCTGGGCAATGAGAGGTCTGTCTCTAAGGCTAGAAGATAGGGCCCTTGTGAAAAGGGAAACTTCTTGTTTATTTTTAAAGATTTATTCATGTTACTTTAAGCCTGTAAAAATTCTCTGCTCAGTGTACTCCTTTCCATGTGCTTTGACTACGGTATTAATGCGTGGTGGATTGTTTCTTGTTTTGTTTGTTGTTTTCGCTCTCCTCAACCCGTAGAGAAGAGGAAAGCCAGCCTGCTGGACCAGCTCACCAACACCAGTGGGACTGTCATTGGCGTGACTTCCTGCATTGTGATCATCCTTATTATCGTTTCTGTCATTGTGCAGATCAAACAGCCCCGTAAAAAATATGTGCAAAGGAAATCGGACTTTGACCAGACAGTTTTCCAGGAGGTGTTCGAACCTCCGCATTATGAGTTATGTACTCTGAGAGGGACAGGAGCTACCGCTGACTTTGCCGATGTGGCAGAAGACTTTGAGAACTATCATAAACTGCGGAGATCCTCTTCCAAGTGTGTGCACGACCATCACTGTGGGTCACAAGTGTCCAGTACGAAAGGCAGCCGCAGTAACCTCAGCACAAGAGATGCTTCTGTCTTGACAGAAATGCCCCCGCAGCCCGTCAAGCCCCTCATCCCACCCATGAACAGAAGAAACATCCTCGTCATGAAACACAACTACTCGCAAGATGCCGCCGATGCCTGTGACATCGACGAGATCGAGGAGGTGCCCACGACGAGCCACAGGCTGTCCCGACACGACAAAGCCGTCCAGCGGTCAGTATCAATAGATTTTTTGATGACAACTGTAACTTGAGGACAGAAATGCCTCCAGAACATTGTGTTCTATTTGATCTTCATAGTTCAGTTCCTCTTTTTATTAGTGATTTAAACCATAGTGTCTCAATTTTTTCCTCTCCCTTTTCCTTTTCAGTGCTATCCGTGCCCTTCCTAAATCCTGTTTCTATACCGAAGCGTTTGTGTGTGAGCACACACAGACCAAAGATATTTCGTTTATTCCTACACACATATAGTATTTAATTCTACAAAAACGATGGCTTTAAATTATATGATAAATTTGTATTGCTAATTGGCTTCCACATAGTCATGAATTTTGTTCTCACCAATACTTAATATATTTTCAGATATGAAATGATATTTGGAAATAACTGCCTTACCAAGATATTTAACCCATCTCGTTGAATAATTTTAATGTAAAAATAACCTATTTTGCAATATAATGTATTATATTTTTTGTATGAAAATGAAAATACTGAAATCCCTTTTTCCACATATCACACAATACTTACATTACGAATTGCATATAATAGTATGGTATGCTAAAAGACAAAACATTTATATTTAAATGTAGAAAAATAGTAGAAATGTTTGATTCATTTCCCTTTTAACATAAAGATAATATTGTCTGTATCATATTATTGGCCCTAAAATTGGTAAAAATTTTAGGGAAAGAAAATTGAATTTAGAAAATAAAGTCTATTTTAAATCCCCCAATCCAAAATACATAGGTTTTGTTTTGCATGTTTACTAGCATTTAGTTTGTTTTATAAATGGACATACTTTCCCAATTCATTATGCATCCTCAGAACCTAAAATATTTTTAGTTGATTTAATATTTTTGCATGCTGCTGGAAAAAATCTATTTCCACAGTTTAACGAATTTTTAGGAATGCTTTTAAGTAAATATTTGTATGCATATTTATTTTTTGTGCAAATATTACTTTGTTGAATGAAATAGCCATAACATTCCAGGTTCTGCCTCATTGGGTCTCTAAGCAAACATGAATCTGAATACAACACAACTAGGGTCTAAAAAGAAAATTCAAGGTAAGCGAATGCCCTTGGTTCCTTCTCCCACCTTGTTGTATTCTGTTTTGTTTTGTTTTGTTGCAATTGTCTTGTAGATTTTTTTAGGGAATGTGCTATTTATTCATTATCTCTTGAGATAAGTGTTTCATAATATTTCAAAATCAGAAATACACTGGATTCAATGCTGATGGAGTGATGACTTATATATAGTATACATATCTTTAAAATAAATGTTCATATTCTTACCATCAGGCATTGTATTAGAATGCTATTTAAAAAGGATGTTAAATTAACAAGTAAAATTTTACATGTTTTAAGGTTAAAATACAAAAAACTAGTAAACTCTTCAAAAATATCAGAAGAAATGCAAGTTTTTCATAACAAAAACAATTGAATATTGTCTCAATATAACTGAAGTCAACATATAAAGCTGGTTAATTTTCTTATTTAATTTGGCAATATTCTACTCAGACTCATGCACTAAGTATTTGGTGGTTCTTACACAATCTGTGCACTCTTTATTTTTGCATGAATATGTAGCTTATTTCATCAAAGTTAAATGCAGCATGTTATGCCAAATTCTATGATATCAAATTTGAATGCTTAACAAGGTAAAATGTTCCATAAATACTAGCTGTCTGTGTGTATATCTATTTTGTGGTCAAATACCATAAGAGCTTTACTTTTAGCACTTGATAATCTGTATCTATATTAGACTAATTTGTCTCCAATTAAATTTGCTTGACAGCTAAACTCTTCAAAACACTTCAAGCCTATCAACTATTCTTGAATTAGGTGAATGCATTTCCATGCTCTATATTACCTTGATAAATTGGTGTATTTGTATGTGTTTTTCATTGGGAGAAAATGTTTTAACTGTGTTTTATTTTCAGAGAAGAACTATTTATACAAACATGGGGACTGTGAAACGAAAATTCTATAGTGAATTGTGAAAAGTGGACATATTTCTAAATTCATTCCACTGCCTTTATCCAAACTTAAGAATCACAGACATTTGTTATTCCTTCGGCAAGACATCCCTGCTGCACAATGATATGTTCATTTCGTAATTTGGTTGCTGGCCACCAAGTGCTCCTTAGTTTTTAAATACATTTTGAGATTTACTGGAAACTTGAAGAAGAAATTAGTTCCTGATTAAGACAATCCCAATTTTCCTTTTTATTGTTAGTTTCACTTTGTTTCTATGTTGTTTTATGTCCTTGTTATAAAATTGTACGTTGCGTGATACGTGAACAATATGATTTTGGATGAACTTTGTGTTCCATATACATTGTTTTCATTAGATAGACTGCTTGAGAATAGTGCGTTCCTGAGGGATTTTGAACATGCTACAGTTAAGAAGTGAAAATATGGACCATGGAAGCTCCAGCTAGAGGTTTTCTGGACTATAAACAACTATTGTTGTATTATGATTACATGCAGCCAAGAGTCATGGGTAAAAATAACTAGATTGCAATAAGAAACATCTCTCTCTCTCTTTCTTTTTTTTTTTTTTCTCGGTCTTTCCCAAGTGTCCCCAATTTCCTTTTTGTTTTATATCAACGAAAGATAACTAAGTTTCAGAAGAGTTTTTGAAATCAGGTATTTTACCATTCACACCCTTCAACAGAAATGTTTTTTGATTAAGCACTTAGCAATATGACTGAATTGACAGTTTGAGAAAATACCCTGCATGTCAGTACTGGCTATTTGAGTTGGAAAAATATCCTTTTTATTAGACACATTGTAAAAAGCATGCGCTTCTATTGCTTTGTGTCATATGCTTGCTACTTGTAACTTTTTATATAAAGATATATAAAAATGTATAATGATTTCCTAACTGGAGTTAAGAAAAATGTTTTCTTCTATTAGAGTGATAAACAAAAATGACTTACATAAGTGCACATTTATATCAACTCTTTCTACCTGTTAGGCTCTAGGATGTCTTTTAGTATTGAGGCTTACTTCTCCAAATTTGATCTCTCAAATTTTATGGAATATGTTCTCCTTTTAGAATAGGAAAATCTTTTTAAATGCTTTAAAATCACAGGACTTTTTATGACCCAAATTATGCCATTCGGAGTTGTTCTCATACTCAGGCACACATATAATACCCGAAAGCTTACTGATCATGATGTGTTTAATATAAATAAAGTGAAATCATATATTTAATTGCTGCTGAATCATATACACACTCTCTAAAGTTTGATTTAATAAATGGGTACTTTTTAAATATTCAATGTGTATTCTTAGAAAATAAATTCTAAAAATCAGAATTACTACAAATCCTCTTACTAACATCTCCAAAACTGTTGACTTCTACAGAAGTCTGTCCTTCAAATAGTAAAGTAGTCTGGTCTATCACAGTTAAAACTTTGTGACTCAAGCAGGCTTTATAAGCCCATAGGTGAATAACTTGCATACATCTCTGTTAGGAATTCAATTTCATATATGCTACAAAAACAAATAAATGGAGAAGAAAATAAAATTTTATGATAGAAACATTAAAGAATTATCATAGCAATTCTGAATAACCTATATTGAAAAAATGTCAATATGCATAATCACTTCCATGAATGTGATAAACTGATGAATAGAAAAAATATATATTGAACATGATAAAGAAAGATTATTTCTATCATTTTGCTACAGATTTAAACACACCTCTTATGTCATAATTTAGTCTTTAGGATTTGACTTGACTGAATTATTTAATCGCATGCCAACTCTTATGCCCTTTAATTCAAATTTAATGCCTCCACACATTATTTTTGAAGTGATCAGTCATATTTTACTTTCCCTATTTAGAAAACTTCATAGGACCCTTTACAATTTGAATGAATAATCTCAAAAAAGTATGGTATTCATGTCAAGACTTATTTATAACAGCAAAAAAAAAAAAAAGGAAGATAAATTAAGTGACCCACTTTGCCATTCACTTTCCCGATAGCTGTCCACAGGCAGTTCTCCCTAAATATGCACAATGCTTCTGATCTGCTGGCTTATTGCTTAAAAGATATTTGCACCAGAAATCTGCTAATGAAACAACAACAAAAAATCCAACCACACTAAGTAAAGTACTAAAGATGAATTTCTTATGAATATTTAGTACACAACAGCTCCATGGGAAAATAAAAATATTTCAAATGAAGACTAGGTCTCCTCAGTGGTCATACTAAAAATATTTAATAATGGTCATTGACTAATCAGAAGCGAAGGGAGTGATGCCGTGGAGGCAGGGGCCTGGGGCTTCCTGTTGGCCCTCGAAACAGCTCTAGATGCTGGGTCTTGAAAGTGTGGGACTCCACGATATCTGGGAGGCCCCTGGAGGAGGCCCTTTAAAAGCCAGGACTGAAATGTATCCGTCTATTAAAGACTCCTATTTACTGGCACATCAGATCCCATCACCTGAGTATCAGCCTTTGGTTTACATTCAAATGGGGAGATACATCGTAGTTAAGGAATGAGATGTTTCAAGACGTTTAAGATGTTTCAGGATGTTTCAAATCAAGTTATTTTAACAAATAATTATATTTTTTTGATAAAGTGAATTCAAATGTGACTTACACAAGTGCTTCATTAATTCCACAAGATCTTCTCCAAAAGCATAATTACACACTATGTTCGTTAATTTGAAAATAGCTGTTTTCCTTTTATTTCTTTATTTTTGAATTCACTTTCAAAAATTGGGAGACATATCACGAGTCTATGCAACACCTGTGAAACCCTGCTTTCAGCCTCTTACTTTGGTCCAAGTACATTTCAGTTGCCTAACCGAGGATCGGTGTGCTGATTTGGAAATACGATTTTTTTGTACCTAATTTTATATATATGCACTTTCTATGCATCATATTGCAAACTAGACATATGTAATGTTAATTTTCCAGAATTCACTTTCATTTGGTCAGATAATTAAAATGTGGCTATAAACGTAACTGGAGATAAATGTCTTTAGACTTTTAAAGGACAATCCGCATTGTGGAAATGTTGGCTTTTCTGTTTTACATAATTTTTTTTCCACTAAAAATACTTAAATAGGTCTGACACCATAAGCTGTCATTTCTGGTGTTGAATAAACGTAAGCTGTTGCATCAACTTCTTCATTTTTTCCCTTAAGAATTTGGGTTTTCCTCAAATTTGATAGCTTAAAAAAAATCCCACAAATGGATTTTCTTCGACCTCCGAATATCATAATAAATGACAGACTATGATACTGGTTCCTGTTACCTTAATTAAAGTAATGGCAAATAATTTATTGATGTTTTGGTGGTAAAATAAATAATAGCATTTATTACGAAGTTTGTATATTTTAATGATGAAAATGAGTCCTGTCAGATTCCAGCTCTGGAGGGAGGTTAAATAAATAAAATCTGTAAAAGTCTCTGAATCCTAAACGCATATGATTTGAAAAGTGAGTTATAGGTTTTTCCAGCTTCACTGAAGTGAGTTACTATCAATATCATGTCTACTTATTATTCTTTCTCCCCTTTGCTTGTTTCTATCTGTCACACTATGGCACAGAGGGTCCAGCCAACAAATTGTTAGATAGATGAAGAATAGAAGAATCAGGACTTGAATTTATTATAAATCTCTTATCCATTTAGTTAATATTTCCCATTCCTCTCTTAAAAGTTGAAAACAGTAGCAATTAAAATATATTGTAAAAATAGCCAGAGATACGTTTTTATAAATCATCTTGTTCCATAAAGCTGAGGCCCTTCGTTAACATGGATTTGTCCTGATTCATTTTATGAACGAGTTGTTTAAATCGTACTGCAGATTTCTTTAACTGACTAATATCACTTGAATAAATCCAACAGTGTCATGGAAATACCAAACATGGACGACCAATGTCAGACACTCTTAATACTTCATCTTTTTTTTTTTATTGTGGCCTCTGGTTCTGTACTTCCTCATGCATTAATAAAGAAGTAAATGCCCTCTTAATATGCCTTTAATTCCTCAGAGGTAGGAATAATAAACTCTATCTGCTTCAGACTTTTGTCATTTTTGAGGGTCTATGGTTGTTTCCAGAAAATTGTTTATTCCTGCACCAGTACGATTATGTAGTTAAACCACTGCTTTATATTCCTAGTATTGTGCAGTCAGTATATTCTGGTTTGTCGCCAACTTCTGCCTCCTCTCCATGGTCTGAGGCATGCCATTTTACATTGGTCGATTCTTTGAAAAGTTATTTTTTTTGCTCTCCTGATAGTCACAGATGTGGACCCAAAAAGTAACAGTGAGCAGAAAACACAATGTATAAATTATTTAAAAGAAAACATTTCTATTATGTCTTACTACAAAATTTGTACTCTTTGGTCACTTTCTCATGAGTTAAGTTTAATCTCCACACAGCCAGTCTTTTTTGATCCTGTACAATCTATATACTGGGATTCTGCCTAAATGCTTTGGGGATGAAGAAAAGGGCAGCAATCTATTGGGGAACATGAGTAGGGAGCTTCATAGAGGGCGTTTAAAGGAGCTAGATCAGAAAAATGAAGCCCAAAATTATTTGCTAAATTTTTCACCTTAAAAAGCTTACTAGTTGGGGCGCCTGGGTGGCACAGCGGTTAAGCGTCTGCCTTCGGCTCAGGGCGTGATCCCGGTGTTATGGGATCGAGCCCCACATCAGGCTCCTCTGCTATGAGCCTGCTTCTTCCTCTCCCACTCCCCCTGCTTGTGTTCCCTCTCTCGCTGGCTGTCTCTATCTCTGTCAAAAAAAAAAAAAAAAGCTTACTAGTTATCTCCTTCATAATCTTATATGGAAGATAAAATATATTCAATTATCAAGAGAATACAATGCAGATGATTTTTTTTAAAGATTTTATTTATTTAATTGAGAAAGAGAGTGTGTGTGCAAGCATGTGCAAGCAGGGGGAGGAGCAAAAGGAGCAGGGAGAGAGAATCCCAAGCTGACTCCAAGCCAAGCCTGGAGCCTAACAAAGGCTGGATCTCAGGACCCTGAGATGGCGACCTGAGCCGAAACCCAAGAGTCAGCTGCTTCACTGACAGAGCCACCCAGGTACCCCCAGATGATGATTTATAATAAAGAAGTTGATAGCGTAAATATGGGTTACAAATATCATCTCAAGGGAATCAAGAAAGGCTTAATGAATAGTTGTCCTTTTAAGCAGATCTTGAAGGTTGGAGACCATCAAATCGTGGGGCAAGGAGAGATTTTCACCTAGAGAAATTGGAGCAGGGAGTAGCTGGGAGGCTACGTATTTATTTGAGTTAGCTGAAGTGTAGGAGTGGACCAAAGGAGAAATAGTAAATATAGTTGGAAGAGTAGGTTGGCATTTGCATCATGATTTCTGAGCTCATGTAGTTTCATCTAAAGGAATTCATATTTTATTACAAGGAGAATATTTTAATGTTTCTTAGCATGATATGCTTTATGAATTATACTTTAAGTCAAATCCTCTGACAGCAGTATATTTGTTCAATTGAATGAGACCAGAATAAGTAAAGGAAATTAAAACAATAAAACACAAAACACTAAAAAAGAATAACTGAGGGTCAGCTATCCAGAAATATCTGTTTTGCTTTTCTATTTATTTTCTGCCATATTTTTTAACTCTCAAGGTTATGATTGGCGAACTGACCAACCCATCGAGCCCTATGTGCCAAACACCATTCGGAGTGTTTTATGATCAAGTGTTCTATTGGTCATTTTAGCCGTCCTAACACTAATAATAACAATACTTGTTGTTGTGGAGGTTGTTGTTGTTAATTCCATTGTACATATGAGGAAATTGAAGAGAGTTTTCTATTAACTTTTCTAAGACTGCATGATGTGGAGTGATGAATTCAGCACCAGCCCTATTCTGATTAATGCCCGAACCAGCCAGCAATCCTCACCCACGTGCATAAGGCTAATAGTCAACACAGCACTAGTTCGTATTCATAGTAACCCCATAGTTTTGTGTCTCCTCATCTGTAAAGGTATATATTATAGCAACTTCTCCCCACCCGGTAGCATGTAAGGATCAAATGACAATGCATTGGAAGATATTTTTATATCCTATAATACATTTTAAATATGTGGTTTTTCCCAAGTCACGTGTAAACCTCATTTATGATCAGCAAGGAACAGGCATAGCATCTATAACGAGCAGTAACGAAGAATGATTTCCAGCCTTCTTGTCTTCACAGTGAAATGTCTGACTTCCAGACCCCACTTACTGTTATTCCCTGGAACGAGGTTTTCTCTGATGCTTATTTTATTATATTATTTTACGGAACTCTGCAGCTTCTAAGTGACCCCAAAAGCCCTAGTCATCAAGTACACACAGAAATACCAACACTTGAAAGAAAATCCCATTTTCAATCCCAGACAATTGTTTGATATAAATTTGCATGATATAATTAGTGGATCAGTGAGCATATAAACAGTTATATAGAAAATTGCAGTCTCCAGGCCTCAATTATGATAGAAAATGTGGTATACTGCCCTAAAAATAATGCATCCTTTTTGAACAGGAAAAATTCAAATTCAAACTTCAGGTTCACTTCATACTACGTATGTGCTCTTAAAAATAGCTGTTTGAACCCTCATAGAACATAGTCAATGTGGGTCTGTTAAATGAGCAAATGAGTAGAAAAATTACACATAAGAAGTAACTAAATTTCTTTATTTGTCACAGAAGCATGGTCCTGACTTGGTACCTGGCCTATATTTATTTAGCCCGTCCTTCTAGAAGTTATAGAACTCAGCGGATTCTAAAGTAAGCCTGAAGAAGTGCTATTTCATAACCAATGTGACAGGCACACTAGCTTTAAAAAAAAAAAAATTAATCAGCAGGTTGTGGTTTCTGAAGAAGCACGCACAGAATACAAATGGTAAACAAAAATGGTAAATTTTGAAGCACAAAAACAGGATAACATTTAAATAGAATTGCTTGAAGTACGTATCAATTCAGTATACTTAGGAACCATGGGGCGTTCATGATTTTTAACTTCTCACATATGCTAACTTTAGGAATGAAAGTGTCTTTTTTAAAATATCACTCTTTAAAACGCAGCTTTTCCAAGTGGATCATCATTGTTAAGATGTATCCTATGAACACATTTTCCTATAATATATTTGCCCAACTTTCTGAAAGGACAGTCCTTATGTGTTAAAAATGACTGCATCATTAATTGATAATAAAGTATTTTATAAAATGTTAATGCAGTTGGGAGAAAACACTCTCTACTCCCTTTCTTATAGCCAAGTTTTTTCTCCCATTTATTTTGAGACTTTTCTAAAATACGTAGGTATTTTCTGGCCAGACGCTTATCCTTTCGTCTCTTGTAAATAAGTTGATTTCCTTAAGGACTATGTGTGTTGGTGAGATAAACTATCTCACCTTCAAATTGACGGCTCTGAATGACCAGGCCGGGACTCTGCACGCCGGTCATTTCCTCTGCCAGCTGGTCCCCACTCAGATCTCCTAACGGGGCAGTAGAGGAAGATGGAGCCAGCTGAAGACCTCAGAGACTTACTTGCTGTTTGCTTCCTGCCCTGGTCAGCTTCATCCAAGCATCCTCGCTTGGATTCAACAGCAGCTTCAGCGGCTTTTGGGCCTTGGAGACCACGCCTCTAGCATCCCTCAGATGTACCTGCAGGAGCCAGCGTGCCCTGCTCAGACCGCTGAGCCCTGTCCGCAGGACCCCTTCTAGATTCTGGTTTACGAAAACCTCAGTTTGTTCCCATTGTTTCCTGAGTCTGAGGGCTGGTCAGCCTTCACATAGCTTATGGTCTTTATTCCCTGTTTGTTTTCCTGGCCTTCCAACCATTGCAACAGATTCCCTTTATAACACTCCCTGTCGATGTATCTGGTATGTTTTCTGTTTTACCAGCTGGAAGATTCTGATGAATTTTAACTGGCATTCTTGTCCTTGCTAAGAGCATTCTAAAGTTCTTCCCTGAGATTCTTTTGTTTACCTTATGAAACTTTGCCTACTTAAATTTCAGATGCTGGCTCAATTGTTTCTGAAATATGAGTTCTGTAGTACGAACTATTAAAATTTATGTGACTGCAATGCATATGTTGATAATAAACAGGTGTTCCCTTTCATGGGGTGGGTATTCTCAGTTCTTGTTGGGATTTACAAGGATGGGGGGAGAGATATCATTTGTAGCGACATGACACTGAAATGAAAATCATCATGGATCCTCTTTCTAATTTATATTCCGGACCTAGCCAGCTCCAGGCAACTTCTTAATTCATTTATGTGCACCATAATCAATTTCTGTGGATCGTTAAATTTTACTTTATTCTTCAGGAATAAAGTTTTTGTCAAAACGGTTGGACAGTTTTGGCCTACTGATGCCTTCAGGAGAGCCTAGAGACCCTGCTCTGGTCTATTAGAAGTTTCAGAGCATTTCCTAGGGACTAATAACTTAAATTTGAACTAATCAGCCACAGAGCTTGGCAAGTTAAAATTTTATAACTTCAGTTTTTCACAGGGAATGACTTTGAATCTAATCACCTGGTGGTAAGAATTTTAATCTCTCTAAGTCAACCACCACCAAACTTTTATCTCAAGGGAACAAGGAGACAGCAAAATGTGGTTGATAGGTGAACTGAGTAATCTTGACTCAGTCTGTGGTCTATTTAAATTGTGATTTTCTACAGTTTGTGATTATCCAGGGGGAAGAGATTCATTTTTCTGGCTTAATCAGATGAAACCATAACTTGTTATGATAAACCCATTTCATACAAAAAATATTCTTGACACTACTTAAATTTAGACTTTTCCCAGAACACTCACATGTATTTACCCCTGCTTTCCTAGTAAATCTAGCCCATTCGGCCATTTCTGAAGGCAAAGAAAGAACAGGCTTTATCCCAAAGGAGTGATAACCAGCAAAACTGTAGCTCTGCATTCAAGTGTTAAGAATAAGTAACAGTTGCTCAATGTTCAGTTTGTGTGAGACACTGTTCTAAGTATTTCACAGGTATTTATACAGTTCATCCTCACAACAACCTTACAAGGTCGCTAGTATTAGCTTTATTTTACAGATGAGAAAAAAGAGGTCCAAAGAAGTTACATATCATTCCCAAGATCATGTAACTAATACATTGTAAGGCCTGGATTTAAACTTTGGAAGTCTGGATAAGGAATCCACAGTCTCTCTCTCTCTCTCTTTTTTAAAGATTTTATTTATTTGAGAGAGACACAGCACAAGTGGGTAGGGACAGAGGGTGAGAAAGAAGTAGGCTCCCTACTGAGCAGGAAGCCCGATGCGGGACTCGATCCCAAGACCCTGGGATCATGACCTGAGCCAAAGGCAGATGGTTCACCGACTGAGCCCCCCAGTGCCTACGAAATCTGTAGTCTTAACCGTGAATCAAATTGCTTCTCATTGATTTCTCACTTATTGATTTTAATGAATGGGAAGGAAAATATTAGTCACTGATTTAAAGCCACTCTTTCTAACCTCGTGAGTACTGAGGCAGGAGAGACAAGGATCAGGTGATGGAAATAACATAGTCAATTCTCCTTGAAAGCATGCTTTAGGAATTCCCATGGGGATATTGGAGAAAAATAATGGAGAATCTTTATCTACGATAACATTTTAGTACAATGTACTTGGTCTGCCTAGGTTGTTTATGGTAAATGAATTTAGAATTTGTGGATTTTTGTACGGTACGAGACCTGCTAAAAACTGTTAGAGTCAGCATGTGACTATCTCAGTAATAAATGACTATGTTTCATAACAAAACTGTGTTTGTGTAAGCAGTGCCCTACATGCATCACTTAGGGGGTTCCTGTTCACGAAGTGTGTTGGGGTCCTCCTACTACGCTAATAAGGCACCAGGTGAATTCAGTTGGTACAACCATGCTTCCGCACCTGTCAGATTTAACTCATAGTTACCCATAGTCTTTGAATTATTGGTAAATTTTGATTCTGTGTGAGATATGTGATTCTTGTAAGTCTGATTTGAAAGTCTGACTTTTTTGCTTTCTCAAGGAATTTTGTACAGTTAAAACTCTTTTGGAATTCCAGAAGTTCGATGCCAAAGTTGAACACTCCTTTGGCTTGTGTGGGTGGTTACCACCAGCTCTGTTAATTTATTCAACAAACACACCACAAGCAATAGCAGCTCGCTCAATAAATATTTGTTGCATCCATATTGGGTGCATGGAGCCGTTTTAATCACAAAATGGACAAAAAGATTCACTTTGTGTCCCATAATCTAGGTGAAGGAAACATAAACTAAAGAACAAAGGAAAGCAATAACAATAAAAATCATATGGCATGTTGTGACTGTGCCTTGACAAAAAATGGAATAAAATAAGGCTATTAGGAGATGAGAGCATTGAGATACAGATTTGGCCTTTAATGTGGAAACGGCTTGGGCGGCATTTCTGTGAATGTGATGTTTGAGCACAACCTTAATGGAGTAAAGTAGTGAGATTGTCAATATCTGAGGGAAGAAATTTTCTGGCGGGAGTGTGCTGGGTGTGCGTGAGAAGACACCATGGTGGGGACAGAGCAAGAGAGACACAGTTGGAAGCGGGAGGGCAGTGGCCAGGATTGAGATCGGGTAGGGTTAATCAAGCAATGCTTGCAAATACAAATTTTGTCCGGACGGAAATGGGAAGCCACTGGAGGGTTTTGCCAGAGTGCTTGTTGTCACGGTATGGCTCTGCTTTTCCTGCTCTGCTCTTGTCTGCTGTGTTGAGAAGAGTCTGTGAAGGAGTAAGGGGGAAGTCAGTGAGCAGGAGGAAATTCAACAGTGCAGCTGAAGCAACTGTGGCCTCTCTGTTAGGGTACAGCCGGGAAAACCAAAGCCATGTACATATTTAAGGCATTAAAACATATATAGGAATTAAGAGCTTAAATAATAACCTTTAGAAAACCTGAGGAGCAAAGGTCATAGAAGCTTCATGAATGCCCTTAGTCTGATGAAGCCTGAAGATTCTTCAATTCTCAAGATTCTCTGGAAAACGCCCCAAACCTGTTTGAGTCTGTGGAAGTCGAGTGGGGAGGGTAGTTCTGAGAGAACACGCCCGCACATATGTGCGTATCATACATGCATCTGGCTGCGCGTGCCTTTGGAGAATAATGGCCTCCCATCTCTTCCGCCAGAGGAATCTTGCAGAGTGCTCATTACCGACAAGTCCTGTCCTTCATTTGTACTTTCTAAAATTCCTGAAATTGGAATTATTACCTGTTTGTAGTATTGCTTTCAAAGTAATTTTCTTTTCAGGTGTCATTCATTATTCAATGGTTTGGTAGAGGGGGAAGATAAATACTGTATGGTCACACTCTGTCCTCCATAAGTAGGAGTTCATGGAACGAATTTCATTATTAAAAAAGTAACCGGTTTATTTTTATATCTTTCTTTCCTACTAGTGTACTAGCTTTTTGAGGAAAGTAGAAATCCTTTTCATTTTTGTATCCCCAGAATAGCACTTTCCTGGAATATCCTGGATGCCCAATAAATACTTTTTGATTGAATGAAAAACTTTTCCATAATAAGAGGAAACATCAGAGGGCAAATTGAATGCTAACATACCGAAACAATCAATATGGACTAGTGAAGAGGTGTCTATTAACGTGATTTACACTAGAGAAATTACCCATACGAAATTATGATTCAAATTTGAGTGAGTTTGTGAAGGAAGTATAGGACACAAAGAAATGTGAAGAGCAGAAAAATATATAAGAAGCAAGATTTTTTTTAAAAAAGAAGGTATACAGGGCACCACAAGGCTTAAAACAGCTGTGGATTATTTTGAGTATACCATTTAATTTTTTCTATTATTATTATATTTAATCAAGGGAATCAACTATTCATGGTGGACTTGGGAAGAAAAGATTAGAGATTTATATTCTCAAGATTTACCAAGTATAATTGAATTGATATGCTTGTATTTTTTTCAGATATCATTACACTTTTGGTGCAATACTTTGTAGATAGACAGCTCAATCTTCTTGTCAAGTTCTGAAAGGATATATCTAAGGACTATCCAAGAAAACATTTTGGAAATTGTGCTTATTAAAAAAACAGCAATGCAATTACAACAAAACCCTTTTAGAACCGGACTCGATGCTGTTGCTTTCCATGGAGCACTCTCACTGTCCCTGATGGTCCCGGGCAGGTTAGAACACGGCAGAAGCTGGAGCTCAGTCACAGCAAAGGCAAGCAACACACACATCTGTTAGGAGGGTCTGGTTTTCAACAATAGACACTTAGTTTTCTCATGTCTTAGAGTAAGCATTCATCATGAACATGACAAGTTGCTACGAGTAAGATAAGGTTAACTGTAAAGAAGATTCTTGGACACACATTGTTTTGTTTAATTGTATCCTGACTGTCATTCTGAAGGAAGATATTATTACGTTCTTCATTTTACAGGTAAGTAAACTGAATCTTAAAAGAAGTCAACCGATTTATCTAGTTCGCAGAGCCAATAAAATGGAGGGACTCCCACACTCTAATCTAGGCTTCCTACTGACACACTTATTTGCTACCGAAGTGCAGACTTCACATACTGAGCCCCAGGGATGTGCTAATGCTTGATATACGTTTTCCAATTCAACCCTTGGATCCACATTACTGGGGGGTATGAGTAGCCCTGGGCTTTTTCTGGGCGGATTGATGCTCAGTCATGTTTAATGACCAATGACCAAGAAAGAATTTAAAACCATTTGGAGGGTAAAAGCAAAGCAAAACAAAAGCAAAACAAAACAAACAAAACAGTTATATGTATGCATCCTCAACTCTATGAAAACTGTTTTTCCCCATATCGGTAGTTATTTGTTTGGTTTCTCTTTACAGGAATTATGTTGGATTGTCTTATTTTTAATGAAGCACCACCAACACTCTCTACCAGGACTGCAAACTAGGTTTGGAAAGTATCCCTTCCCTCTCTGGCTGACTTGGAGTTTGTCAATGAGAGGAACTCACAAAGGATTTGGAAGGGAAGACAGAGCGGAAGTCATTCTTCTCGGGAGGTTGCCGCGGACAGATGCAGCAGCTTCTGGACCACATCTACGAGCTCCCAGGTCTCCATCACGGTGACGGGATGTGGAGGCTCCAACAATGTCCATGAGCTCTGGCTTCTCTCCAGTCCCCAAGCTTCAGTCCTCAGTCCTCAGGGACCGCTTCTCCAACCCTACAGCGGCTGCCCTTCCAGACTTTTACTAGCTATCTATTCTCACACCTGTGGGATCCCCAACTCCCATACTAAATTCCTCATTCTCATAACGCTACAGAAATTCTATTTTCCTGACTGAACCCAGACCAATACATGTGGAAGATTTGTCCTGTGGCCTAATCCAAACTGTGTTATTGCGGGTAAAGGTGCGGAGATTCTTGGCCCCTGGGTGGAACACACTTGAAATTTTAAAAATTATGTATATTGCAATAAGTTCACTTAATTCTACCCAGTTGACTGTGGAGGGGAGGGAATGATAGAAGACATCGGAGAAATAATTAACATGGGCAAATAAGCCTGTGGAAATGGTAAGGTGAATGTTTATCCTAATTGCTTTTACTGGTCACATAGTGCCATTAGGAGAACAGGAATGACATGTATTGGCTTTAACGTGAAGGGGACCACACACATAGGCCAAAGGATGTTGACATTGTACAAGAGAAAATGGGAACAGTATGCTACTCAATATCTAGAAATGAGACTAAGGACTTAATGTGTTGATAATGATATTGGTATATTATATATATTGACTATATTTTTAAAAGTCTGTACTCTAGAAAATGTACTTAACTTTTTATTATCAATATGGCTACCATTTGTTGAGTCTATACAAAGTTTGAGCCCATTGAGTTTATAAGAAATTACCTATATTTTTTGTGATAGGTAACGTAGCGTAAGCATATGCAAATAACATGTTCAGGTAAGCATATGTTTTAAAAACCTGGATTTTAAAATCATAGGTCATCAATATAAGGTCTTACTACACACCAAGGGGCAGCATATTAAACTATGGTGAGGAGAAAAGCAGCTTCTTGTGTGCAGGGTACACACACCTCAAACATACGCTGTCATAAAGATTAATGCAGAGGACGCCCTGTGAAAACGAAACCTGCTATTCAGTGTTCCTTATGAGATTCAGCCCCATCTATCAATACCCACCAAATAAAGATTAACAGCCTTCTCTCTGTTACAGATGTTACTTCTTCTGGCTATGTCTCTGAGAGATAAAAGAATCTTTATCCATAATACGGCTGCAAGTGTATTATTGAATAGAATGACTATTAAATACATTGTTTGTATACACAACTACATCATTTGACTCTTAATAATCTGATCCAAACAGTGATATACCATGCTGCCAATCTGTGGCTAAAACAGATTATAGACCACATTTTGTTAGACGCCAGTGAATACTGATTTTTGAATTCAAAATATGATTTATTGAGTATAATATTTCCAAAATAGCATGAAGAAAAACTAGATCTATGGTATGGTAAATGGGTAGTGAACCTTTCCCACAGTGTCACACAGAATGCATCTGGAGCCGATTCCCAATTCAGAATGTCGCTTACAGTGACAACAGAGGCACCTGGTTTCTGCCGCTCTCACTTGAAATGGGGAAACTCTCGCAAGCATCATGAATGGCGATGAGGTGCACAGATGTCCAAGAGGAGACTTACCTGGCAGTTCAACAGCGTCATGCCCAGTTTTAATGTATAAACTTAAAGAATAAAAGAACTGTCTCAGAAAAAAAAAATCGTTCTTGTGTTCTTGCGAGATTCCTGTCTTGGGTACTGGATTTTGCTGCTTCTACAATATTCACTTTCCCTTGTGGTTTGACCTTCGTTTTGGCTGAAACCCCATCTGTCACTGGTCAGCAGTCAGTTCTCAGAACCCGCATTCCTATATCCCTGTTGGGTGGTGCTCACTCCTGTTTCTCAGCCCACCTCCCCCTGAGATAAGCATTACTCCAATGGGCCAACAATTAGTATAGGAAACACCCCTCCCTCTAGATGGAAAACTCCATGGAGAGCAGAGTGTTGTTTGTTTCAACTACCTCCCTATATACACTATTCAATACAGCTCCAGGAACACAGCAGGCTGTCAATGGTGATGTGAATATATAAACGACTTAGATAAAATATTTTTTAAATAACGATTTGTTTCTTTTCTTCTCTCTCTCCCTTCCTCCCTTCCTCCCTTCCTCCCTTCCTCCCTCCTTTCCTTCCTTCCTCCCTCCCTTCCTCCCTTCCTTCCTTCCTTCCTTCCTCCCTTCCTCCCTTCCTCCCTCCCTTCCTTCCTCCCTCCCTTCCTTCCTCCCTCCCTTCCTTCCTCCCTCCCTTCCTTCCTCCCTTCCTCCCTTCCTCCCTTCCTCCTTTCCTCCCTTCCTTCCTCCCTCCCTCCCTTCCTTCCTTCCTTCCTTCCTTCCTTCCTTCCTTCCTTCCTTCCTCCTTCCCTTCTCTTTCTCTCTTTCTCTCTTTCTCTCTTTCTTTCTTTCTTTCTTTCTTTCTTTCTTTCTTTCTTTCTTTCTTTCTTTCTTTCTTTCTTTCTTCTTCGTATCAAGGGACCTTGTAGCTTCCAGCACCAGGGCATATTTCTTCTATAACAGTCATCTTGGCAGCACTAAGATATGACCGATGAACTCAATGGCTCATGCAAACAAGCATTTGTTTCTTGCTCTCCTTACATGTCAGAGGCAGTGGGTTGGCTCCTCCAGCTGTGCTCCCCATGTTTCTCACTCTGGAAGTTGGTCTGGAGGAGAAGCTTTTATTAAGGACTTGCAATTCTCATTGGGGAGGAAAAACAAGAGAGTTGGAAGACATTCAAGTGATATTTCCGCAGTTTCTGCTTGGTATTGGTTGACGCAATGTTTGTTACATCCCACTAGCCAAACCTGTGACATGGCCAGACCCAGAATCAGTGGGGAAGAATGTTAAATGTCTTACAAAGAAAAGGGGAGCAGGTCATTGGAGACAGTGATGCAATCCACCTCACCTCTCTATAAAATTTCTCCTGTAAAGTATGTTTCAGAAAGTAACCCCCATTTTAAGTGTGACTTTCAGGGACCAGCGTTTGTTATTCAAAATGTTTAATTAAAATCATAGAAATTAGAAAGTACTTTGGCATCAAACACACTGAATTCGAGCTTTATAAAGAACATATCTGTGATGGCGATAAGTTTCATAGTTACTTGCCCTCTCTGCATCTTAGTGTCAGGGTACGTAAAAAACATTGAAATAAGTTATCTACCTTATAAAGCTTTCATGGAAATTATATTATAACTTGCAAAAAATTTCCGAGGACAGCTCCAGACCTAGAGCCGCACCTCCCCCCTCTTCTCCTTTGTCTGAAACATCTTTACGCTGGAATAAACACTTAGCTTCACTGCCTTGCCCAGTACATGTTGGCTCCCTGAAATCTACCTTCTCTTGGCATTTTTAACACGAACACACCTAAGCTACTTATCATCAACTGGCTTTGGTACTGAAAGCCGGGGGTTTGTTTCCACCCCAGGGCTTGGGGCTCAGTAGCTTCTATATCTACCCTCAGGCAATGTATTCTCCCAACCCATAGGATTTGGTATACAGAAAGGAGTGGTTTTCTTTTTCCTTCTTAACTCTGGAGATCTGCGAGGTCACTGTTAGCTCTTCCTCCCTTTCCTCTATCCTTCTTCGTAACAAAGACATTGAGAAACTTACGTAAGGATATAGTTGCTGGCAACAGGAAACTCAACTTTTCAATTTTGTTCTTCAAGAAGAATCTCTCTTCTCTCCCACCCACATTCTTTTAAAGCGTCTCAGAATAAAGTGACTGTTTGTACTGTCTTCCAACTTGAATAATCTGACAGATTGCTTCTGAAATGAGTCTTAACTTAAATCAAAATACGAAACTTTAATTAACAAATGGAAAATGCTGTACATATGGATTTTGCCCAGCATCATGACAATTTCCTCTACGGCTTGTCAGGCTCTTGGTAAAAATCAAGAGTGTTTGCTAGTTTGACTTTTGACCAGCAACAACAACAAACATATTTATGGCAAATATATAAAGTGTTATAATGCACATGTATAATTACATATGTACATTTCATACATACATAACCAAGTTTAGCAATAAAGTGATTTAATTGTGTTCATGTAAACCTGTCTCATTTTTTTTTTGTATTTCAGAAAATATTTATTTGGCCACTTAATCTTTCAGTCAGGCCTTTGTACATTAAATTGATATTTGTGTATTTACAGCCTCTGTATTAGACACTTCTGAGACCTAGAAATGTAGATATGATCATTCATGATCTCATGAGGAAGACAGGTAAATAGATCATTACAGTACCACAGATTCAAGCTACATAGAAATGTTAAGCATCAGTATTTATATAATATAGCATAAATTGAGTATTGTGAAAGCAGTAGTTCCATATGAAAATTAAAAAGATAGGCTTGTACAAGCCTGAAATTGGTCTTTTTTTTTTTTTTTAATACATTGCCTTCCTGTGACCTCACAATGACAAACTTCTTTGGCAGTGGCAAGATTCAAATACAGTTTGCCAGGCAATAAAGCCTATGCCCCTGAAGTGACTCTTAAGCTGGGAGTCAAAGGAAAATATGAGGAGTTCTCCAGGTGAAGGGGCTTGGCGAGGCCCTTCCAGGGAGGAGTGCTGCCAGTAGCTGTAAAAGGGGGCAGTCTGTTCCAGATGCTCTGCCCGGGAGGTGAGACCAGACAGTAAGTAGAGGCCAGGTTGCGCACTTCTCATCGTGATGGTCTTGCTCCAATTACCGTCTTGTAAATTAATATATTCACTCACCGTTCATTCTTGCAACTCAAACTTTGCTGAGTGCCATGCCAGATCTGAAGAGACAAGGATGCACCAAAAGAGAGCGGTTCTCTAACTTTGGGAAGCTTGGGATCACTAGCAGGGAAGAAAGTCAGCGGATATTCACACAAACTAATGCAACACCATGGGGAGAATGAGATCATGTTCTCAGAAGGTTGATGCGAGAGAAAACACCCTGGGAAAGCCTGAGTTTAGTTAGTCTGAACCAGCTGAATCTCAGTGATGCTCTTGGTCTCTGAATATGGAAATCACCTAAACTTCTGTCACTTGCTGGGTAGGGTATTCTGGATCCATTTTCAAAGCAGCCATATGCCATTAATGCTGCCCCCAGGCCCCATCTCTTGTCATGTGGACTTCAAAGGTTTTTTGAATGTTCCTTTTAGTTTCAATCAGTTCAGACTACAGTTGATCAAATTTCAACAAAAAGAATCCCTCTTTAGTATCTTTGAAGGTTCTCCTGCCCTTCCTTCCTCAGTCACCACATATATTATTTCCCATTAATTGCCATTACTGACATTCACACATATACATTTTCTCAGTAGACATCCTAGATTAATTTACCTTCCTTTTGATGAGGAACATTCTGACCTAAATGTTTCTTTGGTGCCAAACTGGCATTTCAGAGACCCAGTTTCATTACAATAACTTCTCTTTTAACCTGGGGACTTTAGGACCATCTTACCTCCTTCTTCTGCCAGATTAACTCTTGGCAATCCCTCAGAAGGTTCACTGTCCTTCTTGCATTCCAGAATATGCCTGCCTTTATCAGTCTGGGGTGGCCACCGCTGTAGTCTGCTCTCAGAAACTTGAATTCATGTATCGTAGCATGTCATCGCAATGACAGGTTTTGTTGGTTATTTTTCTCCATTGTATTGGAATATTTGAGATGAAGAATGGTCCTATTTAATCAGTAGAATCCAGCAAAATGTCTGATGCAGATTATGTCTAAGAAGTGTTTGTAGAATTTATTAGCAAATTTCTTCCACCCCAGATTTAAGTCAAAATTTTATTAAGCACTCTAGTCACGATTTCTTGCACGTCTCTTCCAAAAGTGCTCTCTGTTATGAATAATTATCTTGCATTATGTATGAGTAGACACTTTTTATCAATTAACCCATCTGAACTGCATTACCATGTGAGAGGGAGTGGTTGGATCTATTTGTTTTTCTGTCATAGAAGTTTCCCAAGAATTAGGTGGATGCTCCAAGGTTCTTAATCTCTTTTGGAACCTGAGGAGTAAAGCAGTATCTTTCCAGAGAAATAGCAAAGTGAATTTAAATTAAAAATTCTTCCCTAAATAACTACATTGCTGGTCAATATTAATCATACTAATTATAGTATTCATTGTATAAAGATGATTAGGGTCTTGGAGGAGATAATGAAAATACGTGGTTTTAGAGAATGCAGATTTCAGGGGACGAGAGGGGGCAAAACAGTAAAGCTTCAGTATAGGAATTAGCATACCGAAGTCCTATTTCCTTATTAACTTCTATTTTCTTCAACTCAAATTATTTTTTTAAGGTTTTATTTCTTTATTTGCAAGAGAGAGAGGGAGAGAGAGCACGAGCAGGGAGAGGAGCAGAGAGAAGGGGACAAGCAGATGCCCCACTGAGCGTGGAGCCCGAGGCCCAGCTCAATCTCATGACCCTGAGCATGACCTGAGCTGAAATCAAGAGTCGAATGCTTAACTGAGCACCCAGGTGCCCCCAACTCCTTATATTATTAACAGCATTTATTCCATTTTTTTTGGTGACTTATTTATGGAACAAATGGAATTGTAATAGATACAAATCTTACTTCTTTCTTTAGCATGAGTAAAAAGGGCAGGGATCACTTTTAATTAATTTACATTATTTACATTACTAAGCATAGTGCCGTTGCATTGATCATTTATTACCATTTTCATTTCTTACCTTTTCATTTCTATCCCTTCGCAGCTTTCCTGCCACCAAAACAACGGAAATGCTGCAGTCCTGGAACCATGATCATCAGGGTGACACGTACGACTATTACAAATATTCCACATATAAAAGTCCTGTCCTCTGGGCCACCTCGTTAGGGTGACCACACGGACTGTTACCAATATTTTGTGTGTATAGCTGTTCTACATAATGCATTTTGTATGTAATGTACTTTTTTGTCCCTTATTGGGGATATTTAATTATTTATAGACATTTATAAATAATTGGGGTGATCTAATGGCCAAGCCAGTCTGTGAGTGGCTCTAATTAGCTCCCACCAAGGTGGTACTCAGTGTTGTCTAGACATAAACTAACATTTTTACATTTCTTTTGCTTTCTAGTCTTTGCCAAAAGCTCGCTCCCTTCTCTGTCTTCATGAATGACAGTAACCGGAAGCAAAGGGGGAGCACCTCTGTGCCCTCTAATAAAAGGAAACTCCATCAAATGATCTACGTAGCGTAAAGTAAGCCGAGAGTCATCTGGTGCAAACCACTGGCTTTACAGATGAGAAATCGGAAGCCAGAAAGGTCAAGTTCCTCCCCGAAGTTCTCTCACAAGATCAGAGAATACCACCTCCTTCCTTCTAATTGTCAGTTCGGTGCTGTCTGCCGAAGGCCCCACACAGTCTACCAGGTGCACTATGTCAGGAAGAAATGAATAGATTTAATGTATCTGCAGAGCAGATTTCATTTCCTTAGACCATATTTTAGTCAATACCAATAAAATCTGAAAGGGGGAATATTGTCTCTTTAAAAAAGAAAAAAGAAATACCGGGTCTCTGCAGTCATGATGTCGTGGACTTTAATGACTTCTTGAAACCTGCCGTAGGTGGAGAACTTGGCGGGGGGGGGGGGGGGGGGCGGTGCATGGCTAGTGGAAAAGTAAGCTGCAGGTGCTCTGGCATACTCATTACCAAACTGGCTGACACAGAGCCTTAGGTGCTGCTATTGTCACAGCAGATAAAACACATCCTTTTGGCTTGTAAAGATTTTGGAGTCCTTTCATGAAACCAGATGGGTTCTAATTAATGCAGTAGCTGTACACAAGCCTACATCTTTTTATTCCTAGCTGGCAGCCTGAGATCCATTTGGGATTTACCTAATGAGTCTATTCCAGGAAACTACCCTTTGCATTAATTAACTCTATGGTACGAATAGGGGGAACACGTAAAGGGTTGTTAAATTGAGGACAGAAGGACAAACTCTCAGTTCTCTGGACCTTTAGACTTTAAGAATTGTTTTAATGAAGAGGAATGCTAGCCTCAGTGCTTTGGAGAGTTCCCCAGCCTCGGAAGTGTCACCACTGTGCCCCCTTTCTCTTTAATGACAGAATCTCAATTTTGTTCGGAGCATCTATGTGTCCAGCTAAGTGTCCACCTCCCCAGCTATGCATGGCCATGTCAGTGATGCCCACGTATGTTTGCTGAGTGTGGCTTCAGCGAATGCCATTGATTTTGGCCAAAAAGAGTCAAGTGGACCATAACTTTTACTTTTTCTTCTTTCTACTTGGGCTGTAGACACAGTGCCTGAAGGTGAAGTGGTTATTTGGATTTTATAAGGAAAAAATCCCCATAATGAAGGTGGTAGAGCAGAAGAATGTACAGAGTCCAAAACAGGTTGGCCTCATGTATGCACATACCTCTCTGGGCTGGCCACTGAGATTAAAGACCCAAATCCCTATTTGGCTAATCATTGATACCCCAAACCACAAGGGTGTCTAAGCTCCCTCTAGAACGTTTTGCCAATTAAGTAAAAGAAGTCTTATATTTGAAGAGTCATTTTTGTTCCCCTGTCATGAGTTTGCTTACAATCATGAAAATACAGGAGAAAAAAGTCCAGCGTCTCGTTTCTGCCCAGCATACCCACAATCTATTCACACAAAGCATTTGTGAGTAAGGAAGACTTCACCAAATACTTGAGGATCACAGGAAGTGTTTCCAATCTTTGAACCCTACATTCAATATCACATAGCTGAGATTTTAAACTTTGTCTTTTTAGACCTGCAAAATGGAGATTTTCTTGACAATTTTTCCATGTAATGGCTAGGGTCCTATCCTCCCCTGAATCTTCTCTGCAGTCTTCAATTCCCGCTTTTATGTTTTATGTAACTTCTCTTTGAAAGCTTAAAAGCAATTCTCTCTTTTTATCTCATGAGCAATAGTCTGATTTTTTCTTTTGAAACCATCATACCAACACAGAGTCTGACTTTCTACCTCAACTGTGTCTTAAAGTATTATGTATTTGTTCATATTTTTTAAGAAAACTTGCTATTGTTTTGCTAAGGAAATATTGGTATCAGTTATTAAAACATACAGATTGTTTTCACTATGCTGTAAGTAAAGGAACGATGTATGTATACATATTGATATGGATTTATGTCTAATTTTATATTTCTAAAAATGACCATTCATGTGGGCTGCATTAATTAAATTTCTACTTCAAAGGGCATAGTCTTTATAAATGTCTTCTAAAATATTGGTAGAATCTCAGAAGGTTTTGAAGAGGGAGCAAGTGTCGCATGTGGGAAAATCAGACGGGCTGGCAGGCACTTAGCTGTTGTGTGACCACTGATATTTCTGCATCTCCCTGATTTTTTATCCATTAAACAGAAATAATACACTGTGGTCATTATGTGGCTTAGAAGATTAATGAGACTACAAATACAGGCTGCATGAGACAACACAGAAATGCTGTAAGATGGTAGAGTGGTTGATTGTTGAGAAAGATATCAAATCTTAATTTTTAGATTGTGGACTCTAATTTTTTTAACCAAAAGTTGATCTGAATATTTTTTAAAGATTTATTTACTTATTTGAGAGAGAGAGAGAACAAGCGAGCATGAGTGGAGGGAGGGACAGAGGGAGAAGGAGAGAGAGAGAGAGAGAGAGAGTACCCACAAGCACACTCCCCACCGCCCCCAGCACGAGGGAGCCCAACGTGAAGCTGATCCCAGGACTCTGAGATCATGACCTGAGCTGAAACCAAGAGTTCACCGCTTGACTGACTGAGCCACACAGGCGCCCGTGATCTGAATTTTGATAATTGAGGTTTGCCTTAGATTTCTTCTCAGTTATCTATTCGGGCAATGAGAATTCAGGCACTGAGCTCGTCATGCTAGGCAGAGGTGATCACACCATTTAGTAGCACGTTAATATGATGATTGCTGCTAACCAATGACACAACAGGCAACGAGTACTCTACAATCAACTCAAAATAGAGTTTTCTGGCGTGTGGTAAACTCCTCACGCAACACACCACCACCAGCACCCCCTACAGTGTGGCTTCAGGATGACTCACTTTAAAGTATTTCCTTTTTTGCAAGTGCAATCATCTGTAGATAGTTAATGTGAGAGAAAACAAGTGAAAAGAGGTGGTTAGTGTTAAAGCTTGGAATGCAGCTGACGATCATTACCCTAAATTACCGCTCCCCAGCCCACAGAGACGCCACGCAGAACAAAACCAGGGAGGGTTCCTATGTGGACTCCAGAGGATGGATATACAGCCATGTGGTGTGAATATCTATCGCTTGAGCCCTCTGGAAGGGTTGAACTTTTTATATTTTAGAATCTGCGTCAAGACCATGTTTAGAATACAGAAAGGAGAAAGGCATTTGGTTTATTCTGTTTATTTTCCAGAAAAAAAAAAGACAATCAAATAATAGGTAAAAATAGGTAAATGCTTCTCATGCTTTTGAAGTTTTACAAGAAAGAAAACTCCAATTTCATCGTGAAATTTTCGTGTAGTCCTCTGATGAGGTAAGTTATTTTTTTTTCCTTCACTATTGAATTATTTCAGCATGAGATACGGAGTTGTCTATATTTGAGGGGTGTATATGGCTTTACAAAACAATTTTGCTATAAATAACCCACACCTCAGAGTTCATATTAGTGCTCCTCTCCCCACGGAGGATGTGTCTTTCCAACCCCAGGAACACACGCTAAAATGACATACAGAAAAAATAGTTTAAAAAATGAACACCATTTACTATTTCATGACTTATTCCCTAAAGCTACACTGTATAGTCTAGCGTTGGGTGGAATTAGATAATGCAACATTGTATAGACATAGCTGACCTCTTCTGGAAGCAGGAATTCCTCATGGAAATTTTACCAAAATGACTTTCATTACATTATAAAACCTACATTGTATTATATGATAAAAATGCAATGAAATAGTTTATTGATCTCTTTAAAGTATTAGGTGTGAGACTTTCATAGATCTTTAAAATATATTTTAAGGAGTGTTGAAATTGAGTCTAATACATTTTATTACTTATATATAAAAAACAGTGTAATTGTTTAAGTATTTTTTCTAATAGCTACAGTTTATTAAATGCTTTCTAAATGCCAGGAATTGTGTTCACCAAGTTACAGGTATTCTCCTATTTGACACCACAGACCCTATGAAATAGGTATGATTTTTCCCATTTTAAAGTGTTCTGGGGCTTAGAAAGATTGAGAATCTTGCCAGAGTCTACTGGGCTGGGGCTGGACCCATACCAGTTTAACAACAAAGCTCATATTCTTAACAATATGGGTGTTTCTCTACAATATTCCGCCCAGGTTTTATATCCTTATTTCTTTTCAATACAAAACTTTTTATCTCTATGCTTCTGGCTGATACTCTTACCATTTTGAAAATAGTTTCTGAAGTTTATATAATAAGAGTGTGACATTAAAGTACTGCTCTTCGATTCAAACAATGTAATCCTACAGAGACACGTCATCGACTCTGTGTTCAAAATCCCATGCTTTACAGGACTGCCACCGCGGAATTCCTCATGCAATGAGCCTGACCCATCTGCTTTAAATCCGTGCATTTCCGGTTGAAGAGAAAATCCTAGGACAGGGCTCTGTGATTGTAACTCCCTTCCTCTCTTAAAAGCTGTGAAGTACTTTGTGCATAATGAACCATGTGGGTTTTGCATCTAGTCCAATTGGTGATTTGGGGTTTTCTAGTCTAATCACATATCATGAAGTGAGTAAGCCTAAAATTTAAGCTGGGCTTGAAAATAATGTCCTGAGGAGCCTTCAGCTTCATTACTGACTCCAGTTCTCCATCTAGAAAGCGGAAACTCTGAAGCTTAGATGTACCACAGTGGGATACTGTGAATGGCTAATTACAAGCATTCAGCTTATTAAAGTTGTAGATAATTGCTAACCATCCTTTTAACCTCTGCTCCGCACTGCCAGAGGCATGGAGGCAGTGAGCTAATGGGTTTCTCCCTTTCTAAGTGCTCCATCTTTAGAGTTTGTACATCTATGCAGGAGTGTACTTGCTGGTGAAAATCAAGTAGAACAGAACACGTTAATAAAATAAAAAGGGCTGATTGGTTCAAAATAAGACATTTGCCATTGACTATCCAATATAGTAGTTCCTACACAATCTTTCCTTAGTTTCTTGACATCCATCTCCCATCTCCTCCACGTCCATCAGAATGGCCTCCTTGCTATTTCTCAAACAGGAAAAACCTGCTCTTTTGCCTGGTCAGTTCTTTCCCAAGATATCCATAGTGTTGGCTCTCTGAGTCAAGGTCTCTGCTCACTTGTCATCCTGGCATCCCTGACTTCCATGGGCTCTCCATCTAAAGAGCCCCACTCCATTCTCTTCTGCCCTTCCCCTTCCCCAACCCCCCCCCCCACCTGTCTTTAGTCCTTGACCCTGCCTTTTTTTTTTATTTAATAGTGATCATGATCCCTTAGCACATTATATTTGATGGTTTACTCTCTGTCATCTCATTCTGTGAAGGTGAGCTCTATGAGAATTTTGTATGTTTTGCTGATTACTGTACTGTATTCTCAGCATTAAAAGGGAGCTTGGAACATTTTAAGCAGTCACTAAGTTCATAGTGACTAAGTAGATAAATATATGGAAATATTTCTGCATTATATAGTCTTCAGTCTTTATTTCCCAAGTACCCGCTTTCAATAATCCATAATGTGGTCTACATTCGATTTTTGACATTTATAAGGCGGAGGAAAATCTTGTCCTTCAGAAAGTCTTTAAAAAGAACTTATAACTCACAGGCAAGCTCTCATTTACATATGGGAAAGAGAGGGCAACAGAAATCTGTCTCCCTGATGTAGTATTAGTTTTATCATCATATACACCCAAACTTATTTTCATCTTTCTTTGGGATACACGGTTTAGTGTAGGCTGAGGTTCTGAAAGACCCGAGTTCCAATCTATTTGTAAGACATTTGCCAACTGAGTGTTATTTGCACTATACATTCAGGGATAATAATGCCTACTTACATTTTTTCTCATGAAAGTTTATTAAATAAGATTATTCTAAGACATCTAATAGGTGTTGAGAGAGAGAGAAGGGGGTGTCAGAAATATCTTGACTGTCAAATATGGTGTTGGTGACACAGACAAGTCTACAGAGAAGCCTGACAGATGCTACCTTAAGTTAACTTGAAGTTCATATCAACGGAGATGATTCAGATCAAATAAGATGCAATGAAAAGAACACACTATTGTTTGTAATTTTTGCTTCACGGTTGCATTACCTGAGTCAAATCCTATAAAGAGATGAGGTAAAACAAAATTAAAGAATGTTCTAGAAGATGACTAGCTTGTAATCTTCAAAAGTGTCAGAGTTGAGGAAAAATTGAGAAAGAGACATAATTAATTTTAAGACATGATTTTGATCTGGATCATTTTGCTATAAAGAATGCTGTTGAAGTCACATTTCCCTTTTAGACATCAGTGTGTCCTTCCGTAAAATGAGTAGCTTGGATTAGTTTACAAAAATGACAGCTGACATTTATCAAGTGCTTAGTTTGCTCTAACACACACACACACACACACACAAATGGTATCGGAACAACTGGCTAAACTTGAACGGGGTCTAAGGATGACATTGTAGGAATGTAACTATTTTTGTTTCTTACTTTTGTTGGCCATATTGTGATTATACAGGAGAAGGCCCCATCTGTAGGAAATACGCACTGTAATATTTGGGATGATGGACAATCCATTGACTACTTTGTCTGAAATGGTTTTGGGGGAAATTTTCTTTGTACCGTACTTGCAATTTTTCTGTAACGTTTGAAATTGGTTCAACGTAAAAACAATTTTTTAAAAAAAAGTATAGATATTTTCTAAATGCTGGATAACGGTTGGAAGATAGAACTGTATAGCAAACTAATCAGACTTACGTCTCTGAATAGTTGCTCTGGCGGCTCTGCGGAAAGTATATTTGGGGAGTGGGAGAATGGGAGGAATGTAACATTTCTGGCATGTGATGTTTGGGGAAAAATACAGAAAGGTTCCCAATTGGAAGGGCGCATTGCAAAATAGCAGCCCATCCTCCACGTTGAGATTGTTCCGGACCAAACTCTCAAAGGCCATGACTATATAGAGAGTCTCTGGGAAACGCAGACTAGATGGAAAGCTATAGCAGCTGTCTACAAGATAGGCGATAAGTGGCTTTAGGGAAAAGTGACTTCCAGATATATTTTGGAGATTGAATAGGTAGAAGAGGCTGAAAGATTTGATGTGGAAAGTGAAGAACAGAGAACAATCAAGAATGACTCATGAGGTTTTAACCTGAACTCCAGCAATGGCTTAGTGGTATCATTTGTACGTGGAGCAATTTGGGGAGAAAAATCAAGAATTCATATCTTGTTATGAGTAGGCAATTCACTAAAGAAGAAACCCAATGGCCAATACGCATAGATTAATATTCAACTTCATTAGTTGAATTCAAAAAAACGAACAGAGCATCAAAGCACTTTTCACCTATCAGATAAGCAAAATCTTTTTTTTCCAATTTTGATTTCTATTATTGATGTTCTGGGTAGAGAAACAGGTTCTTTTTATACTGATGGCAGGCAAGTAAGTTGGAAAGTCATAATGGGGAGAAAATACGCCTAATAGGAATCTAATAATTCATAATTTTTTTAAAAAGCAATTCTACTTTCATAAAATTACCTAGATGAAATTACCAAGGATGTGAAAAAATATTTAGCTATAAAGATATTTTCTTTAAGTGGATATTATTCCAAGTAGCCACAAAATGGGATATTATTAGCTTGCAGTAACAGGGGAACTGGTCCTTTTTCCTGGAATTTCTAATGTGTTAATGTAAAAACTGGCCCTGGGATCCTCAGCCTTATCACTACCTACCTCTGATGGAAGCCAGGAGGAAACAGTGAGAGACAATGGCTAACAGGCAGTCTGGTTTTCTTTCAAGAGTCCTCACCCATTAGGGACCGCAGTAAAGGCTGCCTTCCCCTGAGTACCTAGGATGGAGGGGAAAAAAAAAAAAAAAAAAAAAGGAGACTTCTTCTCCTTGCCTTCCCAAGCCAGTGGGATAGGATGGAGAAAATTCCTCATAGACACCAAGGTTTCTGCAAACAAAGCAAACACCAACAACAAAAACCAAAAACACAGGCTAAACACCCTGCCCCCAGCGAGGTGTTTATTGAGCTGCAGAAAAATATTGGTTGGAGGTGACCTGTGCTCCAGAGAGGCTGGGCAAGGACGGCAAGTGTGGTTTAAGCGGATCCCACCGAAGGTGGTTTCTTGAAAATTCCCACTATTGGGGGGTGGGAGGGGCTGTGATGTTTTGGAAGAAAAATGTAAAACCTCTACAGGAAGAAAGATAACCTCCCACAAAAAAAAAAAAAAAAAAAAAATGGCACCAGCTAAGACCCACTATATTCAGTTTCTAAAATGTACTTCGAAGTTCAGATACGTGATTTGGTCTTAACACTTGGCCTCCTTCCTTAGTGAGGAGAAGCTGACCCTAAAAGGGATCCCAAATCTTAGCAGCTTCACACACCGTTGTCTAGTGCAGATCTGAGGGAAGGGGCTCCACAGAGCGCACTCATTGCAGTCACGGTGGTCTTTGAGGGCCTGGAGGTCTCCTGGAGCATCTGCATTCAGCAAGGAGGGCTGACGTCACTCTACTGGCGTCCCATTGGTTGCGCTCGGTCACATGGCCCCACAGGATGTGCAGTAATGTGGTCCAAGGTTTCCGTGATTCGGCTCTGCCTGCTCTCATCCTTTCTCTCTGGCTGGGCCCTGGGATCCAGAGGAGCCAGAGGCAGTATAGGGAGTTAGGGAAGGGAAAAGAACAGAAATAGAATTTAAAAAGGCGAGTTCCCCTTCTCCCACTGCACCTTAGACATCATCTGGGAGCAGAGATGAAAGGGCAGATGTTGAACTGGGTGACAATTGGATTTTTTTAATAACTGAAAACAATTGTAAAATGAAAATTAACCGGAAAAGTTCTGGCATCTTCTCTATATGGGATGGGTAAGGGAGAGCAGACAGCTTGAAGGCAGTGGTTAAAAAACAAAATATTCCTCCTTTTGAGGCACCCAATTAATTAACCGGTTGAATTGTTACTTCCGTATGTTGAAATATAATGTTGCCATTAAAAATTATGTGGCATATTTAGATTCTATTTGCATGGAAGAATATTCTTGATGAACTACATTAGAAAATAAGTAATGGTATAAGATCATACTTTTACAAAACAAGTATGGAGTTTACATCATCAGTGTATGCATTTGTGTGTGTGTGTGTAATTTGCATAGAGAAAAGGAGAAACAGATACATGAAAAGGATAAGACTGGTCATCTCCGGATGGTGAAATTTATAGTAACCAAACATTTTTCTCCTTAGAACATGTGTTTATTAACTTTTACTTACCTGTTATGACTTCAGGAAGAGAAGGATAAAAAATAAGGATAATTTTGTGAAATAAACATTAACAAGTAAAGTTATAAAAATATGTTTTATGTCTACCTACCACATATGCCCTAATTTTCTCTTAAGTGTTATCTATATCTTATGATTTTTTGAGTCTTAAACACGTGCAAATTTAGCTGATGATAATAAATAAGCTGAAACCAATAAGGATATTTGCCTTTAGACAAATAACTTTTTCCATCTTTTATCTCAACCAATCTCATTATATCTCTTTCTTCTTTTATAGTTCCTATTACTATAGTAAATATGAAATAAGAATTGCAAAACTTATTTAATAACAGATGTTTCTGCGGTTGGAGAAAATAACATCCCTTACAATTTTGTGCGGCAAATTTGCATTACCTTAAGTTGCAGGCACCCTTTCCAGCCTGTAGGTGGCACCAACGTTCATGCCTTGTAGCTGCCCGAGACCATGGGAGTCCATGGTCTTGGCCAGACGGGAAGCAGTGAGCTTCTCACGTGTAGCCAACCTTTGGGACTCCATCGTTTTCAGTAGACACACACTTCTTCAGCCAACACACCCTCCTTCACGCGGTGTGTATTCTGCTCCCAGAGGGCTTACGGCTTCAGTGCTCCTGGTCTCTCAAAATAACACTAGTGGCCCCCTCAAATAATACAAATTATTAGTATGGCCATCTAGTCATTGGTGTGGTCTTGATGTAGTTTCCTTTTTTTCTGGTGGCCCAGCTGGCTTTTATTTGTGTGAGCCTGTCTTACTTATTGCACAGAGTATTTGGAGATTTTACTGGATCAGACTTAAGGCTGCATTGTTATTATGTACTCTAATTCATTGTATAAATGCAGTGTGCGACTGTTATCGCAATCAAAAGTCATTTGATTTTTTTTAATTGATAATTGCCATCCAGCAGACATGGGGATAATGTGCCTTGATTTCATGAAATTCCACTCGAGGAACAATAATAGTGTTTATATGATATCTTAGACTCTCCGGTTTTTTTATATTTTCACTAGAATGGTATTGTGCACTTAAGACACCAAGATAGATCTACTTACATCACATCTAAATCTCTCTCTCTATGTATGTTCCTTCTAATCAATTAAAGCTGAAGCCATAGATTCCATTATTCCCAGATATATTCACTAATTATTTTGTTCTTTGAAAGTAAATATAAATACTACTGTAATATTTAAGGGAATTATTGGGTTTATGTCTTTTAGTCAGTTGAGCTACTAAACAAAAATACGAGTCCTCTATTTAAAAACCAACGCTGTGCCAAACTTTTGGGAAAATGCAATTTTTTCCTGAAATATCAATTCAGTAATTTGTAAGATATTTGGTTCCATCATGACAGCGCTGAGAACTGAACCTCTCTTTTGGAAATATTAAATCAACAACCTGTACCTCACTTTAAGCAATGCCATGCCCCTGATATCTTCGGCGTACATCAAACGGTGTTTTAAAAGCACTCAGGGAAATCACTGTTTGTAAGAATCAAATGATGAATTTCCTTCTAATGGGACTAACTGTTCCGTAAGCTATGTCCTCAGTTAAATTTAGATTTTGTTCAGTCTTGAGTTTCCTATCACAGTACCTCAGAGGAGTTTATGATCCTATCCTGGAGGTTGGTGGTTACCCACCTCCGGAATTTATTCAATATAATGTGAAACTCTTGAAAACCATGGTAGGATAATTTTTTAAGTGGTGAAAAATCACTGTGTTGAATGTATTTTGACTACAAAATCGTTCCGCAAACACGGTCCCCGAGAGGGAGGGCGCTGTGATGCTTCTTTGTTGGCTTGGCAGCCCGCCCCGGGCGGCTTCGCGGAGGAGGCGGGTTTGGGCGCTTCGTGAAGCGGAGGTTTTCTGCTGGAGAACAGACGGGAAGGAATGATCTGCTCAGGGCAACCAGGTGCAGAAAGGTATTGTTGATAAGGCAGGTGCTGTGTTCAGGCCACCCTCCCTGCCATACGTTGTCCTCGGGACAGGCGGGGAGGGTCTCGCAACCGTCCTGAGGGATTTTTACTTAATTTTTTGGCAGTTAGAAGACGAGGAATGTCGTGCACGAGAACTGATATGAACTGGAGACCAGGGCCCCAGAGCTGTGAAGGAGGAGGGTGACTGCTCACTCTGTAGGATTGCTTCGACAGGGGCGAGAGCTGGGAGAATCCCAGCAGCCCACACTGTGGGCTCACGCTTAGTCGTGTAGGGTATGTTTTCCCATGTTGGAAAGTTAATTCGTGTGGTAGTTCACTCCTGAGAAAACGGGCCCGGAGAAGTCTCAGATGCTCACGAAAGATCGCAGGGCCAGTGAGTGGTCGCGCTGGGGTGAGAACACCTGCCTGAGAATGGGCGCCAAATCCCCGCTGGGCTCTGTGCTCGAAGACCTGCACCTGCCTCCTCGTGGGGGGGGGGGGGGGGCGGGCGGCAGCGCCCGCCTCTCGGCTTGTCCCCAACTGCCCGGGGTGTCAGTCCAAGGAAGTGTAGCCTTGTGCATAAAAATTGAAAAAAAAAATCTAGTTCTGTTTGACACTAGCATTTTGGGGAGAAGAATAAGCAGTCTGACCATAAATAAATTAAGAATTGGTAGAAATGGTTTCTGTTATCATCTCTGCTGCTTACTGGCTGTGACTTTGAGTAAATCGCTGAATTGTGTGATTTCCCCATGTGTAAAATAAAGAACCAAGTGATTTTCAAGGGCCCTCTAGCTCTAAGATTCAGTTTATATTTCAAATGGAAAGTATCTGCCTGAAGGCATTAATATAGTGTTCACAGTTTCCCAATAAACTACTTTCCAATAAATGAACCGCCTAAGGCAATTTGAATAGGTCTCCCTCTTGCCCTCCCTTTCTCTCAATCCATCTTTCTCTCTCTCTCTCCCCATTTCCTCATTTCAGATTAATGATATACTAATTTTGTAGTATTGCATTGACTTCTGACTTGATTGGTCATATAACTCACACTTGTTCTCCACCTGCCCCATTTTCTCTGCTGAATTCCGTGAGCTTTCACTGGTGGACTGGGTGCTGCAGGCGGGAAGCTGTGTTGCCCCCTAGCAGAGAGCTTCCAGGGAAGGCGTTTTATGGGCACGGCTCCCGCTGGGACTCCGCAGTTGTCCTATCTGCACAGGGCAGCTGGTTGGTGAAGCTGCCTATTGTGCTGATTGATCTTACAGGTGTCCTGAAGTATGTGTATACCCTCCGGTGAATTTTCTAACATCTCCCTTATGTTTTACATCAACAGTGTTAGGTAGTGTTCATGGTGTTCGTTTGCTGGGAGGAAGAGCAGATGACATTTCGTCTTCTCTCATATAGCAGTTACGAGCAGGGATTTGAGGTGGCCGTCAGAGGTGGGAACTAGTGAGCAACAGCGGGTCAGTGGTAGCTGTTCACAGCACACCGTCACATCAGTTTGCCAGAACCTTGAGTGTAAGGTGAAACAACCTCGTAACGAGTCCCTCTGATATTACCTGCAAAATATCTCCCATAAATCCCTCCCAGTGTTTTAAAATGTTTTGCCAAATGTGTAGAAAGTACCTCAACTGCCTTCCTTTCTGTTTGAATCCTAACTGTTCTTATTGGGGCACCTGGTGGCTCAGTCGGTGAAGCATATGCTTTCAGCTCAGGTTGTGATCCAGAGTCCTGGGATCGAGCCCCGCATCGGGCTCCCCGCTCAGCGGGGAGTCTACTTCTCCCCCTTGCTCATGCTCTCTCTCTCTCTCTCTCTCAAATCAATCAATAAATTTTTTTTAAAAATGTCCTTATTGTAATCAAGGTTGTGGAATTAAATCCCTGCTGCTTCTCTAAACATTAAAGCCCTTCACAAAAGGAGGCTGTTTCTAAGGTGAAAGAAAGACAGGTGCACTTGAGGGACTAGCCTCGTTACCTACCGTGTCCACCCAGGACTTGCAAGTGGAATTACTTCTCTGAAGTACAGTAGATACGTGTTGGCTTTCCATGTAATTCTTTCTGTAGACGATAATACAACATTTAAAGCAGCACAAAACTAGTACTAATTGGCAATCATTATTACTAATTACAAAAAAATGTAAAACATCATACAATCACATCATAATATTAAGAAACTGATATTCTGTGACAGACACTGGTTCATCCTAAGCTTCTGTGATAAATCTTAGTATTGGCTTTCTTTTTAATTCTCTAGGGATCATTCTCTAAATCCTATGAATATATTCGGTTCAATGTGTTTGTATTTTCATTTGGTTTGAAGTACTTCTTTTATTTCCCTTGAGACTTCCCGTTTGACCTAAGGATGATTTAGAAGTGTATCGCTTAGTTTCCAAGTGTTTGGAGAGTTTCCTGGCTCTACGTGTTATTGATTTCTAGCTCGGTTCCACCGTGGCCAAGGAACGCCTCGTATATGATTTCAATTGTTTTAAATTTACTGAGGTTTGTTTTCTGACTCAGGGTATGGTCTAACTTGTTAAATGTGCCACAGGCATTTGAAAAGAGTGTGTACCCCATTGTTGTTTGAAGTGTTCTGTGATTATGGATGAGATCCTGTGGTTGACGGTGTTGTCGAGTTCTTCTCTACCCTTGCTGATTTTCTATCTAGTTGTTCTATCAATTGTTTAGAGACAGGTGCTGGTCTCCTATGGGAAGTGTGGATTTGTCTGTCTCTCCTCCTAATTCTGTCCATCCTTGATGCATTACCATATTTTGCAGCTCTGTTGTTTGGCACACACACATGCGGGGTTGCTATGACTACTTCTTGGTGGATCATTATGTAATGTCCTTTTCTGTTCCTGGCAATTTTCTTTACTCTGAAGTCAATGCTAACTGATTTTAATAGAACTTCTTCTGCTTTCTTTTCATTAATGTTGGCATGATAAATCTTTTTTTCATCCTTTTATATTCAACCCACCCATATTATTATATTTGGAGTGATTTTCTTAGAAGCAACTTATAGTTGGGTCAGTTCTCTTTGTCTATTTTTGTTGGTTGGTTGGTTTTGCTTTTTTTGCTCATTTTTTTTATACATCCATTTTGCAAATCTCTGTGTTTTCACTGGTGTTTTGAGACCCTTCAGATATAATGTGCCTGTTGATATCTTTGGACTGAAGTCTGCCATTTTATGTTTTCCTTTCAGTTTGCTCTGTTTTTCATTTATCTGCCTTTCTGGGAGTTGCTTAAAGAATTTTTAGCATTTATTTTGATTTATCTATAGAGCACTTGAATAGACCTTGTATAAGTTTTAGTGGATGCTCTAGGATTATATCGCTCTACAATACAGTCTACTTTGGACATTTTACCAGGTGGTAGAAATGTAGAAACTTTACTTATCTTTATGTTACTGTGCTCTTCCCTGTTTTTAATTCACTGACTTAAATATTTGGTTTACATGCATCGAAACCCACATCAGGCTGTGTTATGTTTTAGCTTCTACCATCAAACGTAATATAGGAAACTCAAGAGGAGAAGGAAAGTCTATCGTAGTTACCCCTATTTTTGCTTCCCATGTCCTTCCTTTCCTTCTGAAGTTCCACATTGTTACTTGTGCCTTCCTTTCTGTTTAGAGAACATCCTTTAGCCAATCCGTCAGACCAGGGGTGCTGGCAACATGGGCTCTGAGTTTTCTTCATCTGCAAGTATCTTGATTCCCCTTTCATGCCTGAAGGATATTTTCACTGAATATGGAATTTGCAGTTGAGAGGCCTTTTCTTTCAGCACTTAAAAAAATTTTATCTTGATGAGAAATTCCCTATCATTGGAATTTTCCCCTCTGGTAGTTAAGATGTTCTTCACTACTTTCAAAAATTTTTTTGTGGTCCTAGGTTTTCGTAAATGTGATGATGATTATCTTTCTGTGGATTTCTTCAGGTTCGTACTGTTTGTAGTTCACACAGCTTCTCAGATCCATAGGTTTATGCCTTTGGCCAAATCCATGAACTCTTTAGCCAGTATTTTTCAGCCACTGTTCCAGTCACCCCCCCCCCCCGTCTCTGCCTAGGACCCCCGTGGCCCCTGGTTCAGGTCTTATGTTATAAGCACCTGTGGCCGCTGTTGTTCTGTGCGTTTTCTTCAGTCTGCTTCTCTCTTTCGTTTACCTACTAGGCAATATATATTCTTCTGTCTTCAAGTTCACTGGTTTCCTTCTGTTTCTCCATTCCATTTTTGAGCCTGTCCACTGAGGTCTTTGTCTCACTCATTATATTCTACAGTTCTAAGATTTCCATTTGTTTCATCTTTGTATCTTCTACTTCCTTCCCCAAGCCTTCTATCTTTTCTTTCCTTTGTGCTTACAACGTGAAAGCATTTTTGTTATGGCTTCTTTTAATTCCTTGGCAAATAATTCTAGCACCTCTATCATTTTGGTGTTTGGGATCTTTTGGTTGATTTTGTCATTTAGAGTTTTTCCTGGTTGCTGGTATGATGGTTGAAACCGGAACATGTTGAATATTATATTGGGATAATCTGGGTCTCATTTCCATCTAGTCTTTTATCTGGTCTCCCCTTCTATCCCTCAGACAGGAGAGGGGAGCAGCACTTCTTTACTGCCAGGTGGGGCTGGAGGTCCATGTTCCCCATTCAGTCAATCTCTTAACACCAGGGAGTGGGATAGGGTTGGTCCTTACTCCATTTCCCTATCAGACCCTCAGTGGCTTGGAGGGGCAGGGGCACCTTATTAATGCTCCAAACTTGGCCTCTGCTGACGTTGAGTGGAAGGGTTGGTCTCATGACTATCTCATGACTAGACTGTTGGTGATAGAACCCAGCACGGAGGTGAAGGGGCATCTCGTTACTGCTGGGTGGGGCTGGAAGTCCAGGATCTCCATGTGAGGGCAGCTTGTTATTGCCCAACTGGGATGATACTGTCCAGTGGGGAGCTTAGAGCCTGGGACAATTAGAAATCTAAGCTCCTTACTCCCTTTGATGGCAGTGGTGGAATGAAGCCTCATTTTTTTTCTTGTGGTATTTGCTGGAGTAGAGAGATTACTGTCTCAAATGTTCTGTCTTCCCAGGACATCCCTTTCCAGATCCTTGAGCCAGAGGAAGCAGGCTTTTCTGACTGCATCCATTCATAATTCTGGGTTGCTCGTAGAATTAATTCTTCAGCTTCATATGTAGTTTATATGAGCCAAAAGAAAAGTCAGGAACTAAGTTAAATCCTTTCTTGAGTTTCAAGGTCACTGGTTGGTCTGCCTTCTTCTCACTATCTTTCAGAGTTTTCTTGTGTTTGTTTTACATATAAGGTTCAGAGTTTTATTAGCGCTTAGCAGGAGGAAGAGGGAAAAGAGTACTTCTGTTTCATCTTTACCAAAGCAGAGTTTTCCCTATATGATTCTTAAAAAACAAAAAACAAAAAACAAAAACATGTCTACAAGGCATGGCATTTCCATTAATTTATTTAAAAGGGAGACTGTTCTGTCTGTTGACAGTTCAGAAAGTTCATGCTGTCCCGTAGCCAGCAGTGGAGATGGAATAACAAGGCCCTTCAGCACCTGGGATTGCATTGTTGCTAAGAGATAGCAAGCATTTATAGGGATTGAGTCACAGAGGAAATGAATCAAGGATCTATTACATTAGAATAATAGGCCCACATCACCCCCGCGAATGCTGATCCTCATGTACCAGGAGGGTAAATATGACTGATGTAAAATTAAGACGTATGGATAGAAGATAATACACTTTTGACCAAGACATTATTATGATGATAATGATCATGATTATATTGTGACTATTTCCCACTTGTTCTGAAATTGCTTCCAGTAACTTCAAATATCAGGACCAAACAAAAATGGTACCCAGTTGTCCTACTCACTCTGAATCACATTCTGCTGCACTATTCTTGCTGAGAAAACAATTTAATGCATGTTGTTTTATACTTGAAAGCAGAGTGTACAATTTGTTTAGCTTCAAAAATTTAGCTCACTTCCTTTGCTAAAGAAAGTTAGATGTAATTTAGATACTTCAACATTGAAATTGTTAGCATCAATATTATTTTATACTAGAGGAATGTTGGTTTCATCAAGAGTAATTAAATATTTAGGTTTTATGCATTAATATTCAATATTCATGACGTAGAGGCCTTTGGTTCACTGAGTTCCTGTGGCTGCTTTTATCACTGTATATAAGGGTATTTCCATGGGCAGACTTGCCAAGAACTGAAGAAGGCTTTCAAAGAAGTGTTACTTTATTTACCGAACTTGAAAGACATATGGTAAATAAAATCAGAAAACTTGTTTTGTTTTAGAGTTAGAAGGATCTTATGGGATCCAAACCCTTCCCGTAAAATAAGATAGATTACCAATTTTTATTTTTACATTCGCCTCTTTGAGAGAATGAGTTCAAAAATTTAGCAATTAAAAAAAAAAGGTCTGTTAAATTCGAGGTAACCTATTAAAGTTATTGTCATGCAAATTATTTGATTTCTGAGCCCATATATACGTGATGAATACTAATACAACAGGCATAGAAAGGTCAGTTATGGCCTGGAGCTACATATAGGCTAAAGACTAGAGTTCCTGTGTGTCCTGGAGAGAGTGTGACTCGGGAGGGATGCAGACTCAGTTCTGAATTTCCTAGCACGGATGTAGCTTTGAGTGATTATGAATGACCTTCATTCGGGAAAAAGCACTTGGGAACATTTTCCCCTATAGTCTTATTCAGCCTTTAGGGGAAAGTGACCTAAAGGGAAGACATTCAAGAGAACAACTTCCTACCCTGCTCTCAAGACTCATTTGACTCAATTAAAGGAAAATCGCAGCTGTTATCCAGCAGCTGCTGCCAGATGCCCTCTGCCAAGTGAAGCAGCCTCAGGAAGTTGAACTAAGATCAAATAATCTGGTGCTTGTTGAGGGAATGAACAGTACACGTTGCCTTTCCAGAACACTGATGGGTCTGCCCTCCTCTGTTCCAACGTGAAAGTCCAGACTGCAAACATCTGGGCGTGCAGGGTGTCACTTCCCTGAGTGTTTGGTCCGCACCACGAAGAACTGAAAGCTCCTCCCACCTTGGTAATTGTTAGAATCATCCTCCAATTTTGTTTGAAGTTGTGTGTAGAAAAATAAAATAGAATAAAAACAAACCTATGTGTAAACTGTAGGAAAATATTTCCCTAAAGATGACATGCTTTGAAATTGATTTTCAAAAACACTCAAAGCCGAGAGAGAGTAAAAAGTAAACATCAATAGACAGCTCTCTCTCAGGAAATCATCGCCTAGTGTAGTTTCTAGATTCTTGAGAAAGTGTAAGAGAGACATCTACTGGAGAGGAGAGGGCATATCTTGTTACCAGATAAGTTTTCAGTTTCGGGGAGGTAACGCAACTCTATTTCCATTGCCCTAAGATCTTATACCATATACTTCTGAGATGAACACATTACCATAGTTATGAAGATTCATTTATGAAAATGTGTGAACACCATACGCTCAATTGTCAGGAGAAGGCTAAGTTTAATTCAGAAACCACTTTGGTAAGTCAAACAAGTGCTGCGCCACATCTAAAAAATTATATGTAAATCATATAACCAATGATGGATTTTTTTTTTTTGTGAAGTACTAATTTTTATTTAAAAATTTTTAAAACATTTCTATAAACCTTATATACAAAATCATAGGCATTATTATTTTATAAGCTAGAAAACTCCTATCTCTTAGGAACTGCACTCATACAGCACTGTGACTTAAAACGTTATAGGCCGGTAGAGGCCAGAATCCGGAAGTGGACACACAAAAAATTGTCGCTTATCTAAGTAATACAGGCAAAAGGCTAGCTGGGATACACAATGACAACTGAACAGTTTGCAGAACAGAATAAAGGTGTGAGTTTTAGGTCCTGCTCCCCCACTGCTTGGAGTAGCTGTGGATGAATAGTTCCGAAAGCTCGAAAGTCACATAAAACTTACTGGAAACTCAGTTGCGTCAATGCTACAAGACCTGAGTTATCTAAATAAACTTGGAATAACTATTCTTTCAGGTGCTGAACATCATATCATCTTGTTGATATACAAAATAGGAATATTAGGTGTACTCATGGATGCTGTGTCTGAATTCTGACTCCTGTAACAGAACATCATAGCCTGGGGACTTAAACCACAGAAATGTTTTTATCACAGTTCCAGAGTTTGGGAAGTCCAAGATCAAGTTCCCGGGGAGAATCCCTTCCGGGTTTTTCTAAGAGGCCTTCTTCACATAGTGGAGAGAGAAACAATCTTTTCTCTTCCATTTTTGTAAAAGCATTAATCCTGTCATGATGGTCCTATCCTCATTACTGAATCTAGCCCTAATGACCTCCCAAAGGTCTCCCCTCCAAATCCCAACACTGGGGATCGGGATTCAACATATAAATAGTTAACAATACTGTATTGTGCACTTAAAACTTTGTCAGAGAGTAATCTCATGTCTAGTGTTCTTACCACAAAAGAGGAGAGGCGTGAGGAAACGTTTGGAGGTTTATGACCTTGAGTGTGATAATGGGTTCACGGGGGCATACATATGTCTAAACTCACCAAAATACGTACACTAAATGTACAGCTTTTGTCAATTATACATCAATAAAGCTGTTAACAAGAAGTCATGTTACTTTTAAGATTGTTTAAAAACAGAATGGTAAAGGAGGCTTTATGTATTTGGAATACCAAAGAGTCAATGTAGAAATTAATTAATTAAAATAAAAAGTATTTTCTTCTCCTAAAAGTTTACTGGAATGCTTGATGATAAAATGATATGATTGATATGTTTAAAGCTTGAAGGATCTGGGATACTACCTTACTGACAAGTCAACAAATGGTCTTGGGATAGATGATAGATGGCAGGGGGGTAGATACATAGATGCATAGATACCAGAATAGTGCTGGTTCCATCGGATATCCCTGTGAGGAAAAGGTTATTGTTGGTCCCTATCTGTCCTTGTCCTATTTTTACATATTTATTAATGCCTTGAAAATTATATTGAGACCCTCCTCGCCTATTCTGTATGAAACTCCAAGCTGAATATGAGAGAAGGTCCATAGCACAGTGAATAAGGATGCCAAAATTTGTACTCAACAACTTTGAACAACAGGGTGAATTTTAATATTCAATTTAACTGTCATGAAAAAACTTAGATTTGGGTGTAAACTATCAATTGTATAGGAGAAGCAAAGGCAAGCTATGAATGCAAGACAGTGTACATGGCAAGTGTTGGGTTGCAAGTGACCCGTGTGCATGGCGACAGCATGCTATGACTACAGGAAAATCTTAGATTAAATTAGTGGAAGAACAGAATCTGGAAAGAATAATAAAATGCTGGTATACTTCTTATCACATGATATCTGGAGCAGTAGCCCTGGATTGTAAGGCATAGAGAGAGAAGCTGGGGCCACTGGAAAGAGCAGTGATCAGGGCAAAGCTAAATTCTGGGTCATGGAAAGAACATTTGAAAGTACAGTGGGTGGTTAGCCTGAAGGGCAAAGTCTTAAGAACGTAGGAGAGCTCCCATATCGATGAGTATTGTGCTTATCTCCTATGTGAGTAGACACCGAAATTATGGAATGTATCGGGCGAATAATTCAAGTTTGAACCAAAGAAGTGTCATCCAAAAAAGTTGTCTAAAGAAAACATAATTTTTCCCCCTTGGAAGAGACTATTTATGGAATAAATATTGGTTCAGTATCTATGATCATGTAAAATTTCCCATAAATTGTGGCATCATATCATTTTTCAGCAAGTCCAAGGCAGCCTGTTCTTTGGAACAGTTTGGAGACAGACTTCTGCTTGGTCAATAGAGCACAAGTGACTAGTAAAAGCAAATGTCTATTGAGATGGCGAGTTTGCTGTCCCTGGCGCTTTTCTACGTGTTCCCCTTGCATTGATGAGTTCATCTGCTTGGCCCCGACAGCAGCGGTGTTGTTCTGACTCTCCCTACAGATAGAAAATAAACACAGATTTTATTTAGCTTGCTGGGACTAGTGCGACCAGTAGGATGGGTAAAGCACTTCAAACAATAACCCAAAGGCAGACACACACACAAATAATCAGGAATGATGCCATGAATTTGCATAAAATGTAATGGAAGGTTAACAGCATCTTTCCTAAAGGTAGAAATTAATTGAGAGCCATCTGGGTGGCTCAGTCAGTTAAGCGTCTGCCTTCTGCTCAGGTCATGATCCCAGGGTCCTGTGATGGAGTCCCGCATCAGGCTCCCTGCTTAGCAGGGAACCTGCTTCTCCCTCCCCTCTGCCTGTCACACCCACTGCTTGTGCTCTCTCTCTGTGTCAAATAAATAAATAAAATCTTTAAAAAAAGAAATTAAGTGAATTTCCACCTAACAAAATGCATTTGAATATCTATGAAAACAAATTATCATTAGCTTCAATTCTCTACATCTTGAAGAGGTTTAAAATAGCTCAACCAAAAAAAAGAAAGAAAGAAAGAAAGAAAGAAAGAAAGAAAGAAAGAAAACAAGAAAACAAGAAAACAAGAAAACAAGAAAACAAGAAAACAAGAAAACAAGAAAACAAGAAAACAAGAAAGAAAAAAGAAAAGAAAAAAGTTTCAGAAGCTATAGAATCAGATAACCTCTAAGGTCTCCTAGATGTTCCAACATTTCATTCAAAGAACACAGTCTCTCTGGCCATTATAAAGTCTTTGAAATTCTTTTCGGACAGAACTTCATTGAGTTGGCACAGGATAGAATATTAAAAATAACTTTATATCCCAGATCACTTACTGTGTAATAGTTAAATATATCTTGAAACAGATTCAAAGAAATAAATGGTATTGTTAGAACAAACTTCATTCCATTCCTGTCTCTCTGAACCAGGTTTTTAAACACTTGCATTTGTAAAAACAATAACATAGAAATAAAATTGTGCCCCACCCTACTTCACTCTAGTACATGTCTGAAATTTGAAAATGAAAGAAGACCTCATCTCTCCCTCTCTCATGAGATTCACATCCCACGAATTTGCTTTTTATGTCTAATATTTCAAAAAACATATAGTAATTTGTTTTTCAATATGTTTTTGCTAAAAATAATTGCAACAGTAAGTTAATCTAAAATAAATGTTAACCCTAATGTCTTTTGAACACAGGGAATTGAAAAAGTTAAATGGGTGTGCTCACTTGTGTGGCACAGACATACGGCAGGGCATTCAACAAAACATGCTTACAAACACTCTCTGGGGGAGGTGGGAAGGACGTAAGATTCAAGGAGAAACTGGTCAACGTAAAGTCGTTGGCTTTTAAAGAGCTTTTTCATGTGGGTTTTAAATGTCTTATGATGAATATCAAATTGCCCTAGTATGCCTTATTCCTGGATTATATCCTTTGTAACAATGTATATTATAATGAAAAATTATAGATATTTAAAAAGATAGGAGAGGGAGCCCAGTATTTTAAAAAAGTAACAAGGAATAAAGGAAAGACCACCCGAAAAAAAGAAAGGAAGGACTGTACGTGTTGAACCAATGCTGACATTGGGGGGAGTGAAGCTCTTACCCACAGCCCCAGAGTCTTTACATGTCTTAGTCTCTCAGGCTCTGTGAATGGATCTGCATCTCTGGTCATGTTTCGTCTTTGGAGTATAGTTTGCGAACACTTGGGATTTTCAAGAGCACTGTGGTAGCTTGGATACACCTCAAGACGCCATTCTCCACCCTCTCCCGCCCTCACTTCTTTCCAGCCTGCCCCTCCCTTCCAGTTCCCAGGGTGGTCCCACCGGCTCCTTCCCGCAGGACCTGTGCTCAAGCTGACCTCCTCCTCCTGCCCACCCCGTTCCCTTCAACTCCTTCTCATCACCTTCCAGATCACGCATGTCTGCCTTAGATAACTCTTCCCTGACCAGCAGACTAGAACAGACTCCGAATTTTACCTTCCCAGCACACCCCATGTTGACGTGCAGAGCCCTTCATGTTTGTCATAATAAACGTATTTGTGGAATGATTGGTTACCTTTCATCTCTAACAGTGAGTTCCACGAAGGCGGGAACCATATACATTTGCACACCATGTGAGGCCGGCTTCTGCCGCACTGCCTAGAATACAGCAACCATTCAACACTTTACAAAATATAGTGAATGACTATCTTACCAGACATGATCTACCCAGAGAAGGAAAAGTAGAGAGCTTAGAAAAGGCCACATAACCTTGCAATTTCACCTGGATAGTTGTGCACTAATGAATCAAGAAATAGTTCCTTTAGTACATTTTGCAATTAATTTTAGATACAGCCTCAGATGCAATTTTGAGGTCAGTAGCTGATTCACTGTGACATCTGACCACAGTGGCGAGCCCACGGAATGGCGGCCACAGCCCAGGCTACTGGTTCAAATTAGGATTTTGGTGAGTCACCTGGTGTCTCCAGGTTTCCTTGGTTTCCCCATTTGTACAATCAGTATTACGTCGGATCTGTATGATGTGTTTAAGTTCTGAAGTTCAGTGAAGGAAGAGGCGTAAACCCACAAACTAATTTTAACAGCTCCATGGCATATTCAGACCTGTAGCAGTTGGGACAGAGAAGTCTAGAAGCTGGTTGTCTATCAGGAGAAATCAGCCAGGGCAGATAAAACAAGAGTAGAAGACATACGGAAGGAGTCGCCAAGGTTTGAAGACATGATGTTTGTTTCTCATCAAGAGAGAGAGAGAGAGAGAACTCAAACCAGCAAGTTAGGGCCAGGACCAGGCAAACTGCCCAAAGCAGTTTCCATAAATGTAAACAAGAGCACACATAACGAAACAAAACAAGCTGGTACGTAGAAATTCGAGAAACGGTTACAATGTAACAACAGTAGCTGGAAAGTGGTTTTTCTCTGTGTTCTGCTGGACCATCTCAGCATTTGGTTGGATTGTGAAATCATCTTTCAGTTCTATTGTTTAAGATGTGTACATTTATATAAATAGACTAAACGTATACATAATACCCCAGACGCCCACTGAGTGAGTATCCCTGTTTCCGTGAATCTTCCTGGAGTAAAGGAAGCTGCTTCCCCTGGGCCACGAGAAGGGACTCCATTTCCTCCGAGAGCCTCTGAGGGGGACGTACGGTAGCTCAGGTTCCTGACATGTAACCCCCAGCTCCTTTCGACAATGTAACTTTACGCAATTTCACATGGATAATGATGCACTAATGAATCAAAAAATAATTCCTTTACTATGTTTTGCAATTAATTTTGGGCACAGCGTCCGCTACAATTTTGAGGCCCATAGTTAATCCATAGTGACGTTAGCCTATGAGGACGTATCTGTCCCTCCCTGCCGACACCCTCCCCTCTCCACTATGAAAAGCAAGCTGCTATTTCAAAGATTGAGAACTTTCAAGGTGGAAACGGTCTTCTTGGAGTCTAGGGGGAGTTTTGATATCTTTGCAGAACTGGGACACCACTGTCCCCGTGAGTGCATGTCAGAGAGGGTAACAAGCTGAAACATTTGACATCAGCCTGCCTGATTGAAGGGAGCATGGCTGGTTGATGGCTGAGGGTTCATTGTCCCCTCCAGCTTCACCGTTCTGTAATATCCTTAGTGAAAAAGTGGGTTTTCTATGTAAACTCGGAGTGATAGAAGTGTGTGTGTGTGTGTGTGTGTGTGTGTGTGTGTATGCATATGGCTTTCGCACTTTTGAAAAATGAATTGGATGAGACTTCTGTAGTGTCTAGTAAGAAGTGTTTGCACATTTGTCAACTAAACACCCGTAATCATTTGTAGTTATGACAAAGTAATCAAGGCGTATTAACGGCGTGTTCCCCTTGGGTGCAGTTTCCGCAGCGCCCTGCCTGGGATGCAGGGGAGCCAACAGGAGACGAAGGGAACTTACCGCCCCCTCCTTCCTCACGTGCCCAGCTCCCTACCTGCTCTGCTGCCTTCTTCTCACCTTTTTCTCTGCTTTCACCTGTCTTCTTGTACCTGTTGGTTGTCTCATGCTCAGGGATTTTTAGTTCTAGGCGGGAGAATTTGGGAGGAATGTGGCTATTCCATCTTCCCCACACCTGATGGATATGCTTTTGAAATACCATTACACTCAATTTTTCTGTCCAATTATTGAAAATTAAGTGCACATTTTAACAAGTAAAATCCAGTATTAATAAGGGAGTAAGTAATTTGATAAATGATTTCTGGAATAACACGACTTATTTCAAATAGCTCATAGAAACACTATGAAATATATTCACTTTGAAAGCAGTGATGAGATCACTTCAAAAGCTGACAAGCCTACATCTGTGCTTTCTTGTTTTTGTTCATTTACTGGAAGTCCTGTCTTTGAGCCAAATCTTTCTATCTCCCTTTGAGGCTGAGTGGCTGTCAAACTGAGAAGATGCAAGGATGTCTGCTAGGGGAAAGGGAAAACAAAAACAAAAAACCGCAGAACAACAAAGATTAGAAACTTTTGATGCCAGGCGATATCTGGGTCATAGTGAATTATTTTCCCCCTGGGAGAATTCTAAGGATTTCTGAGGATATGAGAGTGATAGAAAAGTTATCTCTTCTTGGGAACTGCACAAGTTTGTTGGGGCAAAGACAGCTGCCAAAAGAGAACCCATCGGCCTGTGGTGGAGCTGGCAGCCCAGACCCTGGTCAGAGACAGCTTGGCTCTGCCTTCATTTCCCACGTGGAGGCAGACGTTACGTTGCCAGTGTTGCATTAATTTAAGAAACGGGAGAGCCTAATGCTCAGATCCTGAGAGGCAGTTCTTCTGGGACAGCAAAAGGCAGATTGCAAAAGTCACAGGTACGACACAATTTCAGCTCCTTTTCCAACCCTGGTGGGCTCTGCAGGAGCTGGGATGGTCCAAAGGGACAGCTGGGCCCTTATACGAAGCAAGTAGCAGAAGAAACACTTCTCAGACGTGGGAGTCTGCGGCAGCCACCTTGCCACTATGCTTCCAGCAAATTTAGAAACTGGGCTCCTCAGCTGCGTAAGTCAGGAATGTCACACAGGTATGTGCGGATGTGTGTTTGTGGGCAGGCCCCTCCTGCGGGTCCGTAACCCTACCCGAAATGCACACAGCTCTGTGGATACGTGGGTTGAGCTCTACACATGTTTGTGTAAAATATATACTGATCGCCTCTGTATCCAATAGATACTTAGGACACACTATACATGTGTCAGTACCTACGAGCAAGAGGAAAGAAATTAAAGTATGTTCTATGTGACCCTTGCTTTAAATTCGGGATGTCTGCAAAGAGAGGGGGATGGGCAAGGCACCGAGGAAATAACCACCCATTGGGTCAAATGATAACAGCCGTGGTACCGCAAGGCCTGGTGATCCGTGGAGCGCATGACTGTGGTCGGAATTCTAGGATGCCCTTCCTCCCCTGTCCGGTTATTCAATCACACATAAATCTTGATGCTGGGTTTTGTTTTTTTTAAATTATGTTCAGTTAGCCACTGTAGACGCTGTTTTGAGGGCCCTTGGCAGATAAACCCAAGGTTAAAAAATCAGCTGATTTTAAGAAAGGTAGTTATCCCTGAGGAGGGGCCCAGTGTGATCTCCTGAGCCCTCAAAATCCGAAGTAGAAGGGGGAATGGGCAGCAGGACAGGCAGGCAGGAGGGGAGTGTGTGTGGGGTGGGGGCGGGTGGCAAAGACCTCCCTCGTTGTCAGACCCCCGTGCCAGGGAACAAGAGTGGGCAATCTCTGAACGCTGAGAACGAACTCCGCCGAGAGCCGGCAAAGAAGCCACAAGGAAATCCTAAAACCACAGGGAACTGACTTCTGCGAACAACCTGAATGAGATTAAAAGGAGAGTCTCCCTCGGAGTCTCCAGAAAGGAATTACACCTTTGCCAATACCTTGATCTCGGCCTTTTGAGACTCGCAGCAGACCACCCGCTGAGCCATCTGTCCCCAAACTTCGGACCTGTGGAAGGGAAAGAGGTTTGTTAAGGCAAGAGGAAGCCTTGAGTAGCCTGCCCCTCACTGGGCCGACAGCTCAGCCACCAGCATACAAACGACTCCTGGCTTCTCCCACTTCTCCCCGAGCTGACACCACAGGCACCAGGGGCGGCTCGTCTGTTCAAAAGAATCCATCAATTTTATTTCTGCGTGTGTGGCCTGTGATAGAGAAATCACTCCTTTTTCTCTGTTTGGAGAACCTCAATCCATGCTGCGTGTTCGTCCTGATCAGCAGTAAGACACGTCTCTCCCAGTCCAGTTTTAGCCCTTTTGGGGGTACAACTACCAGCTGCTTGAGATGTTCAGCGGAGCTCCCACAATGAATTTCACAAATGCCGGAGAAACTGTTTTCATCAGACTGCTGGCCAGGGGGTGATGACCGTGAACCCCTACATTGTCAGCCTTGGGGAAGGACGAGTCTGGCTCCTTGGAAGGAGCTGAAAATACCAGCTCCCCTGCCTGGCCTCCCAGCTCGCCAGCCTCCAGCCAGTCTGACCGTGAGATCAGGGCCCTGCCGACCTGTGGAAGAGAGGCAAGCCCTCTCCCGGCTGCCTGTGGCCGTGCCCGTGCCCATGGCCATGGCCGAGTGCTGCTCTGATCCTTCAGGTGCGACCCTGTAGCCGGCCTGTGGTCAGCGGGGAGCCTCCAATGCCCCAGAGGGGGCCGCTGTCCTCGGGCAGTCTAGCCAATGACCAAGTGTGGTGCTGTGGGGGCTGCTTCTTTGCACCCCCGAGGGGGCTTCTTTGGGAGCAGTCTTTGCCTAGGAGCTCCTTGTTGGGCTCGTGGAGACTTCCAGAGGGACCCCACACTCTAGGGCTCTTCCTTTTTTTTTTTAATAATAATTTTTTATTATATTATGTTAGTCACCATACAGTACATCCCTAGTTTTTGATGCAATGTTCCAGGATTCATTACTTGTGTATAACACCCAGTGCACCATGCAATACGTGCCCTCCTTAATACCCATCAACAGTCTATCCCATTCCCCCACCCCCCTCCCCTCTGAAGCCCTCAGTTTGTTTCCCAGAGTCCATAGTCTCTCATGGTTCATTCCCCCTTCTGATTACCCTCCCTTTCTTTATCCCTTTCTTTTCCTACCTATCTTCCTGCTATTTCTTATGTTTCATAAATGAGTTGAAACCATATGATAATTGTCTTTCTCTGCTTGACTTATTTTGCTTAGCATTATCTCCTCGAGTCCCGTCCATGTTGCTGCAAATGTTGTGAAATCGTTCTTTTTGATGGCTGAGTAATATTCCATTGTATATATGGACCACATCTTCTTAATCCAGTCATCTGTTGAAGGGCGTCTCAGCACCTTCCACAATTTAGCTATTGTGGACAATGCTGCTGTGAACATTGGGTCTAGGGCTCTTCCTGCCCAGGCCACCTTCCCCATCTCTCACCCTGTCAGACCTACAACAGGCCTGAGGTCTTCCCCTGTCTCCTCTTGCTCCCCATCCTCTGCGTCTTTCACAGGGATCATCCCCAGTAAACCTCTTCTGCTTCTAATTATGTTTGTCACATGCTTCCCGCGGGGACCCCGTGGGCACGAGCATTTCTGGGGCAATATCAGTGCTGCCCGCAGCTTTCAATGCTGGCGGTGTTTGCGGTACAAACGGGTCTTCCCGAATGCACTGGACACAGCTACATCCCCACCGCATGTGACTATGGGGTGAACTTGGCTTTTAGCTGCAGCATAACCGTGTTCTTGGGACTGCGTGTGTATTCTCAGTGCTTTCAATTACTCCATTTTTCTTTCTGGTGAAAGCAGCTACCTGCTGTTTCTGTTCCTTGCAACGAAGGAGCCTAGCAGAGAAACCATCCCAGACACACTCTCCAAACTTGGTCAGGAATCTTCTCAAAGTATTTTCAAGAATGCTACAATAGAGAGAAGCCTTTACTAGGTATTACATAACAAATAACCACTACCTTGTTGAGGGAAGACCCTAAGAGATTAGAGTTCGGATGTCACGATCCCTGAGCCCGTCTGTAAAGACAGGTGGACCTGGATCTGCACTATCAGTAAGGCCAGCTCCTGGCTCAGGGACAGAGTGCCAATTCTGCTTTTTAACCTGTCTGTATTTTCACACCTGATTCATACATTTTATTCCAAAGGCACATTACATCCATAGATGAGCCTTGCTTTGTCTCACAGATACTCTCTCTTAAAAATAATTGTGATACTATAACTGTGTTTTCATTACCATTTGAAAGTTTGATAGTAAATCAGGGAAACCACATCCCCTGGGTCTTGGGAACCATCATGTACTTGTAATCCTAAATTCTCTCTAAAAGAGGTATCCCCGCACCACTGTATTGATTCTAAAGCTGCAAGGCCCTTCGCTTCTCAGGTCCCCAGACTTTGTCACAGACCACGTCTCACTCGCTCCTCGCAATAACTGTCAGATAAGTTAATCCCACGTCAGTGATGAGGACACTCAGGTGCTCTGAGGTTAATTGACTTGACCAAGATCACAAAGCTCATAAATGGAGTAACCGAGATCCAAAATTAGGTGTCTTTATTGTAAATATCATTTGTCTTCTGGAAGACCTTGCTGATTTTCTCACTGCATGTTATTCTGGTTTGAACTCATTTCTGGATTTGGAATGAATTAAATTCAATTACATTGTGAGTGAGTTTTTTGAGAATATGTTTCGATGAAGAACCTACATTCTACTTTTATAATTTCTGATTCCAAAGTAAATTTATTTTTGCTTCCAAGATATGATTATAGAGAGGTGATTCATGAAGAAATGAAGGGAGGACACTTTTCTTCCTTTCCTCTCTATATGCAAAATTGAAAGGGACACTTGACTATATCTATCTCTCTCTATATATGTATATGTATGTATGTATACAATGTATATATATATATATATGTATATGCATAAATACATATATATAGGCTATATCTATAGCTAGAGATACAAATACATTTATTCCTGTTTTATAGATACAGATACAAATATATATTCATATATATATACATCATGTCATATATATACACACACAGTTGACATGATGATTTCTTCAAATAATATGTTAAAAACCATATAAATTGCTTCATTAAAAACACCTTAAGGTGATTTCAGAGCTCTGTTTTGATGGTATTGTCCTAAATTGGACCTATTGTTGGGCGCTGGGTGCTCAGTCCATTAAGCAGCTGCCTTCCGCTAGGGTCATGATCTCAGGGTCCTGGGATCGAGTCCCACAGAAGTGGGATCCCTGCTCAGTGGGAGGTCTGCTTCTCCCTCTCCCTCTGCTCCTCCCCCCTGCTTGTGCTCTCTCGCTCACACATTCTCTCTCAAATAAATAAATAAAATCTTTTAAAAAGAAAAAAAGAATGGCACACTTTTTGAAACTCGGTTAGCTAAGTTTGCAATCTCACTGCCCCCTTGTCTGCCGGTGGATACAGCGTGCACCTGAACAGCGCTGGTGTAAGCCAGCGTGCCAGACCTCTCATGGGCTCTCTTTCCCACGTGTGCTGAGTGTGTGAGCTCCGCTAAGGTAACGCCCGTGACATTGTCTGCATTGTCAATTACCACTGGCAAACCGGGAGAATGAGGGCTGCGCGGGGCCTCGGGTCTGGTGAAAACTCGCCCTCATGCCCTTCCAAATGTGACATGTGAAGTGCGGGATTTATATGCCCTTTGCCTCTGTAAGCGCTTACGGGGGATTTATGTAATCTTTTGCTTGACTGGGTAGGAACCAGCCAAGCAGGGCTCCTGTCTCACCATGTCAGCCTCTTCAGCTCAAAATTTTCAGATGGTCGCTGACATATTTCTGCTTTTGTTTCGAGGTTTGCTCAAGGTAAACACGATTTAAAAATCCTCAACAAAAAGCTGACATTGGTTAAATTTATTAAAGATTCAGACTTTTTAAGGAAAGATTATTGATTTTATTAAAATTGGTATAAACATAAATTCTTTAGGAAAGTCTAAAGTAGGTTGCAGTTCTGGAAACCAAAACGTATTCTCAATTATTTCTTCCAAATGACTTCCCGGCTATAGAAAATCCAGTGACTTAACAAAAAGCTCTGAGAGGCGAGTGGCGGTACTACCTCAATGATACCACAAGAGGGGGCTAGTGACTCTCATATGGGCTATTACTCCACACTTCGAAAAGAATGAAACTTTCCTTAAACACAGAGGTTCTAAAGTCTTGATTTGATTGCTGGATCTCATCCAATGAACCAACACTCTAGAATTGTGTACTGATTTTTAAAAACGTGATTAAAAGCCGAAAATACAATTATTTTATGTTAATGCCTGTCCCTTCCCTCTCTGCCTCCAGGAGTGGATCACGCCACCAGAATAGGGATGAGAATTCAAGAAACAACTGCTCGGACACTTGCATATACAAATAAATGCTTCCACTTCCACACTCTCACAACCCCTCCAGATATCGATCACAAGTCAAATAAAATGCAATATTAATTGCGAAATACATCTCGACATCCTGTTTTCAAATCAGATTAAAAATTCATGGTCAGCTTCTAGTTTGTGGATGCATTAACTTTTCGTAATTAAAGAAAATTGTTTGCAATCGACTTGCTTTTTTGCGTGTAGGGGATTGAGCGGAGAGCTCGTTGCGAGGACGTGGCAAACCGTTAGTGTGCTGCCTGCTTACGGGACCCTGCCTTCGTGACGCGGCAGGTGAGGAGCAGTCAGGAACAGATGTCCGCGCAGGTGTGAGGTCATCAGGAACAGGTGTCTGCGCAGGTGTGGGAGGGCGCGCCTGCTACCTTACCTCTGCGGCCTCCACTCTCGTGCGCGTCTGTACGTTAAGCACGGTCTTGGGAATGTCAGCTTATTTTATGCTTCTCGGAAGAGTTTCAGGCAATAATTATTTCAGAAGTTAATTGGAGTTAATGGAGATGTTCTCTTAATGGATTATCATTTAACCCAGATAGACGCTTTTACTTATTCATTTTATTTTATTTATTTTTTTCTCTTTCTTAGACATTTTGACATCAGCCCATGACCTAGGGCTGCTTCTGGCTTAGCTGAATGCTCTCTACTTTCTAGGTTGTAGAATTTCCGCTTCCTGTGGTTAATTGTATGCTTCCCAAGGAATGGTTTTGTTTCTTCACAATTCTGTGTATAGTGGCCGAGCTTATTATTTTAACTGCAGCATAAAAATCAACGGTCATCTAAAGGGATGAATGGTGAAAGCACATGGAGAGATTTTTTTACTGTAAAAATTATATTGAATGGTTTTGAAAAACTTGATAGAAACAAGTGAAAAAAAGTGCTGTTTTACGTATGAGTAAGAGATTAAAAAGATTGACGAAAACATAAAAATTCATTCTGATTCTGAAACCAGATTGCTTCACAATTTTGCAGATTCCTCCTCTACATTAAAGAAAATGAAACTGAAATCATAAAAGATGCCGTATGGCTATTATTTACTCAAGATAGACTAGATCAGACTTTACTAAAGGGAACGCAGTGCAAGCAGACTCAGGGGTCGGTTCTAAAATGTGCATGGTATAAGTTAATAAATTTTCCTGTCTTTGTTTTTCCAAAGACAAAATTAGCTTCTTTGTCAGTCCCTGTCTGCTAGACTGCGGAAAACTTTTAAATGTGCTTTTCTGAGATTTGGTCGTCTGCTCCGATTTACACAGCCGTTTCATGATTGGAGGTCAATTAAATCAGTTTCAGCTTCCTGCCATGGTTTCCGTACCCCTCAGCTTCTTCTCTTTCCTTCTCCTTCCATGAGGGGGCACCCGTGGCAGGTGGCGTCCTCCCAGGGGGTCCCCAACAGAGGAGGGCACGATCCTCACTGCTCTAGGGCTCTATGTGGATGTCATTTCTTCCTTGTGTTACCCACACCAACTCCCACCAAAGTCAGTGAAGCCACAAACAAGGACGTGCTCCTCTCAATGGCCCTGATTCCCTGGAAGCCACATTCCTCTGATTCACCTCCTCCACACCAGAAGGGCTTTTGTGTTAGGTGCTTTGCGAAAAGAAAAATGTACACTAAGGGGGGGTTTGGAGAGAGGGATGCGATTACAAATTGGGAACAGGTGGGCCTTCCGGGGGAGGTGCCAAGAAGCAGACACTGGAAGGGAGTGTGGGAATTTGCTAGGTGGACACTGAGGGGGAGACTGGGAATTAGCCAGGTGGACACTTACAAGAACATTCTATTCGGAGGAAACTGGGGATACTGAAGGTGGGAGGTGGGGGTTGGCCTTTCGGCTTCCTGGAGAAGCAGGAAGACAGGTGCAGGTGGAACCAGCGAAGAGCCAAGTGTTGGGGACCAGAGCCAGCTCCTCGCAGTGTAACCACCCAGTGAAGAGGGCTTGACTTTTGAGTGAAATGAGAAGGAACACTATGGCAGAATCCGAGATCCAAAAGGATCGTTTGGATGTTCCCGTAGGAGAAGACAGAGTGATAGGGGAGAGACCTGCCAGAGGCTTTGACGGTAGTCCAGGCAGGAGGTAGGATGGCGGGGAAGAGCATGGGACCAGGGAGTGAGCCCGACCTGCTGGGCTCTGGATACACTCCACAGACAGAGCCAAAGCACTTCTGACTCTTCCGTAGGCAGGGCAACCATGGTCCAGGGATTTTCAATGTATTCCTTAGCCGTGGTACATTGAACAGTGAGATGAGTGAAGGTATGAGATGGAGAATCTGGGCTGAGGGGATGGAAGGAAGAATTTGCCATCAGCACGGCTGGGAAAGCTGCCGTGGCGCAGATATGACGAGAGGTATTAGGATCGCACTGTGCGCATAGCATTTTGGGGATATCTATTAGACATCCAAGTTGCGATTTCATATTGGTGGCTGCATATATGAGTCTGAATTTCAGGAGCTTAAGACATAAGACACAGATACAGAAATTGTCAGTATATAAATGGTACGGGGCCACAAGACAGGATTAGATTACCGAGAGGTGAGGAAGCACAGAGAAGAGAACTCGAACTGAACCCTTGACACTCAAGAGATTAGGGAAGAAAAGGAGAAACCACAGGTGTGTCCCAAGAGGGGAAACCCGTGAGGTAGGAGGAATGAACACCAAGAGGTTACAGTGCCCTGGAACCAGTGAAAAAGTATGTCAAGGAGAGGAGGAGGCATCCGTGGAAGGCGGCTGATAGGTCAGCAAGGGGAGAATGAAAGCTGACGGGGACTTAGCACCCGATGGGGAATCACTGGGACCACGGCGAGGGCCCAAACCCTGAACAGTTTTTCATGTATAATGGTGTGAAATCCCAGACCTTTATTTGGTCTTCTCTCTCCGGAAAGCATGACAGGATGATTTATTTATTAATTAGTGTAGAAGACCCTGACCATCTTCCCAGCCGAAAGTTACACATTTCTGCTCCTTTGATTTGGTTCCTGTAGTGATTCTAGAACTGCTTGTTTTGACTGAGGGGAAAAAAAGCATTGTTATCCTTGATTTCTTCAAGTCCTTTATCATATTCAAATGAGAAGCTCTGATGCCATATTTCTAAGTTAGATGTATTCTCTTCTAGGGTCTTACCTAAAGATAGAAAAGAAACACAGAAGAGCAGACCAGATTAGTCTCCCTTTAATGCACTGTGATATTTCGGTAATAACATGCATTTGCACTGAACAGTGTGCCTGCTTCGACTAGGTATTCTTAGAAACGTAGTTTAGAGCCTTTTAATTTCTAAACATGTTAGGCGGTGTGCAGTATCACCTGATTCTTGGTACCACCGCTTACGGGCCGTGGCTGACGTGGAGAGGGACTCAGTGGGTGCCATTGGTAGAACCTTGTCGGAAATAATACACCTGCTACTATTGTTCTCTTACTGTAGCGTGATGTAAATAACTGACCAAAGAAAACACATTCCAGTAGGATTCAACCCCAACCTCAGAAGATGAGATTACAAAATTTGGTGATAATAAGTCCAATATCATAGTTGCATTTGATGACGAAATAATTCTATGGAGAGAGACTTCCTGTCTATGGGTATACCTGTAGTATCGCTCTCTTATTATGTGATGATAACTTGGGATTTAGATAATAAATACACTACTCTTGTTATCCCTATAAATGTTTTCTGGCTGCAGATGTGAGTTGACCAAAAATTCTAGGAAGAAACAACAATGACAACGAATAGCTTTCATGGCCAGATAGATCCGAAATGATTAGGGTGAGGACCGACATGCCATAATCTTGGATTCCCACTGACTCTGTGCTCAGCTCTATGTGTCCAACTGCTTCTTATGTGTCCCTCGGGAGGGGAAAAGCACTCTTCCTCCCTTTGGAATTTGCTTTGCATGCCTTCCGTATTTATGGATTTGCGAGCATCAAGCCCGCGTGGCCTTAGGAAACGCGGGGACTCAGTGTGCCCAAATGTGTGTGTGGCTACCGGCTCTGGGGGTGGGGGGATTTGACGCAGCTCAGTCCCTGCTCTTCAGTGCATCCAGAGGAATTCTGATGCCCAATTATTCCAGCAGTCGAGGCCCAGGAATGGAAAACTTTAATTGTTTCTCCAAAGTGAGAAGCCACTTGAACAGCAGAATCAATTCCAAAGTACTTACTCTTCCTCAGGCTATCTCTTTAAAGTTTATCTAGTGTTTGAAAAATATACATACAGTCCACGTTCAGGTGGAACGTGTGACTTGAAGTTCAGAATCAAAAGAATGTCGTTTTCTCTCAGTAATGGCAGGTTCTCTCCCTGGGAAAGCCGGACCACCATGAGAAGCAGAACTGTGTTCAGGCAGTTTTCACAGCTACTGCAGTAGATGTGTTAGTGTGGGTCGCACATCCTGGGCTGCACCGCTCAGGAAGACGTGGAGGGAAGTGGGAGAGGCTCAGTGGGAAGTTTACCTTTATATTTAATTCTTAGTGAATCCAGTTTTCACTTACTTGACCGGAATTTCCTAACAATTTTTAAATAAATCAATATTACGCACAGTTGTATGATGAAAGAGCTATGTGTTTTCACCAAAACCCACTCTCATCTCCCAAAAACTCATACGTAGCCAACACTAATGAGCCAGAACGTCTGGCAGATGTGAGAAAGGACACAAGCAGAAGTCACTACTTCAGGAAACACCCTTGTTGCGGTCAGGATAAAGCTCCCGAAGAAAGGCATAGGTCCCACAAGCGCTGTGAGGAGGGACATTCGGAGGGAAATAAAGTTTTTTCTCTTGGAGAGTTGCTGGGAAAGAAGGTTGGTTCTCTACCGCCTGTTGACCGAACTCCTCAGAGAGGTTGACAGTTAAACTTCTAAGTAGTTCTGGGGAACCCAAGAGCAAGGGATACTTCTGTTTTTCCTGGGGAAATATCTGGGAAGAAGGTGGAACCCCACTTTAGAAACTGCCCGTGATTTATTCAGGCAGCTAGATCACACATAGCTCCACAGAGCTGTCACAAGCCAGCCGTAGACTGCTTCCCGCATGACCTGGATAAGCGTGTAGAACATGAGTGAGCAGAGACGAGAGGCCCCGTGTGTGGAGATTCCAGGGATGGCCCAGCAGCGCCTCAGAGGGTCACTGAACGAAGACCAGGAGATCTCCAGGGAGGTCATGGAACACAGACACTGGCCAGGGGAAACCGGTGGTTGCTCCCACAAAGTCATGTCCATGGTGCTTGGATGAAACGAAGCCCCCTAAACCCCACAGAATGGAGAACATCTCCAAACATTTAAGATTAAATTTATGACAGCCTGGGGAGTAAAGGTTCATTTTGATACATACATCCAAAGGTATATCTTTGTACACATGAGTTTGTGATTTGATATCTCCACTCATGATACACATTACAAGGAGACAATAGAACACGCTGTGTGAACATAACAGAAAAACCTGTTTCTGATGACAGGACCATCGACCATCTCTCTGATTAGTTGGTCTTAAGCAATAAAAAAAAAAAAAGGTAGAGAAAAGTTAATCAAGTAAAGAGTAGAGGGGAAGAGTCTTCTCTGAAGAAGATGCTGTCGATGAGAAGGTGTGGAGCTGGGAGAAGTAAGAGGAGACTCAAGATGAGTAGCAGGGGTGGGAAAGCCAACTGAGGGGGGCAGGGCCGCTGGAGGCCAGATCAGACCACAGGTCCCTAAAAACTGTAGTAGGCATCAGCTTTATCCCAAGTGAAATGGTGGAAAGAATCCCAGCAGGGAAGTGACATGTTCAGATTTATGTGTTAAGAATCCTCAACTGCTATGTGACAAATAGATTGGAATTCATACAAGAATGAAATCAGGGGAACCTGTCAAGAGGCTGATAAAATAGTGGGTTTGACATGACACTGGTTTGGACCAGGCCTTTCTGCTCAAGGTAGATTTTGGACTCGGCGATGCACTGAATGAGGAGGACCCAGAGATGATTTTGGCTTGAGCAACCGGGCGGGTAGGGAGGAGTTCTCCTGAGAGGGTGGGCTGGCAGGGCTGTGGGGACACAGACGGAAGAGAGGCCCTGGGCGGGAAAGCAAGGGTTCCTTCTGGATGGCTTCAGTTTGAGATGCCCAGGAACCAGGAGTACTTGAGTATAACAGGCAAGGATTGGATCTCTACCTGCAAGATAAGAATAGCAATGCCAACACCAACTGAATATTCAAAATTTGCTTATATGTGTATTCCTCTCTTTGGGTCTCTGTTTGATTTGGAAACTTTCAGTAATTATCTATGCAACTATGAAAAGCACAATTTTTCTGATGTATTTTTCTATATATTAAAAATCAACGTGGCCCTAGAAATGTGTTTTTTAATCATTTTGAAAGGTGACTAAATAATTCTCTTTTGATCCATTGTGGATAAGTTCATAGTTAGATCTATGAAAGCAAACATATCTAGGCTTTTTGTTTTCATTTTTGTTTTCAGATTCTCAGGATAACTCTTGTTGCTCTCAAGAACGTTACCGGTAGAAGTTGGATCCATGTTTGAAGAGAACAGGGCTAGATAAATTAGTCATCTTAAATTAAGAGTGTTCCAGACATTAAATACCCAGACCTTCGTTTCTAAATGTCATTCTCTAATAAATACCACTTGCTTTTAGGGCTCCCTGGAGAAAGGACGGATTATAAAGCTGGGACAGCAAATGCCTAAGATGGGCCATGTATATGACTGGGGAACATGGACATAGGCGCCAACATGGAACTGCTCCCAAATGGCCAAAGCTGGACAGATTTAAGCAAAAACAGAAACAGACAGAAACAGACTGAAACATATTGGATTATAACACGAAGAATAAAATTTAAAAGAAAAGCACACACACATGGATCCACACTCAGATAAATTAATGAATGAATACAAAAAAATGAAAGAATGAATAGAGAAAGAAAGAAAGAAAAAGAAGGAAAGGGACTAATCTTCCTTACAGAAGAATACCAGTTAATGAGGACAGAATAACAGAGAGGGAGACGAGATAACTGTTGGAACACCACCGTCATAGCTGTTCTGGGCAAATCCACCACGAGTGCTAACATCAGTGAACAAAACTTTAAAGGGAAACTAGACATCTGCATGTATTCCAAGTACCTTCCCAAAATATTTATCAATTACTATGGTGTTTTTTTTTTTTAAGATTTATCTATTTAAGTGATAGAGAGGGCGTATGAGCGTGCACGTGAGTGGGGGGAGGGGCAGAGTCAGGGGTAAAGAGAGAATCTTAAGCAGGCTCCACGCTCAGTGGGGTGCCTGACTCGATGTTCCATCTCGCAACCCCGGGACCATGACCTGAGCCAAAATCAAGAGTCAGAGGCTCACCTGACGCCCCCCTGTGGCAGCTTTCACACATGTCTGACCATAAATTCTTTGATACTCTTCCCTCCAAAATGTGGAGTTTTCCTCCCCTCCCCTTGAACATGGGCTGTATTTAGTGACTCTCTGCTAAAGGACACATGATGCAGAGAGAGAAGTAGCAACCTGGCAGGCACCACGTTAACCCAGTTGTCCATGTTAACATCACAGTATCATGTCACTATCATTTACCCTCCTGATATGATTCATGGAGATGAGCACATCACCTCTGAGTCATTCTTATCCCAAATCATAACCTGCATGCAATGTCTAGGAGAAAGCATTACATAAGCCCACATTGAGGGATATTCTCCCAAACACCTGATACGCATTCTTTGAAAACGTCAAGGTCATGAAAACCATGGCAAGACTGAGAAATGTTATCGGTTAGGGCATTCTGAAGAGGCAGCATGACTAACACAAAGTGGTGCTCTGCTTGGGATCCTGGAACAGAAAAAGGACGTTAGGGGGAAAACTGGGGTGATGCGAACAAAAGTCTACACTTCCGTGAAGGTTACTTTATTAATGTTAATTTCTTAGTTCTAATAAATGTGCTGTGGTTATGTAAGATGCTGATATCAGGAGACACTGGGAGAAGGGTGCCCAGGAACTCGACTGTTTTTGCAACTGTTTTGGAAATCTAAGATTATTTCAGAATAAAACTACTGAGATGAAAAATAGTATTTGGAACTGGGATTTTTCTAGATTCTCAGAGCCCAGTAGCTGACTGGAAAGAAAGATGTGGAAGGCTGCTCTTTGAAAAAAAAAAATACTATATATACTTTTTTTTTTTCTTTTGTTAGCGTGGTTACAGTTCCTCACAATGGCTTTTAGACACTGTAAGCGATAGGAACAAAAGTAATGTGTGTATGGGGCTCAGATCCTACATCTGTGCCGTGTGACTCTGTACTAGCACATGCGCAGATGGTGTGGACTATAAGGGACTCGTAAACGGGGACCTGCCAGTCTAGGCTAGCTCGTCATCCAAGTCACTAACAGCTTTTGTTCTAATCCACCAAAAGGGGGTGAGAAATGCCTCTGAAATCATTATGAGAACGGAATTTCTAGGTCTTTCATTGGCAGCAGATTATCATTCCCTTTCATTTTTCTCTGCTTCTCGATAGCACTTGGCAGCCTAGCTTATTTTTCCTTCCTGGAATAGTCTTCTTGTTACTTCTTTTTGAGACCCCGCTGGTGCAGACACTTTCCCTGCTCATTGGCTGCACCTGCTCAGCTCTCCCTTCCCCTCCTCCTGGCCCCTCCCTGCCGCAGCCCATGGGACTCTACTCCCTCCACAGGCACCCGGGGGAGTTCCCCTTGTCTTTTGCGTTAAAGACCCACTAAGTTCACAAAACAGAGTGTCTCCAGGCTACTGGACTTGAATATCTGACAGCATACTGACATTTCCACCTGTGCCTAAACTTGACTTGTCCCAAAGGATAGCTTCCTTTGTTTTATGACCAAATATGGGCAGGTCCGGCTTCCCCATTTTGTTTAGACAAATGCTCAAATACCTCTTTAGAGAATCCTTCTCTCTATACCCATCCAAATCACTACCTCCTTATTCTTCACATTTATTCTGAGAGCTTATCACCACCTGCCACAACATATGTGCGTTCATCGTTCTTTTTTTGTTTCCCCCATTGAAACATAAATCTCGTGAGGACAGGCATTTCGTCTTGCTCACCTCTTAAATCCCAGCATCTAGAACAATGTCTACTGCATAAGAGAGATTCAAGAAATATTTGTTCAATGGATAAATGGAGATATAAGGCAATAAAAGTATGAATGAATCAACGAATCAATCAAAGTCGTCAACCCTTTGTGTTTGTTGGTTTGTTTTAACTTATAACAAGCATGACCTTTCCAACTCATAGGCATCTGTGTGCACTTGGGTATACCGTGTTACGTTTGGGAGCTCAGTCAGAGAGTCACATCATGATTTGGGATATTTCTAAGCTTAATGATTACGATCTTTGGAGTGCCCCAACTGGTGACATTTCTCTGGGGTCAGCGTCATCAGTGAGAAAATTTCTTTCCTCACTTTTTTCTATAACATTATATGCTTCATGAAGATTTTCTGATTCTGTCATACATAATCATCGCTATTTTAAGACCCAATATACAATGTGATTGTCGCACTTATCACTGAATTATAATTATTATAATCATTTGTTAATATTCCTGTCTCCAGAAACAGACTTGAAGTATTTTAATATCACAAACTATTTTATTTATTTTTTTATTGAGGAGCCTAGCAGAGTGTTTATTACGTGTTGAATTGACCCAGTCCTCAAAGTACCTCTGTCTATTCTCCTAAGTGGGGAGGCCAATGGCAAGGATTGTGTAAAATAATCCACGGGTGCTGGGGGCAAGAAGTACTAGAACTTCTCCTAATATTTATTTTCAATATCATAATTTTAAAATGTCTGTTTTGTATGGAATTTGTATATAAAGTATATCTATCTGCAGTACTCTTAGTTAATTCCTAATTTATAATGCATAGGTTGACAATGGTTGCTTGATTACATTTTTTTCTGGTGGAGGTGTGAACATAATCGAAAGGTCTGGACCTGCTCCAATAGAGTGGCTTAATGACCTTGTACGGACCCTGCCAGGCTGTGCATACAGGGTGGGTTCCCACTAGAAGTAATACCCACATCATAAGAACTGGACCCTGACTGGCTTTGGTGGCAGATCTCATTCCCTTGTCCATCTTTCAGAATCCCTCTTTATTTCTCGGGGTACCTGCTGACAGGCATGTGAGACATATCATCCATGTTGTTCACCATGTGCCCACACCCTGCCAGTCATGATCTGTCCTGCTGTCTCCTGCAGAGCTGAGTATTGGGCCTCACTCTTCCTATCATTCCTGTTCACAGGCTCCGGACAGCGTTAACGTTGCCCTTGATGGACAGCCATCCAAAAGCCACGATCTCCAGGGAGTCAGATGGGTCCTAGGTTTGGTATGGATGCGGGGAGATAGACCCTGCAGCAGAGTCTGCCCAATATACATGCCCACTCTCTCCTTCATAACACCACCCAGCTTTAAAAGGGGGCAAGCGTGAATTCAGCTAAGGGATGACCTTCTCTATTCCCTTGTAAGTAGATACGAATATATGTGACAAACTTTCAGCTAATTCAATGTAAGTGAAAACATTGCTTATGGTACCAGGAAAGATGAGTTTAAAAGATGCTAAACCATATGTGGCATGCCTCTTGTTGCCCTTTTTCGTTCTCATCCCTAAAATTTGGAATACAGCTGTAATAGCTAGAAATACAGCAGCCATCTTGTACCATGAGTTGATCTGCAGGAGAGAAACAAATTCTAGGATGGTTGAGTGGAACGACCACAGTCTGGTCCTGAATAAGATGTGAAAATCGTCATACTAATCAGAGATTGCTGATGTCTAGATTTATCTTGCACATGAGGTAAAAATTTATCTTGCATTTGGCCATGTTATTGCATTTTATTTTTCCGATAAATGCAACAGAACCTAAGCCTGTCACTGGGTTTGAAAGGTACGTCATATGTTGCTCTGAAATATGTCTAAATCCAGTCCACTCAGCTTTTCAGTGCATCCTTTATTTCCTGCAGGCCGCTCAAGCTGCTTTCCTGCATTTGTCACGTTCTTCCCAGAAAGACACTCAGCTCCACAAAAACAAGCAATAATTAAAATATAGTGAGATCCCAACTCATATGCTGTCCAAGGACAGAGACAGAGGCAGAGACAGAGACAGAGAAAGGAAAAGGAAAGAAAGAAGGAAGGAAGGAAGGAAGGAAGGAAGGAAGGAAGGAAGGAAGGAAGGAAGGAAGGAAGAAGGAAGGAAGGAAGGAAGGAAGGAAGGAAGGAAGGAAGGAAGGAAGGAAGGAAAGAAGGAAGGAAGAAGGAAGGAAGGAAGGAAGGAAGGAAGGAAGGAAGGAAGGAAGGAAGGAAGGAAGAAGGAAGGAAGGAAGGAAGGAAAGAAGGATGGAAGGAGGGAAAGAATCCAAAATTTATTTTACTAACTGAACTGAACACTTAGAGTGTGTGTGTCTTTGTGTGTGCATGTGTGTCTGTGTGTCTGTATGCATTAAAAATTCCATGTTTAGAGAAAGAAAATGTTAGCTATTAAGAAATTCAAAAAGCATAGCAAGCAAACAAAATATGCAACAATGAGAGTTTTGTTAGTGTTGGCTTTGCTTTTGGCTTTTCACTTGGCTTGTCTGGTACCAGTTTGTACTTGAGAAGCTCTGCTTCCTCATGAAGTTTCTTACATCGTATGGCAGGGTATCAGCCAGGTGACTCTGCTATAAACCAACCATGGGTCTAGAGAAAATTAAGGTGATGCTCGCTTTCCCCAGTAAGGAGGAGCTGCATTGAAGAGAAACCGATTTTTCTAGCTGCCAACCTTGGGCTCTTGTGTTCAATTTGGGGAAGTATTTATTTTTATTCCGTCATATTATGAAGACTCTTGGTGACACAGATCCGGCCAGTGAATAAGAGGAAAAAAAGAAAGCCAGTTATCTTGATCACGCCACTGAATGTAAGGGAAGAAATGGTAACCACAACAGGGTCTGGTGTGGTTGCCCTGCCAACGAGCTGGGAAAGCTGCTTTGCTGGAAGCGGAGTCGAGGCTGACTTCACACTTCCCAAGTGCTAGCGCAGAAGTAGGCTTCAGAAACTTTTGAAAATGCATCTCTTTAAAGCACCGCAAGATTTAGACAGGAAGCTCAAATCACCTCATGTCCATCAATCGATGAGTAGGGTAACAGATTGTGGTATATCCATACAACGCGAGCGTATTTGCAATAAACAGGATGAAATTCTGATTTCTACGACGTGAACACACCACAAAAACATTATGTTCAGTGATGGAGGCAAGACACTAGAAACCATAAATTGTATGAGTCTGTTTATCTGCGGTGCCCAGGTAAGCCAGAGCCAGGAGGTAGCTTTGGGGTGGTGGAGGGCTGACCCTGTGGAGAAATGGGAGTGATGCCAGGGAAGTATGGGGTTGCCTTTTTGGGGTGATGAAAACGAAAATCACTTGCATTGTTGTGACGGTTGTACTACTCTGTGAGTACACTAAAAAACACAGATTTGTATCTTTTTAAATAGGTACATTTTTATGGCATGTGAATTATTTCCGAATAAAGTTGTTAAAAATAGGGAAAAGGAGACAGGAGATATTTTTAAATAATGCAAGCTAACTTCTTAAAATGAAAGTCATTTTTCTTCCTCTAACAAAAATGAGCTGCCATTTATTTGTTGTTGGAAGCTTATATCATACGACCATAAAGTAATGATATAAGTGGCCACATACAACCATGTAAATTACGCAATCGGGCTAAGTCCCTGCTTGCAAGATGACACAGCAGATCTTTTCCTATGGAACAGTAAGTCCATTTTAAAATAACACATTTATGCTTAACTTAATAAGAGTGTCTTTTTAGGGGATAAGTACCAAAAAACCCAAGTTAACCTAAATGTGCACAATTCAGCACAAATGGAAATATATTTATGTAAGTTACATATGAATTATTCAGTGTTCAGACACCAATCTTATTTTGCATGAAATTACATTGATAGAGGCTACCCGATCCTGACACAAATTAAACATTTGCAGAGTCTGACCCTCTCTTTCGTCCCTGCCCTGAATGGGGATGAGGGGATGACCTTCATTATACATAGTCGGTTCTTTCTACTTTTCCGAAAATGGCAGGTAATAAACCCTGCCTGAGGCTATTACTGTAAAGGACATCAGCTGCATATCATTATGTGTATCTGCAGGACACTCTTGCGGGCAACGTGGGGAAGAAAGAAAAGCCCCACTTGCCCTCAAAGATCTTAACTTCTAGGTGGAGAGAGGTTATTGACCAATAAGACTTAAAGAACAATTAACAGGGGGTGATGCCCACGTGGGTCTTGGAAGCAGCCTGATGTCTATTACAAGTCTGAAAAGATGCTGAAAATACACAAGAGGAGTTAAGCTGGAGGCTTCTGCACAGTACAAGTGTTGTCAGTTGGCGTTGTCAGCGACGCACAGACTTGGACAAGTGAAATTAACCATTTCAGCTGTTCTCCTATGATATCTGGATTTTACAATCTCTATGGCTCTTATCTAGGCCCCAAGTACCTGAGAAATCATTTTAGGGAATATTTTCCACTTTTCTTCTGGTCTCCAGTTTTGGATTGACTTACTGTCCTTGAGCTCCTTGCCACAGATTTGATCTTAGAAGGAATAATTGATAGGGGGTAGCAGCGGGGAGACAGTCTGCCCGTTTTGGATGCTAGCCCAAACCTCTATTAGAGTACTCATTTCTCACATTGTTTTCTCTTTATTTCTTTCTGGCCACTGGCACAGATGTTCTAGCTGTTGGGCTTTGGGTCCTCTATGTTTGGTGACATTGCCTCTGGCCACTGGTCCTGTGTTGGTCTATCGTTCTGGGGGGGGGGATTATCGTTCTTTGGGTAATTATAATTCTTCCCATTGGACCCCAAAGACGCTCATGAACTTCTACCTCTCTTCCCTGTCTCTCCCCAGGGTGTCAATCTGTTGTCTGCTGTATCCATCTTGGTTTCCAAGATGACAGAAAATTACCTTGCATGTAAACATCCTTCCTGATGTTTACCGAAATTTTTCAAATACATGCTGAGTGAATCCAGTGAATTCTGAGCTCGCTAGCGACCTCAGATATTCTGTGATGTCAAGGTCACACTGAAACCCGAGTGGACACCATGCCACTGTAAGAAATAAATTGCAAAAGAAACGTGATTTATGAATCACTAGGACCCAGAAAAAAAAGTGGACCAGGATCTTGTATGCAGTCGGGGTGGCATGGCGAACGAGGTCTACACAGCCTCAAGCCCTGGAAACCCCTCAGAGCTAGGTGTTTGATTCTTCACTTTGCTTCATGTAGTGGGTAAGCTCGGAGGAGCCAGGGCTGCCCTTGCCCCAGCAAGCATCTTGAGCAGACGCTGCCCCCTGCCCATTGCAATCCGAAGCCAGGGGCAGTGACCAGATGTGGGAGAAAGCATCCTGTGTCCAACTAGTCATCTTGTCAGTTTTCAACCTGCACCAGCCCCTGTGGACTCGTTCCTTTCACTGGCCAATATGGATCCATTTCCCTGAAAATTAGCAGCAATCCCATCTGAAATCTTTTATAAAGGGAGGTGAGGGAGGGGAGATTTGGAGCTGATAACTAGATACCCCGAGAGGAGGGGAGATCACAGATGCCCAGCAAGTGGCTATCTCAGTATTGACAGGCGGAACACACACAAGGAGCTAGGACCTCTCTGTCAGGTGTCAAAGTGCCAAGGGTGTTTCCCTACTTTGAGACACAAGGTCAATGTCAGGGACTCCAAGGTGGTCGTAAGCTGATCATTCTTACCAGTCTCTAAGAATGTGGAATGAGCTCCTTTATGAGCCTTCCTTACAGGAGCGAAAAATTAACATTCATGATTTGGAAGTCAGGGAGCTAGAGTTTCTTAGCCTAGCGTTCATGGCTGGAGGTCCGAGTCACTAAGTGCCCAAGTAAGCAGGTGGACAGGAGCCACCCCAGCGACTGCCGGGGAGCAGAGCTGGTGTGCGGAAGCTGGGGAGAAAACTCGTCAGCAGCAGCAGCACCATGTATCTGCAGAGCCCAAAAAGCTAGCAGGAAAGTTACCCCTGTCCACCCATGCGTATCACTGTGGAAATGACCTAACATGCCAGGCATCTAGTCTCATGCCATGTAGCCCCTCGTTAGCTGAGAGACAGCTCTGAAGCCAGAAGACTTGTCTGCTGACCGTCCTAAACACACCCCAGGTTTGATCGCTTGTAATGTATGTTCACTGTTGAAGTACTCTTTGGAATTCTCTGTATTTGCAAAATCCTTTAAGGATCAACTTAATACATATTTATTGAATCTGTTCTATATGCAAGACATTCACAGCATGTTGTAATGTGGATATATTCATGCCACTGTCAAAAATCTACTTACATTAACTTATAGGCACAAAGGAAATATAGTATAACTTTTCATAGCCTACATTTGAGTAGTCTCTCCTGTAAGCCCCCCAATCTAAGTACCCTGATGTGTACTAGACAAATTCTAAGATCCATTCGTTTCCTTTCAGGGATGATGTCAGTCAGATATCATGGCCCCTTAGTTAATTCTCAGTCTTTCAGGGTTCTGCCTTTTCCACCTTCTCCCCAAATGGGGTCCTGATGAGAAAGTGGTAGTGTGTGCTCATGGCATGCGAGGTGGGGACCTCTTATTGGCTTCGGGGCAGGTGCTGTCGGGATCCACCAAGCAGCCCTTTGGACACCATTCCTGAGCTCTGTTGGCATTCTCTGACAAAGACCACGGCTTGGTCAGGACGTGGTCCTCCCTCTGGTGCGGTCCTTGCACATCGTATCTCCTGCAGGTGATGACGTGTGATTACCACTCTCCTTTGATCTCTGGCCTAAAGTCAACTCTGAAGACTTTTCCTTCTTGTTTATTTCCCCCCCTCCACAGCTACCTGGTGTGTCAGTTGAAGGCTTTTTGGAACTTCAGGATCCTCCCTGCCCCACAGGGATTGATGGATTTTCTCTGTCCAGCCAGGCTGTGCCATCCCTAGGGAAACACTCTTCCATCTACACGGGTGCAAGGTCTGCCTGGCATGGTGGCACTTGGGCAGTGGTCAGTGGTCTTCCTCTGTTTTCAGATTTCCATTGAAACGACATTCCTGCTGTGGTAGTTGTAAAGCCTCTCTATAGATTCTTTGATACTCCTTCCACAAAGAGTGGTTTTAACCTTGTTCCATTACATACGGGTCGTCCTTAGTAATACTTGTCTGATGAGAGATACATTATGTTTCACATTCCTGTCCCCCATCCCCCATCTCTCTCTTCCCTTCCATCCCTCCTTATAAATGAGCCCCTATGTGAGAAGTCCAGCTAACATGAATTCATCTGTATGGAGTTAGAGAGAAATGTGTGAGGGGCCTCCGCTGTCTCCCCCCACCTGTTGGGGTCTTCCTGCCCCAGCACCACCCTGTGAGGGATGAGTGAGCCCACCTTCTGATGAATTCAGCCCCCACTTAGCACTGACACAGCTGGCACCTTGGGGAGCAGAGCCTGCCCAGGTTGCAGATTCAAGCTCTCGAGTTAAGGTACTGCATTTCTGGGGGGTACATAACAAACCCATAGCAACTCACACACTCGCCTCCCTTCTGGGACTGGAGCTGGAGAGGGAAGGGCAGGGTCTCTGTTCCCAGCCCTACTTTTTCTTAATGAGTCTCCAGTCAGCCCTTTCTCAGTCACCCCAAACCTGATGGTGTACACTTTCTATCTCCTCTCAAGTCTGGTGGAGGTTTTTCCTTCTTCAAGTCTAAGATTAAGTTGGCAAAGCCTCCCTCTTGGTCCATCAAGTGGGAGCTCAAGGACTATGGATGAATGTAGAGCTTCCTTTCAACAAAGCTTGGCTCTCAAAACTGTTGTCTAGTATAAGATTCAACACAGTCTTCTTTGTTGCTCCAAACTGATCTGTGGCTCTCCTGGTCAATACCATATTCTCTTTCCCTGGGATCTTCCAGCTCTTGCTTAGCTGAGGAGAGAAAAGACAGCAAGGAAAGGCAACCTAAAGAGGAAATGATGATGTGCCATTTCATCAGACCTAAAATAGTATCCACATTAGACAAGGAAGCATAAAACATATTCCCTGTCCTTGAATAGCTTTTGAGTTATTTCTAGAAGTAAGAAACAAATACCAAAAAAAAAAAAAAACCCCACACTAAAAGCTCCTTGTATTGTTAGTTTCCAAATGAGAGATGCAGACAGTACTTGCATATTCAGTGAGTGAGATCATTTGGGATTGTAGCTACTAAAGATGGTTTCGGGGGCAGGACTTAAAGTGGTTTCTAAAGACAGACAGGAATACAGGGTGGCGGAGTGGGAAGGGTGTCTGGGTAGGGGAGGCAGCATGGCAGGGACGCAGCGTCGGGAAGGCAAGAAGTGTATGCAGGGTAGCACGTGGCTGAATTTGAGAGAAGTGTCCGTGTGTATGTCCAGGGGACCACAGGATAATTGGAGCAGTGAGTAGTAGTGGATTGAATCAGCAACCGAGGAATTCGAGTGTTATTTTTGGGGGCTATAATTGGGATCCAGGAAAAGATTTTGAGCAGGAAGATGACACGATCTGAACAGTAATTTAGAAATATGATTCTGCCCACAGTACATAAGATGAATTAGAGTGGTCAAAATGCTGTGAGAATCCAAGAGAAGGAGACTACATTGCAATATATGTAAAGCTCTTACAGCAAGGTATGGGAGGTTGTAATTGTTCAATTCATATTAGTAATAGTATCAATATTATCAATTTTATTCTTACCAAGATGAAGAGGGAAGTCAATTCTTAAAGATAATGACAATGAGTCTGGATTTGAAAGAATGTGTAGAATTTAATAAGTAGACACCCAGAGTCTGCATTAGGAAAATAGAGTGGCAAGAAAAAAATGGACATGAGAAAGTGGAATGTCTGTTGAGAATCTATTTGGGAATCAGTTTGGTTAAAATATAGATTGTGGATGCTCAAATTAAAAACTTTGTCAGGAGTCAAATCACCAGGTGTCTTCAATATTCGGAGAAATAGATTGTATAATAATAATAATAATAATTTAATATATGCCATATACTGTACTAAACACTGAGTAGGGAATATTGCTACACCCATATTACAAATGAAGGAATTCAGGCCAGTCACAAATCTGAAAGGTGGTATATTTAGCATTCAAACTGGGCCCTGTCTGATTGCGTCTGTGTTTTAATTATTCTCTTCATGTTACCTCAGGTTTTAGTAAGTCCAAAGGAAGCCAATAAAGCCTTTAGAGCAGGAATGCAATGCAAATAGAACACTGAGTAAGGAAGATTCTGCTGGCTCTAGTGCATTAGACAGATTGATTCGATGGAAATTAGAAGCTGGAGCCCAGCAAGGAGGGTGACTGCACTATTCCATGCAAGTATTGAGGACTTGGACCAAGATAGATATCATGGGCTTAGGAATATGTCCAGGGGAGATACAAACAAGTTATAGGCAATGGTGATGTTCCAAAGCATGGTAAGATGTTGATAACAATATTCAATAAAGGAAATACAAAAAGCAAATATGGATTATTAGTTTCTGGGAGGAAGGGATGGAAGGCACAGGGACGGCAGTGACCTTGATTTTGAATGTGCCTTAGTTTACATGGTTACTTTTGGCCACATGGTGGAAATGTGTTAAAAGTCATTTAAACAGATAGTCTGAAGCTCAAAAGATAGGTGGGAACCAGAGCCTTTGAAAATGGCTTGCAGCATTCAGGGCAAAGTGAAAATATGTAATGTCTGACTAATAAAATCAACACAAAATGGGTGATGTGAGCAATTTTCATAACTATTTCTCCGAGTAACCCATCTTAGAAGCAATCATTCAGTGTGCTGATAACAGAAACACGTAGTTTTCTAGATGTCAATAAGAGGTCAGATGTCTTTTCTTATAAGAGCATCTCAACTCCAAATGTGACTTAATTAACATAAAGCTGTGCTTTTGGCAATGGGAAGCGATCTAGCCCGAGCAAGTATTATAAGGATGAACACACACCGGGTGACTGGTCGGAAACCCTGAGTTAGGAGACGGATCCTGAGGATTTGTCAGGATCACGCCAGTACCGTCTGGCAGGAAGAAAATTTTCTGATGGCTAATGACCAGCCCTGATATCTAGAGAAAAATACTGTCAAACAGAGAAACGTGATTCATCTACTATGAGAGCTTGATGTTTCTCTTAGAAATCACTTAATGTCCTTCCCCTTGGTTCTAATAGCAACTTCCTGGTCATTGTTTTGTTCTTGCTGGGGACGTGCGCGTGTTGCTCGTCACTCAGCAATAAAAAATATCATGAATCCACAAGGAAGGTTTCTTCCTTGGGTTGTGCTTGTCTCTAGGAAATGGGTAAAAATGAGGACAAGAAATGTACAACACAACCAGGCCAGTTGCTAAACTTAGAATGATTACATGGAGAAGCAAATGCCGCTTGAGGCAAATCGTTAAAACATATTTGGCCATCTTTTCTTGTAGCTTTTTCCTGAAATGTAACGTATACATGATAACACAACTATGAGTTAAATCTTTGTAGTACATAAGATTGCCAGTTGGGTGAGGCTGGAATGCATGGAGGGAGAGAGAAAGGACGTAAAATTCATAACCTTGGGAAAGACTGGCACCGTAAGGAGATGGAAATGGGTTTGGATCCATTAAAAGATAGAAAGAAAGAATAGTTAGAGAGGAGGGCAAGAAAACTCTCACATCCTAGCAACCAAGGCAAGAACTCGTTTGTAGGTTAAGTGGCTACAGAGGATAATGTTACATAAGGAAAAATAAAATTCATTGAGTTTGGTAAAAAAAAAAAAATAAAACAGTTAAGAAAACCATAAAGAACAATTGGGTAGAGGGTCAGAAACATAAGCTGGATTTTAAAGGCTTATAAGGCATTGAGGACGTAAAGAAAGGTGATGGTGGTCGATTGTTTTGCAGAAATTGGATGTGTAGAATTAGGTAAAATCCTAGACAGTGCCTTGTGACCATCGGGGAGGGTCTCGCAGGACAGGGTGGTGCGGTGGGGGAGGCGTAAGTACACCCACAGCTCAGCAAGGAAAGCTCGGGTTGATTCTTTTCCCTACGGTGGCTATCCACATTGTTTCCCCAAATAGAAATTGTACTTTACAACTGATGCAATTGTAGGAGATGTCCTTATTCTGGGAGAATGCTTCTTGAGATTGCATTTTTAAAAGTAGAGATCTATAAAATGTTATGACAACTTCTTGAACAAATGTCACATTTTGAACGTTCATAGCCAGTGTTCATATTTCCACAATCTTCCCCATGTCAGGATATTTTATTTTAGCAAATGCTGCATTGCAGGGAATGGAGTGATAAATGTCAGTTTTTTAACTGTATTAAATGGGATTCCCCACGTACCCCTGTTGCTTTGCAGATGATACTTTGAGTCATTAGCTAGGGCTTATCATGAAAGTCCTGGATCGTTGGAGTGGCAGCTGAGGGTTTTACAAATAGCAGATCAATTCAAGTGCCTTTTCCTCAATTTTTGTTTTTCTTGGCAGCTCTGCATTACATGACACTCTTAATGACTCTCTCCTTCTTGAATACTCTCTTCCCAAGAATTTCGCTTTCTCACTTGCTGCCTTTATCTCTTCCCCTGAATCTGAATGCTCTTTTTTGTTCTTCTAAAATGGTTCCTCCCCCTTGCTTATCCCTGGGGGATGATTTATTTCACCCTATTTTCTCTTTTCTCTCAAGATATTTTCCATCAATATCTCATCTAATCTGATATCTATCACATTTATATGACTGGTTCTTATGTTTTATAAGCACATTCTTTTCTTTTTTGTGGAGCTTTCCAAATTTTATTGTAAAGTTCATCATCACTTCAACGTGTACATGTATAAAACTCAAATATATTACCAAAAACATAAGGAAAAAGCATAAGATGTTTGACCATATAAAAATGTTAAAACAACCATGGTTCAATAATATCACAAACAAATAACAAATTAGGAAAATACTTTTTATTAAAAATAATCTGAAAAGGATTTATTCATAAGTCTCTTATAAACATATTTTTACCAGCACCCCAGTAAAAAAGAATGGATACGAACTTACAATTTATGAAAGAAAAATATAAATGATCTTAAACAAAAATGATAAATATACATATCCATTGGTAATAAAACTGCACCATGCAAACTGAATGAAAAATATTTACTTCCATCAAATAAGCCAAGATGAATTAAGATTAATATTCAGTGTAATCAAAATTACAAAGGAACACTGTTCTTTAATATAAAATGCAAAATTAGTGGAATGTTTTCTAAAGAAAAAATACGTATGAAGAGACTTAAAAATATTTCTAATCATTTACTTAGTATTTTCTATTTCTAGATTTCTGCCCTAAGAATCAAGTCATATATTCACCCCAAGACTGAGCTATAGTGATTTTTAATTCACTAATACTGCTATCATTACGCCACTCCCAAAAGCAACATTCGCTGTGATCCCACTACAAACCCTCAGTGGCCAAGACTTGTGTGCCAGCACTGATGTGGGCTACCTCATTGCCCATCTCATGCCCATATACCCCAAAAATACAATAACTTTGTCTACCTTTAATTACACAAGAGACATAGACCTGCACTGTCTGGGCAAACGCAGGGTAACTCTATCAACGATCCCAAATCACGCACATGTATGTGGTAACACGGGCAGGCCCTCCTCTCTCTCCCAGCCCCTAAAGAAGCTGGCCTGGGACAAAAATGCCACAGGAGCTTAACAGACAGAAGTAAAAGTGTCTAGACTCTTTAGAAACAAAGGGAATGACAATAAAAGTACATGCAAAAGTCCAATTATCCCAGCTTATTCTGTTTTGGTGCCATAGTTTTGAAATACCAGGTCTCACACAGAGTCAGTAGGAGTCCATGCAATCATTTTAGTCCACGGGGTTCCTTTACGTGATCAGCAGGAAGTCTCGGTAGGACCTGTCACGAGTTTATGGTCTGTAGCATAAGTCGTCCAGGGCGTACTAGGCTCCACCCTCTCCTGTTCCCTCGAAGCCATCCTTTGTCACACATACACACACACACACACACACACACACACACACACACACACACACACACAAGCCGTATAAGCTAATGATTAGAAAAGTACTGGTTGGGCTCAAAGCAACATTTTTCGAATTAAAATCCCTTCACCTTAGGAAAAAAATGGCAAACTGACTTTACTACATGACAAGGTAATGACATGGTACCTTCCTTAACACTTCTTTTTTTTTAAACTCACTTTTTAAAAAACTTTTTGTTTTGAATCACTTGTTGAATAGCAATCTTGCATGTTCCTTTGTTATGATTTCAAATTCATTTGTTTTCTAGCTGAAGTGAAGTTGTTTGGATCTGGGGGTGAGCTCATGTACACGGAGAAGTTTGTGTCAGGATGACGTGGGCTAAATTGTTGTGCTGCTGAGTGCTTATCCGTAGGCACCTGTCAAGGAGCGACAATGAGGTAATGGACATGTAAACCTCAAATGCCAAGAATTTGTGAGGATTTATGGAGAGTGTTCAGTCTGGGCAAGGCTACTCTTTGCTGATATAAAAAGCACTTCGAAGACCTTGGGACATCAGCCCCTGCCTTGGCAAGGCTACTCCTTGTTGGCGGCAGTGAAAACCATGCAGAGGTCCCCTGAAGGAGGCCATCTTGCCCGCCAACACCAGCACCGCGGATCCCCTACTAGCAACGTGGGCCTTTGCTTTGCGATGGCAGCTGGTCGACTGCTCTTGGTTGGCAAAGCTGACTCTTCAGAGAACCGACTCCCAGAAAGAGACCCCTCAACTAAATTTGGATTTTTATCTCTTTCGGCTCGCCTTTGCCTGGAACAGCAGCGTGATTAACCTATCATCAGTTTGGAGTATGCTCTTTCTTTATTGGCTTATTAAGAGATGTTATTCTGTATGCTATTGACTTGTGAAATATTATTACAAATTATAGTGCCCACAGCGAACCTGTGTTAAATTAGTGGCAAAAATAATCTCTGTCTGTGAGCATAATTTGCCGTGAACAAAACAAATGTCTACAAGTAATGAGCTGAACTCGAAACTCTGCCTTCAAAATGAAACATGGTCTCTTGAAATTCTAGCCTCCTGGTCTGAAAGTGCAGTCTGTTTCAAGTGGTCTAACCACGTGCTGGTCAAGCAGAGGACACAGAGAGGTCCTGATCTTGCCACGAAGCATCAATCAGACGTCGCATGCTGGACAAAGTGCTCCTCTCTCTCTCTGTCAAAATTCTCAAACCACCACTGAGTTTTGGTTGCTGGCCCACAGTACTGCGTCTGGCTAGCGTGATACCCTCTTGCCCAGTAATGCTCCGGCGACACTGTCCGCCAGTGGCTGCTGCTGTGATTTAAAAAAGTGTCCAGGATTTCCTGTTGTGGCATGGGAGATTATGTGGCATATGTCATTTGGAAAAAGCAGTGCTAGAACAACATATTTCAGAACTGCTTCTCCCTTGGCAAGTCTAAAATAGATGTGGAGGAAATAGCAGATGATTCACGGACTACTTGGAATTTCGTCATAAGCATAAATGGAGTAAGAGCGTACAACAGGTCATTGCATCCGCCAGCAAGGATGGCGGCCGTAACGAGGCTACTCGTAGGTGAAATTAGATATAAAAATGGAATAAATTGAGTTCACTTGGCAACTCCTCTCCAGATCTGCTGGGGTCTATTTTCATTTTCTGCGAGTATTGGAATGGAATGGAGGGGGAATTCTAGCATTTTTTTCTAAAAAAGTCAGCTCCTGAAGAGCATGGGGTGAACAAAAAGAAGGTGTAATAAATAATTAAGAACTAAATGTAATCCAAATACTTACACATGTCTTCTTAATACTAGACATTCCTGTAGAACCTACCGGAAGCTGCAGACTGTTTTGCAGATCAGTGTATTTGGGGGGCATTCCTTTTGCTTATATATATTATGTGTCTCATCTCATACGTCATGTGTATGCATCGTTGCCTATTACAGCATGTGTGGGGTCTATGCAGTTACAGAGTGTGTCATATATATTGCACAGGTAGAACTCTCAAAGCCGGTCTCGTCTCACAAACTCTCCAAGACTTGCTGTCACAGTGACCTTGTCCTGCTGTCTTCCTGGCTAGGATGTTCCTTTCTTTGAGCTTCACACACAGCAGCTCTACCTTACCTCATCTCAGGGTGTTCAAGGCTTTCCAGACTCCGGCTACGTCTGCTTCATTCACAGCTCAGACGGTGATTCCAGACGGTCTTACCTATGGACTTGAATCCTGTTTGATGCCCTTGTCCCCCATTTCTCCCAGGGAATGAAAGCTCCCTGAGAGCAGCACCGGCAGACGCTTAATAAATAAATGAATGTAAGTGTGACCTCCTTGAATGAAGTCCATTTATCAGGAACCAACTTCCCTCCAGGGAAAAATAACACGTAACGTGGGCTCTCACAGAGCCACAGTTATCGTGTTGACAAGAAAAGTCTTCCTGTCACTGTAGCTGTTCATTCAAATGTGACATGTGGCACACTCCTGTCACTTTCTATTCACACCATCCTGGGCGCCCAGAAGAGTCACCAGCTGCTGGCGTGTCAGGGCTGTGGCTCGGCTCAGAAAATGTAATCGGAGTCTCAAGAGTTTTTCATTTGCTGTCATCAATTGGACTGCTTAATAATCTGATTCTTCGCAAACTTATTCTGTGGAGAAGAGTGAATCGCTGGTGACCAGGTCATACACTATAATGCAGGAGGACTATTTTTATTTCCTTTATGGTGCAGTCACCGGACTTTGAGATGTGCACAAGTGTTTACATGTGTCCCAAAACGATTTTTGTCTTAAAAAAATTATAAACATTTAAGGAACACGTCCCCATGGCTGGTCAGAGTTGCTGAAGTTCACAGTTCATGGGAAAGGAAAGAAGATGCCCTGCCCCCACTCCTAGCTCGTGGCCCCTGCGTTGTTTTCTTCTTGCAACTGGGTTTCATTAAACATGGAACCTGATCATGATTTCTTCACCTAAACGGGGTAAACATTTCAGATACTTTTTCATATGAATAATAGAAGGCTGCGTGACTGAACCTGAAATTGTAAATGTGAAATTTCAAGGCCAATTTTGCCGTCCTAGTGAGAATGGTAAGAGTTAACAAATTTTCAGGTGCATCTTGATGCCAGGAGTTTACAGATATAACTTTGCTCCCTATCACAACTGTAAGTCGAAATAATTTCCATTTTCGGTAGGAAAAATCAAGGTGTGTGGTCCCATTTGCAATGGGATTTCTTCTAAACTTTTATCATGAGACAGTTCCTCAAACTAAATATGAAACCTGGGTTGTGGTTTTCTATTGCTTCAGAACGGAATGAGAAGATAATCTACCCAAAGGATATGTGTTTACCTGCAGGAAAGGAGGGTCCTGGTGGGGGAAGCTGTCGTGTGAATGTCTATATATAGTGAAAGCTTACAGAATATTCATTCCCCTTGTTCAATGTGTGGAAAGGCGTCCATACAGACTGCTTCACCCTATGGAGAAGAAGCACCTATCGGACACCTAATAATTAATTTTGTTTGTCATTTTATTGGCCACATTACATTACCTTACTGTGTGATGACTTGTTAAATAATCATTTCTGCTATGTTGTATAATCTGTATGGAGTCAGGGGAAAAAAAATGCCTGCTTATATAAAAATAGCAGAATATGAGATCTTCTTTTCAAGACTACATACATGGCATTTGAATACTTTTGAGTAGTATGTCCTTTAGATAATATTCTATCTTGCAACAGAAAAAAGAAATAAATTTGAGTTTGGAAAATATAAGTTATACATAGTAATAGAGTAAATATGCCTGGATATTTCTGATATGAGCCGTTTATTTAAAAACTTCTACCGTGGAGAAAAATGTGATTTTTCTTTTTAAATAGTGAACATCAAACTTTAAAAAATATACCTTTTTGACTTGAAATAAAACTATATATCTTTCTCTTTATTTGTACTTGGAAATAATTTGCCAGGATAAGGATATTGTCATCATTTACAGAGACATTTATTTTTTTCATCCACTTTCTTTCCTTTCCCATGGAAATACACCAAGATAAATGCCAATGATTACTGACTTTATTTTCTGACATGACAGGATTGACTATGATTTGAGATGTTTCTTTTAAATGATACCCTTGTAGATTCATTTTGAATAGGGCTTTCCATCAAACCTAGTTGGACTTTTGAAAGTTAAATATGTGAGTCTCTTGAGTTTTGAATAATTCTGTTTCCTTGTCCTCTCCAAACTTCTTACTCATCGGCTGGTTTTAAAATAATTAGGGCTGATAATTTTCCTGAAAATGTCTGCCATATCATATATTCTTTTATAAAATATTAGTATAAAATCAATTGACTTAAGGAAATAAAATGAAAAACCACAATGGAAAGAAAAATCGTAATGTGCTGAAATAAGGACGTACACCAAGAAAGAATTGGCTTGTCTTGAAAAGAACCACCAGTGGTCAGTTTTTTCCTACTCTCCTCAGTTCCATTTCCTAAATCTTTGAAATCAAACACTCTAGGTTTAAAAAAGTGATAAGGAAGAGGGCCGTTCTGGACTACATCCTCAGCCATTCCTCATGTCCCAGAGTAAGTATAGAAATGTATAGGTATAAGCTATAAGATTTTTTTGAAAGTAACTAAAGGCTATCACTTTGTAAAAATACCTTATGACCACAGGAGGCCACTGTGACTACAATTATGAATCCCTGTTAACAGCCTGCCTTGCAACATAATGTAACTTGCTTGTTCAACTACAGCTAGACCGCTCTTCCCTGGAGCTCCTAAAGCATTTGCTTTCGTCTCTTGTACAATGTTTCTCACATATGGTATCAAACACCTACCTTCATAGACATCACATCCCTTAGATTGTAAGCCCTCATGTCTTGTTTATTTCCGCTTTCCTGGTAAGGATGTACTTTATATTGTCCTCGGTCTACATTAAAGGGAATGAATGAAGGAATGCATATTGACTTATGAGTGGCAGATGGTACGTTTTAAAAATTAGCTTCAATTAGATTCTGATTTAATAATTAGAGAGATCTTATCTAATATAACCGAGTACACTCTCGATCACACATATCACAGATTCCTTCACATAGTAGGTAAAGATTAAATGGCATTTAATTCAATTAAATTCTGTCATTGACCATAACAGCAGGTTAGTAAAATAGATTAAAAAGACAGTGAGTGCTATTAAATCCTCTCTGACATATTTGCATATGTTAGTGGGATCCCATCAAAATTTTTCTCACAAAATTATTGCATATAAAGCATCCTTAAAACCCTTACATTCTGTAGTGATGGACTGAGGTATTAGATCGTTAGATTTAAAATAATAAAAATATACATTTGGTGTACATCTAATCCATATTTTCGTTAGTTTCTTTTAAAGATTTTTTATTTATTTGAGAGAGAAAGAGAGAGAGAGAGAAGAGGGGCAGAGGGAGAGAATCTTCAAGCAGATGCCCTGCTGAACGCCAAGCCCAACTTGGGGCTTGATCCCATGACCTATGAGATCACGACCTGAGCCAAAACCGACAGTCAGACACTCAACTGACTGAGAAACCCAGGTGCCCCTATTGCTACTTTTAAAATCATAAAAATAGGGGCACCTGGGTGGCACAGTTGGTTAAACATCTGACTCTTGGTTTTAGCTCAGGTTGTGATCTCAGGGTTGTGAGATCGAGCCTACATCAGGCTCTGTGCTCACGGCAAAATCTACTTAAGTTTCTCTCTCCCTCTACTCCACCTCACCCATGATCTCTCTCTCTCTCACACACACAAATAAATAAATAAATCTTTAAAAACTAAAATAAAATCATAAAAATACATGTTCTGTGTACATCTAAATGCAAACAATACACAGTTTCCTCTTTCAGTGTATTTCAAATTATTAAATTACTTAGTGTTCGTTTTTTAAATTAATTTAAATTTTAAACTCATAGTACTTTAAAGAAGAATGCGTACGATGCCACAATAAAGGAAAGTGTTCCCAAACAAACTGCTCGGATGTGTGCTGAGGTATTGTCCTCTAACACTCTTCCTGTACACCCCTGTTTAGACACATCTGCCTCCTAGGGCTCCTTGAGCTTTTAATCTATTAATTAAAAATAGTTTCTAAGTTAGAAATAGACCAAGCTGATCGTGAGGGAGAGCAGAACACACGACCCATGTGCCACTTTGGCAAGTGGCTTATTTTGAGCTGAAGGCACTCAAGGCCTAACATACCCCAGAAAAGGTTGTTAGGGTTTTTTTCCTCTCCCTAGTTGCCTCAAAGAATTTGCATACGGAACCTGTCCCAGGAAGAGAGCTAATGCCAGGGATAACTTTTACATCAGAAAGGCTTAACTGCATGATGTGGCAAACATTTACCGCACATTTCCTCCTTCCTTCTTCCTGTGAATTGTCTTCCTCTTCTTTGAAGACCCAGACCCCTTCCCCCTTCTACTTAGTAGCTCAGGATGACACGTGAGCCCAACTGCCTGACTGTCCAGGAGCCTCATATCTCTGCGGTTGTTCTATGTACAAAAATAAATTTGTATTTTTTTCCTTTTGTTAATCTGTCTTACATTAGTTTGATTATTGGGCCCGCCAAAGAACCTAGAAGGGAGAAGCCCAAAGTTGTCCTCCCCAGCAACAGGATGATAGCAGAGAAACAATACTAGCTGTAAGTCTCAACTTTAATTCAGAAAGAAGGATTTTCATACTATCAAAATCATCAATCAGAGGATGCTATTTTTCCTTTAAAATACATACGTAATATTTGTAGGCTGCTGAGTCAACTGCATCCCTAGCACACTGTGTAATGCCTGAATTTGGGCAAATTTGAACTGCATATCCTGAATGAATTTCAGATGGAAATTTGTAGCTCTATTGTTGGTGAGATATTTTGAGAAGATTTAGGATACGGCAAGAGTGCCAGGCTTGACGAGAGATGAATTTCGACAAGACGATGGTCCTGGGATTCTAGTTCCATGACTTCTACCTCCAGATTCGCATAAATAAGCAACTGGGGACATATCGCTGTGATTTTCCATCCCCGAATTTCTTTAGCAATGGTGATGGAGAGCAAGGGAGAGTCGTACATCCCATGGCCTCACACATGTTTTCCACGGACACAATTCAGAAAGCTCTTTCCAGATTTGGAGTGGGTTTTGAAACGAGTCACTACACAAGCTCAGGTTAAAAAAAAAGGAAAATATTTTTTCAAATATACACTAGTCTTTCCTATAGAATACTTCAGTAATCTGTCCAGGTGCAGGGGTTGGTGGCCCCGAAATGTGCCAATTTGCCACACTGATTATTTTAAATTAAAATTACTTAAAGAACAGCCAGGGCAAAAAGAACACTCTGACCCGCCTTTGTCCCCATGGCAGTAGGAAATAAATGTCCTGTGTGAAAGTGACCCTCTTGTACCAGGAGGTAAAGAGAGATCGTGATCACCAGACACAAGGACTCAGGGCTGAGCAGGCTGAGAAAACAAACCTTGTTACCTCTGCACTCATCTGCTGGCCAAGTGCAAACTCCTTTGTCTTACCAATTCTTCACAAACGTATTGTTTGTCTAAAAGACATAAAAACTGTTTGTTCTGGTCATTTCTTTGAGCCTCATATTTTTATGAGCTCTCCTATGTGCAAAACTAAATTTCTATTTCTCCCGTTAATCTGCTTTATGCCAATTTAATTATTAGATGAGCCAAAGGACCTAAATGGGAAGAAGTAAAGTTTTCTTCCCCTACTCTGGTTTCAATGTTGTAATTACAAACCTAAGAAAGTTGAATCAGGACCATATAATTTAAACCAAGATGCGGGATCAAAACAACATGATAAACTCTTCTCAGGTCGCCTTTCTCCTTTTTCTTTCGAAAGCTCGGGTGCCATAAATAGCACGTGAGTTGATCTATTCCCATAAGAAGGTGGATATAGATTAGTGTAGAACTTTCCAGTTGCTAGGAAACAGAAATGCCCATTAAAAAAAGAGAGAGAGAGAGAGCGTTTCTTCACTAAAGAAGTTTGCAAAGCATCTAATCTCCTTGTTAGTAGGCTTGTGTCACAGAGGTCCTCCACAGGAAAGCACATTTTACCGATTTCCTTGTAGAGAGGAACAAGTATCCTATTATGAGATAGGTAACAATTTTTTGGAGTTACTACAAAGATTTTAGTCTTAAAGCAGAAACAGTTTTATAACTACTCTTACTCTTCTGTGCTTGAGAAGTCAATGAGAACTATTTTCACACAGTAATGGCTCGTATTAATTTCAGAATAAGAGTGGATCTGTTATTATGTGTTTGAGTCGAGTAGAATAATTTTAGTGTAAGGCTGTTTGTGTTCTTCAGGTCCATGTGAAAGAAGACGCAAGGAATTCAACAGATATTAAAATGATTGCAGAGGAAAGAAGAGTTCATGCCTCTGAAAGAACGCTGGATTCCAAATGAAAAGACTTTGCATTATAATCAGACCTGTCAACGTGCCGAGTGTCCTTGCATCCCTCAGTTAAATGTTGAATCTCAATTTTTATATCTAAATGGTAAAAGTCTACGTGTATGTGTGTGCATGTGTGTGTGTATATGTGTGTGTTTGTGGGCTGAAGCAGCAGGTGTTCATCAATTCTATAATCTCTGCCTTCTGCAATCATTCACTGAGAATTTACTATAACCAAGGTCTACTAGGAAAATTCATTTTTTAAAAAATATCCTTGACTTCAGAAAGTTCACAGTGTAATGGAGGAGATAAACCAGAAGTGAGCAATTAAAATATTGGGATGCAACTGGAAAGCTTGGAGTAAGAACGAGACTATGCGCAATGTTTCACTCAGTTTATTGTGCGCGAAGTTGTCCTCTAACCCACTTAAGCTCCCTCTCTTCCTTTAAGCCCCTCGTGCCTCTATCAGACACCACGCAATAATTCATCCAGTGGTAAAAAAAAGTGAGGACCACGATGGGATGTGGTCCTCCAGGGGATTAACAGTTTTATCAGGTATAAAATCGTAGTGCACGAACCTATGGTAATAGAATTCATACATTTCCAGTTTGTGGGATTAGACCCTTCCAGTATATCTGAAATTATATCATGTAAGATTTTATCTCCCTTTTCAAGCAATAGCTATTTGGATGCTAATTTTATAACTTCTGGGTTGATACCTTTTGGTTAAGAGACACGTGGTTGGGTTCAAATGGATTTCCAGTATCTCTGGAATCCAATATTAAAAAGTGTGGGATCAGAAATATTTGGAGACATTTGGAGTTATTTATTCTAAATGCTAAGGAGGAAAGCACCTAGGCGACAATATTTTTTTCACAGCTTCCGTTCAGCTGTGACCCAGCTGGCATTTTATATGATCCTAGAGAAAACGGAGTCAAGTTACTGGAGAAATATTGATACCTTCTAGGCTTTCAGAGTCTCAACACAGAATCTGCAAACAATAATTTTTCTTGCTTTTCAATTTCTTTGAAATTGATCCAAATCAATAGTAATAATTAGGCACACAATTAAAGTTAAATGTATTCTTCCTGCCTCACTTAAGATCTCCGGAATGTTTCTAGAAAATGATGTGATCTGTCCTCTTTCTTTCGCCTCCCTGCAATCACCAGACCATCCTTTATTTATTTTTATTATTTTTTTAAATTAACGAACTTCCTTTTTCACATCTTTTTTGCTTTCTTTACTCTAATAGAGGACATCAGCAAGATCCTAATATTGTGTCTAATTGTGGATATTTTAGTTTCTGGTACGTGCTTGTAAGTTTTTGGTCATGCATGCACATGTGTGTGTGTGTGTGTGTGTGTGTGTTTAACGCTGCCTCTGATTTCATAAAGCAAACCAGAGTGGAAGGAAGAGCTGGCACTTCATATTCTGCTAATTTGTTGGCGTAGTTAACACACTTCAGCACTTACTGATTTGTTTTGTTATTAATTGATAATGAGGAATTGATTTCGTTATACTAAAGTGGCCAGCCAATGGATTGCTGCCTAAATTTGCTGGACTTCATAAGCTCTGCGTATAAATATAGTAGATGGTTGAATGGTCCTCACTCTGCTGGCAACTGGAGCAGCCTAGTTTCGTGAGGCAAATGCGGTCATTTTCTTGGTCTAAGAGGCACATTAATGAGGTCAGGGTCCTGGATTCAATTCCACTTCAATTAGCCTTGCCCCATTCCATCGCCATGGGCTGAATTCTTAAGCATAGATACCCATCCAACAAATAAATCCCTGCATAGGCCAAAGGGAAAATAATGAGAATGTCTAGATAGGTCCTTAAAAATTCATCACAAGTTAAGGGAAAAAAATCATTTTATGAAACAGTGGCTAGAAAATAATTGAACAATGAACACATTGGCTGATTGCTTGCACCAAGAGGATATTTGAGGGTGCTACACAGGTGTCTCAGGAGAGCAAGGGCTTGTTCGCAAACGCAGAAGATCACAGGGGACAGGGTCACGTGCTGTGCAGGCCCCTGTCAAGGAAGGACTCTGTTCTAGATGCTGTTGACATGGATCTTTGGCTCTCAGGCCTTTCAACAATTGCCTTGACTGCAGAGAGCACCCCTCCACCCAACCCAAGAGATCTTACCCTTGTGTGGGGCAGCCTGGATTCAATAACTGATTATTGGGAGGGAGAGAGAGATAAAGGCATGGCCATCTCAGGTCAAATCTGGACATTTCTGAGGGGGCAGTCTAACTCCTGAGCACCCGGCTGTGGGTGGTCCTGGATGACAGCTCAATTTTTCCCTCTGTCCAATTATGCTTTCTTCCCATCCTTCCCACAGATAGAGATCCTGAGGGTACCCTTTAATACCCAACCTATGTCTTACACTCCCATGCAGCGATGACCTCCTGGGAAGCCTGACTGTGGCAAAGACACTTTTATTTGCCATCTAACATCAGGATGAGTTTCAAAATTTTCAGGTCCTGGCATAAAATGAAAATGCAGGACACTTTCTTTAAAAAGTATTAATTTCAAGATGGCAAGACAGGGCATTAAACCAAGTGTGGGGTTGTCTAAATGCAGGGCCTGGGTGATGACACAGCCCTGCCCACGCCATGCAACCAGCCCTGTGTAAGTAGAAATGACTGTTTTCATCAAGAATGCAGAGAATATAAAACCACACTTCAGAGGATTTACTGGGACGGATGATACAAAGATAACAAGATCATAGTTTTAGAACCATGCAAATAGATTCCTGGTAATAAATAAGAGACAGTAGGCATTTTACAAAATAATTTGACAAGATACACAATGTCATTAGTTTCCTGGAAAACTAGACCAGCAATAGCTGAAGCTATAAATATATGTGGACCAGAACGACTTTCATTTTAAAATTTTGACCTTTGAAAACTGATAGCACGGAAGAGTGAAGTCACTTACATTTCTAGAAAGGCTCTGATCTTATATGCATGCCAACATGCCAACAATCGCCGATACATGCAAGGGATTGTCCCACGTGCTTTGTCCTCACTCATACATTAGCTGTTACCCCAGCCCCCACCCAGCCCCAAATCGAGCATTGTCATTCCGGTTTTACGGAGGAGACTACTGAGGCAGGGAAAGGAAAGCAAAGTCGTGCAGAGGATCTTTTCTTTGGTTCATGACATTGTGCCCTACTAATGAAAAGCCCTCAAGGAGTAGGAACAAATTACAACCTCACTAGGACACAGACAGTTCTTTTCCTTCTTTTTGAGCACAATGCTTTGCGTGCCTTATGTCAGTCTTGACAAAAAAAAGAAAGAGTAAAAAATAAATATTTGGTGAATGTGAGAGAAATCCTCAGTCATTACATGCTGAATGAAGTCTTCAAGATTCTTTCCTCAGAGGTCTTTCTATCGGAAACACACCAGAGGGAGGTCTTTGTGGTCACTGGACCATGAAGATGGGAAGTCACGGTAGGCTGGGGAGCTGAGATAAACGACAATGAAGGGCATAGTGAGAAAATAATTTGTGCTTTCTACGCAACTTTGCCGAGGAATAGCCTGGATCTTGATGCATCCAAAATCACAGTAAAACAAAATATTTAGCTCTAAGTCCGGGAGACAAAGAAATCTATAATTATTGTACCACTTTCAGACTCACTTATTTATGAATCCATTCATTCAAGAAAACTGGTCAGTTGGCACTGTGTTGGCAATAACTGATACAAGAATGAACAGAAAACGGTTATGGTCACATCCTCCCAGAGAGTCAATATCCAAGTAAAGAGGGTTTAAGGAAATACACAAGTAACAGTACAACTTCAGCAGTGGTAAATGGAAGGAGAGGAATCTGAGTTTATGAGAATGTATAAAGGAACATGTGATCCAATCTAAAACAAAAGCAGAAAATAAAAAGATCTGAGATCTGACCTATTGGTTGGACTTAACAGTAGGAAGATCGTGAGACATTTTAAGACAGGACCAACGGATGTGCAAAAGCCCTGAGGCAGGAAGAACCATGGCACATCAAAGGAGCTTAAAAGGTCCACCGTGCAGCTCAAAACAGAATGCACAGAAGACAGAGGGCTGTGTCTGACGCCCCCTGCGGGATACATGAGGGACTTTTGTTCTAAGACAAATGGGAAAATTTTTAGATTTATTTTAGATTCATGTTCTTTAAAGAGTACAGATTATAGTTCATCAAGAATGGATGCAAGAAAATGAGAAAAACGTCTAAGAAGCATGTGGATTCTTAATATATTTATAGGCAATGTAAGCAGAATTTGGTTGGATAAAGGAAATAAAAGAGTGCTGATAATGACATCTTTTAGGTTTTATAAAATATACAATTATAATAAAAGATATAATAACTCTATAATAATATAAAATGTTATATTATATATAATTTAATTATATTTTATCTAATCATAGATAATTTTATCTATAATTATAATTATTTTATAGATAAAATTATATAGACATAATTATAATTATGTAAAATATAATTATATATTCATAATATACAGAAATAAAGAAAATGGCAGTATTTGAGGTTAATAAGAGACTCTTGGTTCGGTTTGTATCATATTGATTGTGAAATGCTTTGGAAGCTTCCAAGGGAAGGTGTCAATGTGTTCACAGTCATTATAAAATCACTAGCCACTTAGGCTATTACAATGGATTAATACACTTGGTTCATTACACTGAATGTTAGATCCTACAACATATGATGGACATTCGTGGAATAGCTCAGCTGACCAGGGGTTATTGACTGAAAAATATTATGAAATATTCGAGAACACAAAAATAGAGAGAGCAGCATAAACACTCATTACCCAGATACAAAAATTTTCAAGACTTTGCCAAATTTGCCTCATCTCTTTATTTTTAAAATTTTCCTATCTGAAACATTTTCAGTGTCATTCACATCATTTATTACACGTCTTTTAAAAATATGCCACTATCATGTCTACTGCAAATAACACACCTAATGCAATAAGGCAGAATAGAAGTATCATTCTTAATACAATGATAATTTTTATGCACATCTATTACCAAATTAACAATACATTTTCACTGTTTAAAAAAATCTGTTTTTAGAAGGCTTTATTTGAATGAGGATTCAAAGGCCACACCTTCCTTTTTAAAAAGTATTATTATTATTACGTTCTTTAATCTCATTTATTTGATAGCAGTTCCTTCTCTCCACCCATGACTTTTCTATTCATTTTTCAGTCATGCCATTGATATGCTGCATAAACTGAATTGTCCAATAAAATATCTCATATTCTAGACTTACCAGCTTGGTTTCTTGGGAACATTTAACTTGTCCTCTTGCCTGCATTTTGCTTATAAGTTCAAGTTATCTTTCAAGGATTGATAAGGTTCAACATTTTGGCAAGAATATTTTATAGATGGTGTGATGGGCTTCACTTTAAATCATATCAGAATGCAATATTAGTGTCCGTGTTTAGTGGTGCTTGGGTTGTATTTTGTGAGTTCAGGTGGTGACAGGTTGATTCCTTCCCTGTAAAGCCCAGTATCAACTTTTCATTTAATTTTTGGGATGGGTTTTACATGACTGAATTTTTATTATGTGTTGAAAAATGACCATTTCCTAATTTTATCATTCCTGTCACATGTAATAGGCAGAATTCTTCTAGAAAACACTTTCTCAAATAAACTGTATCTATTTGGATATCATAAAATATAGTTTATACAGAAAAGGCTTAATTATTTCTTTCATCAATCTAATTTTTAGAGGGAGATGCAATATGCTCATTTCCAATGGTGCCCAAAATTATTTCCGGTGTCTTGGTGGATTTCTCTCCATGTCTGTCTCATCTAGATGCATTATGGGTTTGTATTATGTAATATATTTCAACAACTTGTATGGTCTCTTTCGATATATAATTCTCACAATCAAAAAGTGCATCATCATGTTGGCTTCCTTGTCCTTTGGGACTACCACTTGTATGTTTCCTACACCACACCTAGGATTGGCCCCTTCTCTGAGGATCCCTAGTTCTTTACAGTGGGGAATGGCATTTAGAAACCATTTTCTGGGTGTGAAAGGTGCTCTAATATTACTCTTTCACTGGCATTGTTTCTAGGCTTTTCTGAGAACAGATATGCATATTTTTAGAAATTAAAAGAAATCGGGGGATTTCATTAATCTATTTCCAATTCAGGGTAAGCACTATCAGATTTTTAAGTAACATCTCTGATGTTTATATCAGTGGACGTTTCCCTACACACACAAAAGATAGACTTTTAATGATCTTAACATCATTATTGAATTGACTTATCCTCAGTGAGACCTACAAAATAGTTTCAAAATAATCTCAAACTATCACTATTTATATTAAAAAATGAAGTCTAAATTTAAAATTAGGTTTAAGTGGGTTTTTTTGTTATTGTTTTTGTTGGTTTGTTTTTTGTTTGTTTTTTAGTTCTATTCATCTTTGCATTCATACCATTGTGGATTCAGAACCTTGGTGTTTCCACATTATATAAAGTGATTCTTTTCTAACTATGTTTATTTCACAAGATTCAACATTCATTTGTAGGTTTACTTTTTATTCTGAGATACTGCTTTTCTTTAATTTCATTTCTAAATATGTGAACCATTTAAAATTTCAAAGTTACAGTGTAATAAGATCTACTCAGGAATATTATTTTCTTCTCTCTCCTCTCCACTTTCTTTCCTACTATGACTCGTAGGTAATAGTTTTTATTAGTTTTTGATTTATTCCTACAGCGTTTTTTTTTGTAAATATAAGCAAATGCAGATATCGATTTCCCCATCCTCTTTATTATACAAAATATAACATATTATATGTATGTATACATTATATATATATATATATATATTAAGCATATATATATAAATATGCTTAGTTTTGCAAACCTAAGTGTTGAAAGGAGTACGACAAGCATAATGTAACTAAAAAACTGTTTTCTAAGAAGATGAAGAGAAATAGAATCATTGAAAGACAGATACGAGACATGTTACATCATACTGGGAAAAGATTCGTAGAGATTACCCTTAAAGTTATTGATGGAATAAAAATACCAGCTATAGGATTACATGTTTGGTGCTGCTGTATAATACGGTAACACTAAGTAGAGGACCAAACATGGCACTTTTCTCAGGACAGACCAATTCATGTGTATTTCTATTTGTCTGGAATGAAAACAAAGATCGTCACCTTTAAAAACAACCTGGGTTTGCCTTTGAAGTGTGGGTAGGGCTCGCTTGAGCTAGTTCCATGAATAGACCACTGTATTTGGAAAAGAGGCTATGGGAGGGTTGTGGGATTAAATATATAGATACAGATGTGTGTGTATATTTATGCATGTATATATAAAGCTAGCCAGAGCAATATTTTAAATTTACTTATATATCCCATACAATAACTAGGATGACCCACTAATTTAAAAATTTTTCGCAGTTCCCCATCAACAGTTGGAAAACAGCATAAACGAAGATGTATTTTAGGACCAATAATCCAGTGGTTCTACTTAGTATGGGTATGAAGAGGTAGATCAGTATATTTTAATCATAATCCACGTATCAGCTGATGGAGACACAGGTGCATGTCTGGGATAGCTGCAAAGAAACATTTGCTTCGGGAACAAGGAAGGTCTCAAAAGAGAAAGGAAGAAAGAAATGTGACCGTTGAACCCTCCAGAGCGTCTCTCCCAACCTGAATTACTCCTAGAATGAATCGGACAGAGGCTGGTGACAAAGTGTTAAATACATGACAGAGATGTAATGCAGTGGGGTGTTCTTTCTCAGGTTCTTCATCAGCCTGTCAGCCCCCTAACATTCAGACTCCTGTCAGTTATTTTCCAGCAAATGTGGAGATAATTTCTTTAGATGAGTTTAAAAATACGCTTCCCAAACCATCACCATATCCTTCAGGAAGGGTACTAAAAATCCCTCTGATAATCAGTAAGATTTCACAGAGACAGACTCAGGAGAGCACCTTTGCTTCCGGCTCCATGCTCAGCAGGGAGTCTGCCTGAGATGCTCTCCCTCTTCCCCTCCCCCCACTCTCTCTCTCTCACACACTCTCTCTCAAATAAATAAATAAATCTTTAAAAATTTATTCTAGAAAAATTTTGGAAGGTTTTTCACTGCTGAGGGTCGACCAGGAATTTTCAGATTGAAAAATAAATCATGGGAAGGAGAGAGAGTCCAAAACATGAAAGATTTATTCTCTTAGAACATTTGAAAACAAACAGAACTGGATCTTGCATTTCAGAAGACAACTCGACAGACTACTCTGCCTTTGAGAGGGGGCCTAAATCTCATTTCTTTCTGGAAGTATTAATCAGATTGTATCACTTGTTACGTTGTAAAAATTCACTAGATGTCATGAAATAAGTAAATTTGCTTTACTGGGTCACTTTTTTTAGATAATCATTGAAAACCAAATAAGACAAAACAAAAAGCTCTTAACATATGAATTGTGCAATACAAACGTGTATTTCGATTTAGCTAATACAAAAATGAAAATTCATTCTATATCTTCTAATCTGCATTTTAAAAGATTTTTCTTCATCTCCTTGAGTTGTTAACTGACAAACTGAAAGACTATCTGTCAAAATAGTCAGACTCAAGCCAATATACATGTATTATGCTTACAGCAAGAGATATCCTTATAATACATAGCTATGGTAATTTGGAGTCACTATTTTTTTTTTAAAGAGTTTATTTATTTATTCGACAGAGACAGAGACAGCCAGCTAGAGAGGGAACACAAGCAGGGGGAGTGGGAGAGGAAGAAGCAGGCTCACAGCAGAAGAGCCTGATGTGGGGCTCGATCCAGATCGCCGGGACCACGCCCTGAGCCGAAGGCAGACGCCCAACCGCTGTGCCACCCAGGCGCCTCTGGAGTCACTATTAACATAAACTTATTTCAAATCCAGAGTAGATATATTTTTCTGAAACAAATTACATTAGCTTGATAAATGCGTATTTTAGCTATCAAGAAAAATTAGCCAACTCTACCGAAGGAATGAATTTAATAACATATATTTAACCATGTAGCAATTTGTCAAAGTCATAAAAGTACTTTGTATTTAATTTCATATTTAATCAGTGATTTGTTTTTTTCAGTTGACAACCTGGAATTTTACTTAGGTTACATTTAAAAAAATTTCTAATAGTAAAGCTTACTTTTATAATACTAATAAAAACACAACAACACAGTTTACTTATCCTATCCCCTCTGGCAACCACCAGCAATCTGTTCTCTGTATCTATGAGCCTCTTCTTTTTTTTTTTTTTTTTTTTTTTTTTTAGATTCCACATATAAGAGAGATTGTGAGATTGTATGTTATTTGTCTTTCTCTGTCTGACTTATTTCACTTAACATAATGCCCTGGAGGTCTATCCGTGTTGTCACAAATGGCAAGATTTCATTCCTTTTTATGACTGGGTAACATTCCATTGGATATATATATACCACATCTTCTTTATCCATTTACTCATCAGGGGACACTTAGGTTGTTCGCATATCCTGGCTATTGTGAACAGTGCTGCACTGACTATGGGGATGCAGGTACGTTTTCTAGTTAGTCTTTCCATTTATTTGTATCTGCTTCAGTTTCTTTCGTCAGTGTCTTAACAGTTCTCAGAGTACAGGTCTTTCTCCTCATTTAAGTTTATTCCTAGGAAATGTATCCATTGGATGCAATTGTAAATAGAACTGATTTTTTTAAAATTTCTTTTCCTGATTGCTTAATATTAGTGCAGAGAAACACAACAGACTTTTGTGTATTGATTTCGTCCTACAACTTCACTGAATTTATGTATTAGTTCTCACAGTTTTTTTTTTTTAATGGAGTCTTCGTGATTTTTTATACATAAAATCACATCATCTGAAAATAGTGACCTCTTTCTTTTCACTGGACTTATATTTCTAATACACTTAATAGGTGTGGCTCAGAATTCCAATAAATAGGCTGAATAAAAGTGGTGAGAAAAGGCATCTTTATCTTGTTTCTGATCCTAGAGGAAAGGTCTTCAGCCTTCCATTATTCGGTACCATGTTAGCTGTTAGCTCGTCATGGATAGACTGCATAATGTTGATGTATGGTTTCTGAATACCCAGTTTGTTGAGAATAAATGGATGTTGAATTTTGTCAAACGCTTTTTCTGCATCTATTGAGATGATCACGTGATTTTTATTTTTCATTTTGTTAATGTGGCGTATCACACGGACCGATCTGAGGATGTGGAACCATCCTCTCATCTCCAGAATATATCCCACTGGATCCTGGTGTATGTTCCTTGTAATGTACTGTTGAATTCAGTTGGCTAATATTTTGTTGAGGAATTTTACATCTATGTTAATCTGGAATATTGGCCCGAAAGTTTCTTTTTCTTGTGGCATCCCTGTCTGGTTTCAGTATCAGGCGGATGCTGGCCTTATAAAGCACGTAAGTTTGGGAGAGTTCCTTTCTTATGTATTTTTTGGAGGAGTGTGAGAAAGATTAATATTAATTGTTCTTTGAATATTTGGTGGAATTCACCCATGAAGCTGTCTGATCCTGGACTTTTGTTTGTTGGGGGGTTTTGATTACTGATTCAATATCCCTATTAGTTGTCTATCCAGATTTTCTATTTTTTCATGAGTCAGTCTTGGTGGGGGTGTGCTTATAGGAATTTGTCTATCTCTACTAGGCTGTCCAGTTTGTTGGTGTATGATTGTTAATAGTGGCCTCATGGCCCTTTTATTCCTGCACTGTCAGTTGTCACATCTCTTTCATTTGTGATTCTATTTATTTGTGTCCTCTGCCTTTTTTTCTTGGCAAGCCTAACTACAGCCTTGTCAACCTTGTTTATCTTTTCAGAGAACCATACTTTAGTTTAAATGAACTTCTCTAATGTCTTTTTAGTCTCCATTTCATTTATTTCAGTGTTAATGTTTATTTCCTTCCTTCTGCTAACCTGGGGCTTCATTTGCTTTGTTTGTTTGTTTGTTTGTTTGTCTGTTTGTTTGTTTGTTTGTTTTCCTAGTTCCTTGAGCTATCAACTTAGGTGGTTTATTTGATTCTTTCATTATGTTTGAGGCGGGCATTTAACACTATGACCTTCTTTCTTAGAACTACTTTTACAAATCGGGCAATCTAGAGTTTTACAAAGACTACATTTTAATGCCAATAGTTCGATTACTGTGGATATGGTATATAAATAGTGTACCTTTTAAAATAAATCTTTGACTCTTTCAGATCGGACGTGCAATTCTCAAACCACCAAACCCAGTGGACTAAGTCTTTCCACTTTCCACATAATTTGTTCTCTAATGAAGTCTTAATGCACACACAGAAAGACCAAAAAACAAAAATCAAAACAAACAAAAAAAAGGTTTATTTGGCCATTCTAATGCATTCAGAGAAAGAAGGAATAAAACCTCAAACCTCAGAATGAATAGCATTACCTGGTAAATTCTAACACTCACCCGCAGGTTTAGAATCTGTGTACCTTAATTCTTAGATGATATTTAGGGGAGATACATGAATAGAGACCACAGAAATTATTCAAATGTGTTGTTTTCACATTAAGATTTATTTTATTTTAATTGACTCATTATTTGTGCTAAAGTTCATAAATAACTTTGAAGCTAAATGCATCTTGTCGTCTGTTTATAAAGTTGCCACTCATGTCTGAAGGTAACGGGCATCCTTCATTCCAGCCGGCTTCGGTGAACATTCCTGAGGGGCAGCCCGTTGTGAGGCCAACTGTAAAAAATTATGTAACAGGAGAAACGGGATCCTGGAGGCCATTTGGAAATCTCTTTGACAGAAAATAACAAGAAATCGTATCTCACAAAGAGATTTCAAAGTACTTCCCTGGGCTACAGGGATGTATTGTCTTAGAAGACATTTTGAATATAAATTGCATTTACCACAAGACACTAAAAAGAAAGACAACAATATAAATTTGAAGGGCAACCTTGTATAAAAAGTCGGACACTTCACCTCTGCAGTCAAGAAGCTTGGGATGTACAAGGCTTTCAGACAAGGCAACGGGCAGTGGCTTGAAGAAAACATGTAACTAACTGTGTCCCTCGGGCCCACGGCCATGATGCCGTTCAAGTACGTGATTTTCTACACTCTGAACAAGCTGAGCATTTCCTCCCCTCCGCCACTTCATCTTCTGTCGTGCTCATGCGCTTACAACCCTCCTTCTGACCCCACCGTTATTCTGTGTTAGGGTAGTGTGAATACTCGAAGCTTCTACAAAAGTTTGCATTACTAGGGCATGCCACTTAAAAGTGTAAATAGAACTTTTTTTAAAAACAATAAGATAGCAGGATAAACTTTCAACTAGAATATATAAGAACAAAGTCACTGTGGCCAATAAAAACTTAAAATATGTTGCTGAGTAGTAACTATGTGCCAACTGTTGGGAAAGGCACTTGTGGTGCCCACAGCGTAAATGGCATCTTTCAACTCAACAACATCATTATGGAGTCGCTGTAATGACAGAAACACTGGGTGGGGTGCTATGACCCTACAAAGAGAGAAGATGAAGAGCCTTTGTAAAGGAGCTTGTTGAATTACAGGTGGAATTGTGTCCCCCACCCAGACTCATATGAGGCAGTCCTCATCTGCAGAACCTCAGAAGGTGATCATATTTGGAAATAGCGTCTTGGTCGATAGTTAGAATAAGGTCATGCTGGAATAGTCCTAATCCAATATGGCTGTCTTCATGAAAAGGAGAAATGTGAACACAGAGACACACCATAGGAACATGAAGCAGAGATTGGGGTTAAGTAGCAGAAGCTAAGGGATGGTAATGATCGCCAGCAAACCAACAGAAGTTGGAACAGAGGATTGCAGACTCTCCCTCTAAAGGAACCAATCCAGCTGACACCTCGATTGTCCACTTGTAGCCTCCAGAACTGCAGGAAAATCTATTTCTGTTACTTCAGCACCCAGTTGGGGACCCTTTGTTGAGGCAGCCCTAGCAAACTCATACAGAGTTTATTCTGGGAGGAACAAGATACAAACACCCATACGTGAACACAAAGCAAGAACAGAAATCAAGAGAGAAGAATAAGCAGAGTCAAATAAGGCTTTAAAGTTCCGGGTGGGGTAGGTGGGTGTTGCAGACCAGAAAAATCTCCACAGGAAAGGGTAACATTTAAACTAAGCCTGAAGGCATTGACAGAATTGGGGCAGGTGAGGCAGGAGTGTGTGTGGTGTGGAGGGGGGGTTCTGACTACGGGAAGACATCAGGCAGAGGAAAACATAAAAAATGTACATCTCCGATGAGGGAGGCAAGGCCCCAAAGGAAAACGGGGCCATCTGCAAAGGTCTTTGAATGTCAGGCTGAGGAGTTCACCTTTAATTTGGCGACCGCGGACCTTTGATGTGCTAAGAATACAGGCGCAAGCACAAACACATAATCAGATGTAGGCAAGTACGTGTTCACGTGCAGAGACACACGCATGTATAAACAAGCTGATTCCTTAAATCAGACTTAACTACCAATGGATATGTTCCAGTCGGCAAGACTTTACATCCCAATGGAGAGAAATACACAAAAATAGATTATGGATACTTGGTATGATTTCAGGCTGACACTGGGGAAGGCTGGTCACCGTGGGGAGAGACAAGTGGCTCCTACTTCAGCCTGCTGAAGCGTCCAGTGGGCCTTGGATGAAACTCAGCTGAGGGGGTCATCCCACAGCAGAGACTCCTAGTGAGCTCACACGTCCCCAAGGAAGGGCGGTAAGAGTGTCAGTCACTGGAGAGAAGAAGATAAAACCATTCCTGAGTGGCTGAATGGCATAGAGAAAGGGCATAGCAGCTTTGAACAGCAGCTAGTGACGAGGATTGCCAGGTATTGGGAAGACATTCAAGAAGTCCCCATGCTGGGGTTCCTGGGGGGCTCAGTCAATTAAGCGACCAACTCATGATTTCAGCTCAGGTCATGATCTCAGGATTGTGAGATTAAGCTCCTCATGTTTCTCTCCCTCTCCCTCCGCCTCTCTCTCTCTCTCCTTCCCTAACAATAAATAAAATAAAACAAAATAAGTCCACATACCCCACATTTGCTCAGGAAAAGGATGAAGTCCACATGCGGCTGACAGGGAATGCTCTGGAGTGACAGGCCGCGCCCCCCGGAATGGCATACTGGAGCCTCTCCTGTCAAGTCGGTCCGTGAAATGTAAAGAAACGGTGCTACTTTACAGCTTCTCTTAGTGTGAAGTTGAGACTAAGGAAGACGGTTTTCTGGAACCACTTGCTCTGGCAAAGCACCAGCCCCCGTGTCCTAAAGCACAGAAGCGTACTGTCACACGGTTCTGGAGGCTGGATGTCTGAGACTGGCTCCTTCTGAGGCCTCACTCCTTGGCTCATAGATGGCTGTCTTCTCCCATGTCCTCACATAGTCTTCCCTCTGCACCTGTGACCCAATTGACAATTCTTACGAGGACACCAGTCACATTGGAGTAGAGCCCACCCATGTGGCCTCAGTTTTCCTTAATCACCTCCTTAAAGATTGTCTCTCTGAATCTATGTGCAATTGTGTTCTAGGGGCCTGGGAGTTGAAACATCAACACATGAATTTGCGGGGAACACGATTCAGCCTGCAACATTTTCTACTGATGAAAATGCATCAATGTTCTAACAGTTAAAAAAGGTCAGCCATCTTCCCTTTTAGGCCTATGCTTCGGCATAGAACCTTCCCGCCCTCCTTCCTGTTGCTTCCAGTCAGCCCCCCACCTCTGCTCCAAGCCCACATGAGCAAAGCCTCCTCACAGTGCTTGCTGTGATGTATGAAGCCCCTTACGCAGGTGTGGGGGTGAGGGTCATGTCCTTTCTTCAGGTTCTCAGGTTCGTCTGACTCACTTTCTGCTCGCTGACAGCGCGTTAATCAGGAATCTAGAGAAATGTGAAGCCCACAAGATGGGGACCCATAAGAGAGTCCATGTGCAGCCTGGCTCCTGGTATCTTGCTTCCTAGAGAAGAAGGGGGCTGATTGGTGAGGGCTCCGAAGGGAACAGGGGCGCATGGGGTCTCCAAAGTGGGGTCAGAGAGAAGAAAAACTATAAAAGGAGGACAGGAACTACCGGTTCTTTTAGTCTGCCTGCATTCAACTCCCCAAGAGAATAGAAATCTGAGGTTAATATGGAGATTTATACCGTGTTTCAAAAGCTATGAAGGAAAAGAAAGGATTCTTAGGAAGGATTTCTCTTTCCAAGATTTGCTTACAAGGAACAAAGCAGTTGCCTGATGAAAAGTATTGTGGGAACTGTTATTATAAATTCATGAAGAATAATTCTAAGATATTTTTACAGTCATATAAGCCTCAGAGAGAGAGGAAAAAATTACAGATATATAGATGGCTCATTTTGGCAAAAATAGTCAGATAAGAGGTTGCAAGCCTGTTGAAAGAGTTCAGGGAATATGCCTTCAAATATGCCTGTACTAAATGCTATTCTCCTCGGAAATAAAGCAGCTGCCAAGAAGGTATTGATTAGACTACAGCAGCCGTGGCGAGAGAAAAGGCTTGCAGTACGTTTGAACGCTTCCAATAAAAGTGGCAGCCTGATTAGTGACAAGGGAATTCTAAAACTCAGCCCAGAGGGAGAGAAGGGACTCAGTCACCAGCTCACACTGTGACATTTACACAGCCACCCGGCGACTGTGGGCACTGGTGTGGCCAACATCTCGTTTTGGTGACACACTTAGGTGGAATGTCACAGAGGGATTTGCACAGATGTCAGAAAGGAAGCTGGGACCGTGTGTATGGTGGGGTGGTCTAGAAAGGAGGAGAAAGACAGCCCCTAGACTCTTCTCGTCTGGTTCCGGCTGAAAGAACCAGGAAGTAGCCACAGCTGATCCTACAGGAGAAAGGAAACCCTTGCTACTCCCTCTCCTTAGAAAAGATGCTCATTATCTGCTGAATGAGAAATGCACACGTGCGCACTCCCAAGTGAGGGAGCTATGTCTCCGTGGCTTCCAACCCGGGAAACCCCGTGGGGCTAGTGTCAGCTTGCCGGGGCCGCCATCACAAACGACCACAGACTGGGGGCCCAAACAGCAGAAATCTGCCTCTCAGTCTGGAGGCTGGGAGTCTGGAATCAAAGGGTAATCAGAGTTGGTTCTTTCTGAGAGCTGTGAAGGAGAAATCTGCTCCGGGCCCCACTCCTTGGCTTCTCTTCATGTTCACGTGGCGTTCTCCCTGTATAAGTGCCTGGGTTCATATTTCCCATCTTTATAAAGACACCAATCATGTTGGATTAATGACCTCATTTTAACATGGTCACCTCTGTAAGACTCTATTTCCAAATAAGATCACTTTCTAGGGGTGAGGACTTCAATCTGTGAATTTGGGGTGGGGGAAACCATTCAACCCGTATCAGGAAGACATAATATGTACTTCAAAGAACAAAGTCCATTTCCTTGTCTTGGAGCCTACCAATTTCTGCCTCACCGCTTTTGCCTTCCCGTGTAATGGTTGTTACAAAACACCCTACAAGCCAGGCCCCGTTGACACCACAGAGCCCTGCCCCATCCTCACCCAGTCCCTGGGCAGCTCTCCCCGCCTGCCTGCTCAAGCTGATGTCTTCTTCAGGCCAGAGTGGTTGGCTGCAGCCTCAAGCCGTTGAGTTTCTCCTGTGCTTACATAGTAAGTCACTTGTACTCACCACAAAATAGACTAAGAGCAGCACTGCCCCATGATTTCAATATTTCTGAGAGATTTTAGATGTTAGACTCACATAGGAGTTCAAAGGACCCAAGCTAAGGGAAGGTGCCAGTGTGTTCAGAATCATCACTTCCGGCATATTCCACAGGTGCCTCGACCATGCTCAAATATGTCTGTCTGTATCTTAGGGCTCACAGGGGTGTGTTTCCAGGTGACTACTACACCCCCCAAAGAAAAAGGGAAGAAATTATATATTAATATATAATACATTAACGTATGTATAATACATATACAATATACAAGAAATTATATCTTCTATAAATGGATATAAATGTAATTATATCTTCTATAAATGGGTAATTAACCTGTTTTTCATTCATGGACAAGAAAATACATAGAATTGGTAACAGTGGCTTTTGATGTTGAAATGGTGCAATGATGATGAAAATAGTGACCAATGAAAGTATAAAGATTGGATTGAAAAGAATGCAAGAGAAACTGTTTAAGGATGCCTGAGGGATGTTCAGAGCTTTCACATCAGGGAAGAATCTGAAGGACCTAGTGGGAAAAGTGACAGCGGGCATCGTTCGAGAACAGACTGGAGCCTCACAACCGACCGCATGGGCGCCGGGGGTAGCCGAGTGCTTTAAAACTTAGTCCAAAGAGACTGGGACTGTGATCTTCTTCAAATGTAGTTAGCCCATAGCCCACTTTTTCTGTGCCGTTGCAGCACTTAGGCAAGCAACAAACTAGTCCGTGTGCCCGGATATGTAGACGAGGTGGAGATAGAAGTGATTCTGAAATGCAGAGGAGGAAGGTGAGGCTGTGAGGTGTCTCTATGAGGAGACTTTGCCTTTCAGTTTTCCTGGTAGTGACTTAAATAAAAGGGAAACACTTAAGTTAGGAAACTCTTACCTAGTGCCAAGAGTTCTTGTCCCTTGCCCCACCCACACCTAATAGGGATTTGACATAGCCCCAGACATATGTCTAATCAATGTCTTCAAGGGACCCTTGGAAAACATTCCTTAAATTCCTGTTATATCTGACTCTTCTTTATTGTCAGTATGCAACGGCATCATTTGCACAGAGTAAAAAAAAATTACAGAAGTTAGAAGAATCTATTAATAAAAGCATTTCATGTTTCAAACTATTTATTATATTATCTCTATGCATTTGTTATGAGAAGTGGAAAGAAATTAGTAGAAGCCAGTTGGGTTCAATTTCCAGACTTGCTTGGCATTGTTAACAGAAGGTCAGTAATTAACTTCTGCATTGCGTTAAAAACAAATCATGAGGTGTCTACTAAGAGGGGAAGGTGAAGAGTGAAGAGTGTGCAGATCCATTAAACAGGAGGATGCCGGCATTTCTGCACCATTTTTAAATGTCACTTCACAGCCCAAGAAAAGATGTGCCTCTGGGGAAGTGGGTAAAGTAATCATATTTTGCTTGACTACGAATTAATTTCAATTAGAAACTTATTTTGAGAGAGGAAGAAGGAAATGTTGTTAATTTGTCATGAAAGGTAGGGTCAAGTGTTTAGATATGACAAGGACCTAATTACATACAAAACGGGGTGACATATTCTTCTAGAAATTTGCTCTAATATGGCCATTCTTTCATGCCGGGCTATGGTCTAAAGGAATAGCATTTTAGCCTTCTATTATAATGAAGTGCATGCCATTCATCCTGGTGTGGCTAGCCCAGTAAAGATCTCTAAGAATAGCATATGACTGATAAACTGTGTGTCCCTTAAAACACATGTATTCCACTTTAAAAAGCTAGCAGTTCAGGTAGATAGGCAGGTCGATAAAGAGTTTGCATTATGCAAGATAAATAGAATTTAAAAAGTGATCTATGAGGGTACTGCTTACATTACCCTAGGATGTAACCTCATCGGTCCTAATTCTATTGGAAATAATGAAGAAACTATGGAAGACATTTGACCAAAACATGCAGGGGAATAAAGCTGTGGTTTAATGAGAGCAGGAGAATCATCTGTGAATGTCTCTAAAACACAGACTGATTCAACAGGTCTGGGACGGATTCAGTATCTGTAAGTGTTATAAGGTCCCCAGGAGGTGACACCACTCCAGTGGGCCTTGAACCACACTTTGAGGAAGAGTAGATCCGTGTGCATCACTGATTCTCAAATTTGGTTGTACCCTTTGAGAAGTCTTGTGTCCCAGTCCCCATCTTCAAGATATTGTACTTGGTATAGGATGCAATCCTGGGAATCAGGGTATTGAAAGGTCACTCTGTGATTCCACATGCAGAGAAGTTGGAAAACTATTGGTGTGAATAACATTCTAGTTTTTAGAAAATAATGAGGATTATTTCTCAGGGAAAGTGAGTTCCAGAGGCTATATTTTTCCAATTGACAGCTGAGTCATTACGATACTTTCAAATAATTTTTTCATGTGTTTCTCTGTTTTGGGTTTTTCATTGAAATATATTAAGGAAGCTATAATGGAATTTTGGTTTATCAGTTTATTTCCTTCAATGATGCAGGGGGTAGATGGCTTGGGATTAGAAGTCTTAGCTGGTGAAATATTTCAAAGAGAATGTCCAGAAGTCAAGCACTCACACAGGTGACTGGTGCAAGGATTTAAGGGGGGGAATGGCAGCCTCAAGGAAAAGAAAAGAAATGGTATAATTTTCATTACCAAAAGTCCATTATTCTGAACCAGGCAAGAACAGAAAAATAATAAAATATGAATGGGTGAATTAGCATTTTAAGGGAATCTTTGAAAGCTTTGAATGATTCAAGAATGTACAGTGGCTACTTTTCACATATTGATCTGCAGTAGGCTGGCTATTTAGTGATTTAGATTGTGAATCCTTGTTAGAAAAAAAATCACTTATTGAATTAAAACTTGAAAAAGGCAGAGGTCTGAGTAAAAATTCCTATGACCTTAGTTTTTTTCCAGGACTAATGGCTCCCTGCCATTGAAGAGATATTTTATTATTTATAGGTATTGGAGATTTAAATGAGAAAGGTTTTTACATAATCTAAATACAAATTGTAAAGTATGTCACAAGGAGAGGGAAAATGTAAATAATTAAAGGAAAAACAGGGCAGGGGAAAGAAATGAAACTAATTTATTGAGATTCTCCTTGTGGCATGAAATATGTATACGTACTCCCATCTAATGCTCTTGGTAAGCCTGGACGGTGGGCTTTATTATGCTGGTTTTATAGGTGGTAAGACCACACAGGTGACCTTGCTTGTGGCAGTTCTCCTTGGCCCCACCACACTGCGAAGGGGCAAAATATAAAGGTGTGTGTGCTAGTCAGTGTCCAACCAGAGCAAGAGAACCAGCAGAATATGTGTATTAAGAGATCACTGCAAGGAATCCGTTTATGTAATTAGGAGGCTGGGTTGGCGGGTTCAAAATCCTCAGGGCCAGCTGTTGGGAAGTTACAGGCTGGAAACTCTAACAGGTGCTAAACCTGCAGCCCACAGGCAGAAATTCTTCACTGGGAAACCTCAGCTCGCCCCTTAAGATCCCTCAACTGATCAGATGAGGCCCACCCAGATTATTTAGAATAATCTCCTTTACATAAAGTCAAGTGGCTGTGGGCTTTCCTTAGATTTATAAAATGCCTCCACAGCAACACCTAGATTACTGTTGGATTGACTGGAGCCTGGAGCCGGATAAACTGACACAGAAACTGACCACCAGGGTGTCTTTAGATGGGGGGATGGGGGTACGGGGGTAAGGAGAGGGGCTGACAGGGGTAAAAAAGGAGCTTCAATAAAAACTAGAAATGGAAAGAGGTAGGCAAAAGGGAAAAGGATACTTTAAAAATTAGAAACAGTTGGAAAAAAGTGAAAATATTATTGGAATGGGATAAACAAATGTAGAGTTTAAGTATGGGGCACACTGAGAAGAGACTCCTCTTTCTCTCCAGACCAGAGAGGCCACAGGCGATGAGCTTTATAATGTGCCTTACACTCCCTTTTCTTGTCAGGAACCTGTATGATTCCAGAAGCATTTGAAGGTAGAAGTCCTGTATACATTGAAGTGAATGTAATGCATGGAATTTGAACTCAAACCTAAAAGTCCAACTACCTTCATTTTGGGAAGAGGGTATGTGATGGCTAGTTTTATGTCCACTTAATGGGCTAAGGGGTGCTCAGATAACTGGTAAGACATTATTTCTACCTGTGTCTTTGAGGGTGTTTCTGGAAGAGATTAGCATGTAATTCTTTATACCGAGGAAAGAAGATCTCCTTCACCAATGTGAGTGGGCACCATCCAATTTGCCAGGGGCCAGAATGGAAGAAAAAGGCCATGGAAGAGCAAACTGCCTCTCTCTTCTTGAGCTGGGTCATCCATCTTTACCTGCCTTGGATGTTGAAACTCCTTCAGACTCCGTAACTTATACCAGAGGCCCTCTGGTTCTCTGACTCTTGGGCACAGACTAAATTATACCACCAACTTTTCTGATTCTCCAGCTTTCATAGGACAGATCATGTCTCAGCTTCCCATGTGGGTCAATCTCATCTTACATATATCTTTATATATCCCGTTGGTACTGTTTCTCTGTTTCTCCCCTGTAGTGAGGGGAATGGGTCAGAGAGGGGCAAATTTTTAATTATTAATTGTTAATTAATTGTTGGGTCTCTACAATGGAAACAAAGAAATCAGCTGCAGCCAGCAAGCAGCCTGCCTTGCGAAGAGTAACTAGAACACAAAGTGGTAGGGTTAGCATGTGTGCGACCCAGGACTATCTTGCTCCCCCGCACATACAGTGAGGGCATCTTCAGGTGTGACACTTGGGGAACACTTTAGGCTGATTGCTTCCAGCAGAGAGTGAACCGGGAGGAGGGATCAGTGGGGCTGGCTGAGCATGGTGCTTCCTGGTCTTAATTCCTTGGCTCTACCAGGAGACTCTCCCTCTGCTTGGAGGCCCATGCTTACCATTTAAGGGGTAATCTGTAGTCTTCTGGAGCACTGACTTTCTTACATTTTCCTCTTGGCTCAACCTTCCCATCCACCTGGGAGAATCCTACTTTCTGGCAGGGTCCCCAGGGATAACCATCACACTAGGGAACCCCCGACCCCTCAGGAGGTCTCCTACTCAAAAAATCACTTCCTGGACTCTTGCCCTGCTTAACTGATGGCCCTTATCTCTACTACCTCTCAAACGGTGTGCGGGACTCTGTGTGCATGCGGAAACCTTTCATTTTTGAAAACTTGAACTCTAATAGCCTACACTTAGTCTCGTCACCTGGACTTACTGACGCCCTTGGTATTTACTTTCATGCCTAATGGAGTTCCTTGTATCTTCCCCCTCCTCCTTCACCCCCCATTTGCATCCCATATCAGCCTAAGTCCTAACTCCCTTTTCCTCTCGACTTTCACAGACAACTGCCTCACAATGAATCTATCATCTTTCTCCCTTCTCTTTAAATCATTTTAGTGGCTAAATTTATCATATTAAATAATCAACGTATTGTAGCATTAAAGAAAATAAACTCATATCACCCACATTTAATTAAGTTTACCTAGTTTAGTCCAGTGGGAAGTCTGGGTTCCCGCGCAAAGCTGAAGAAAAATGCCGGGCCAGGAGTGTTCAGGCAGCAAGAGGTGGGGGGGGGGGGCAAGGGGGGGTTGGGGGGGGTAGCCTCAGGCGGGCGGAGCAGCTCAGGTCCCTCCCAGGAGCAGCCAGGGCCACGCCCCCTCTGGGCCACTCCTCCAGCGTCCAACCTGCAGACCACGCCCCATCTCCTCCAGGAGAAACTGAGCCCTGAGCTCTGAAACCCCAGTCCCTCAATGCCTTTCCTGACGTCTCTCTCTGACGGACCCTCACCAGGATTGAGCGCAAACCCTCATTCGTGCCCTTGACCCTCTTCCCTCAGATTGCTTCGGGGAACTTGATTTATCAGTCCGTCTTTCTTTCTCCAGGTTTGTTGGCTGTTTTTTGTTTGTTTCTTTCTTTTCCTACCGGCTCTTTGTTACAGCCTTCTAAAAATGGGCCCTGGTGTGGACGTCCCATGTGAATCTCATGAAGTTTATTTTGCCATATATGATTATTAATTTGATTAATGAGCAAATAATACGCTTCTGGGAAACACAGAAAACTATGTCCACAGAATTGAAATGTTAAATCTAAATTAAAACTAGATATATGAAAAAAGATCATATTCTTTGTATACACATATGTTTAAATTTTTTAAGTTAGCATTCTTGTCCAGATTTGCATTAGTAAAATCACGGATCAATATTATGACATCCTTCTGTTCAGCTCCATGGACTTTTCTGCCGGGAAGTCCTATCGCCATTCTGGTCCAATCATACTTTTAAATGTTTTAAAAAAACAAATTTAGAGAAAGACTGTCTTGCTTTCATTTAGAGAATGACATTTCAATGAGTAAATTTTAAAAAACTACACTTCATTAAAAAAAAATTAAAAATTGACAGTGACAGAGAAGTCGTCAGTACCACCACAGTAACCTCCCTGATAGCCTCCAGGTTTAAACAGAAGTTATGCAAAGCAGTCATTGCATTGATGGTGATTCTCATCGGTGTGTTGGACTTTTTTTCTCATCCTTTGTCCTCTTCACATTGTAGCATTCACTGTGTATGATTTCAAACCAATCAGGTTAGAGTAAGATTTGTAAACAAGACAGTAACTGTACTTAGTGTTTTAAAATTTATATCTAGCAGGATAATCAGTATATCAATTATATGACAAAAATTGATCTTAATCCCCCTTTCCTAAAAACTTTGCTGAAGATAAAACACCTATCTTACTGGCTTCTGTCATATTGATGGTTGGATTCAGAAAACACATCCTTTCAGCTAAAAATTGGCCAAATCTATCAAGGAGCTATCAAACACAGCAGGAGCTCTTCGTCTTTGGCAATGCCACAAAGAGTAATAAATGTTCATGCAGGATTCTCTAGAGAAATAATATGAATTAAACAGGATAAATATGACAAACACAGTGATTTATTGGAATATTATTTACTTGCCTGCTATTTTATTTTATTTTATTTTATTTTATTTTATTTTATTTTATTTTATTTTATCTTCCTGACTTGATTTTGCAGTTGCTTAGCCAATTAAAAATGAGAAGGCTGGTATGTAAGTATCATTATTCACCTGAAGGAATCAGTGATTTATTACTCTACGGTAGGCTACCTGACTGGATAATAAGTTTGCAAGAATATTTACAGAATTTCAGTTACTCCGTTAAAATGAACATCCAGTCCTAAATCAAAATCTACCAATACCATATTTCCAGAGCCAAGGAGTTTTGTCGTTGTTACTATTGTTTGCTTTAGTGTCATATGATTTCTTAAAAAGAAAATTCAGTTAATGGTACAGTCAGTTCTACCCAAACCCAATTTCATTTATTTGTTAATGATATTAATTTTGGATGCATTTTCCTATCATTTGCCATGATCAGCACTAGTGCAACGTTGAAGGGACAGGGTCCCCAGATGGCCCACGGCCCTCAGCTTCGGAGATCTCAGCACGGCTTCTTACTTCCACTGCTCCTTCCTGTCTCCTCCACGGCTTCCCAGATCATTGAATCATATCTTGTCTCTCCCTCTTGACCTGAAATTCGTGTCTCAAGCCCTTGTGTCTTAAATGCAAAACTATTCTAGTGGACTCACCAAGAGCATGCTAATTGCTATGTTCACTTTCAGCCCTTATTTTATGATAACTGTGTGCCTTGTTTTTGCTTTTTACCCAAGTGCTTACTCTACATTAACTCCTGAAGCTGTGGCGCCCTGGTCTGTGATGGTTTCGCCACTACTGCCCCTGCTAACTCCGTAGCTCGGCCTCACTCTTGCCCTCCCCCGGCCGCACCGCAGGTGGATGGTGTGTGGAAACTGAAAACCCGGCCGGAGCAGCTCTGCTGGCCCCATGGCTGCCCACCGCGGACCGGCCCGGTGAAGCTGGCTGGCTCCTAACGAGCGCGTGTCCACTGGCCAGGCCACTGTGATCTGCTTCTGCCCCTGTTTCAGGCCCATCTCCTCCCACCGTTTCTTAGTGTGTGTCATTTACAGATCACGCTCTGGCTTTAGCGACGTGCTCGAGACTCCCTCACAGGCGATTCCAGGCTTTCGTAGCTTCCTGTCTGCTTTCTGTCTGCCGGGGAGCTGCTTCCCTTCCCCTCCCTTGGCGCGACTAAGTCCTCCGTTAGTCTTCAAAGATCCAATCAGAAACGACCAGCTGCACTTTGCCCACACTCATACCTGCCTCCCAGGATTGACGGGGTCCGACTCACCCCCACCCCCGCTGCCGCCCCATCCCAACCCCACAGGACTCTGTGCTCACCCCTGCGGGCATCGCTACAGAGCACTGCGAACTGCCGTCCCCACTCCTATGCGAGGTTCTTGACCTCAGAAATGGTGTCCCTTCAGCCTTTTGCCAGAGCTTAGCACAAAACATAGTAGAAACTCAAAGCAGAAAATGTTTTGGCACGAGATGGAGGTGGTGTTTGCACAATTTTGCGAAAGTCCAAAATGAATGCCACTGGAGTATTCACTTGAAAACGGTTCATTTTATGGCGTGTGAATTTCACCTTCCTAAAAAAGAAAAAACTAAAACCTGCATTTGTCTAACTGTGCATTGAAAACATTTAGATTCCATGGATGAGTAAAACAAGTTCAGAAGGACACTGAAGCATTTTTGAGGTCAGAATCGACCGATGGTGTGGGGACCGTTGCAGAATACACATAACCTCCTCACACTTGGTCGAATTTCCAAAGACCGTGATAACAGACTCCCTTGCAAATCTCAGCTCTGAATAAGTGATAAGATGGGAAATTTCCTATGTGAATTTGTTTATTAGGGTGAGGTAATGTAGCAAATTACTAAGCCACATAATTGCTTTACAGCTAAATGAGCCCACTTACATAACAGCAATATATAAACTCTAAAGTCCTATTGGAATCCGAAGCGATCTTTATCATGATTATCGTAAGAATATTAGGGAAGGCCAAACACCACCGTCCTAGCTAATACTCAGGGATTCTGTACATCGCATTAGCTGACATACACACTTGCAGGAAAGACACAATCCATTACAGTTGTCAGATGCATTGTTATTTCAGAAGCAGCTCAGTATAGTGGTGAGAACACAAGAGTTGAAACCAGAAGACAGAGCTTTGAGTCTCAGAGATACTTTCTTTTCGACCCTAGACTGTAACTATATTCCACATGCTCCATTGAGCCTTAGCTTCTTCATAGACTTACGTGTTTCCTATTATGTTCAACTGTTTTGTAAAATGTGAAGCATTATTCCAATGCAAATAATCATCGTCACTGAGGTCAAACAGAAAGAGTGGCCCGTTATCATCAACAAATACACAAAAATTATGAGATGTTAAAAATATGAACATCAGAAACTAGAAACAGGAGAGAGAAAAAGCTTTCCTAACTCACTTTATCATCTTTTTTATCAGCTGTGTTCACAGTTAAATATTTTAAATTCACGTTTTTTTGGTTACAGAAAAATTGGAGGGGCGCCTGGGTGGCACAGCGGTTAAGCGTCTGCCTTCGGCTCAGGGCGTGATCCCGGCGTTCTGGGATCGAGCCTCATTTCAGGCTCCTTTGCTGGGAGCCTGCTTCTTCCTCTCCCACTCCCCCTGCTTGTGTTCCCTCTCTTGCTGGCTGTCTCTATCTCTGTCGAATAAATAAATAAAATCTTTAAAAAAAAATTGGAGCACCCACATAAAGAGAATAAAATGTAACTAATAATTATCCTTGTCTTTCTTTTCTTTTAAATTCTGTTTTATTGTGGTAAGAACCTTAATTCACTTTTTAGACGAACAAAGTGAAGGGGCGATTTATATCTCGAGTTACACATTAAGTGACCAGTGAAGCAAATCAATGTACTTTAGTTTCCATAAGAAACTACATTTAAAAGATTTTATTTTTCTCTCATATTTTCTATTTATGTGGACAAGGGTGTCACTTCATGCCAGATTGATTTTAGGGAATGCTTCTACAAATTTTAAAAATAAACAAATAAAGTTGGAGTTTTGTTTTTTTTTTTTTAAAGATTTTATTTATTTATTTGACAGAGATAGAGACAGCCAGCGAGAGAGGGAACACAAGCAGGGGGAGTGGGAGAGGAAGAAGCAGGCTCATAACAGAGGAGCCTGATGTGGGGCTCGATCCCATAACGCCGGGATCACGCCCTGAGCAGAAGGCAGACGCTTAACCTCTGTGCCACCCAGGCGCCCCTAAAGGTGGAGTTTTGAATCCAGGCAACTTTGTTAAACCTCCATAACACGTGTGTTACATGTTATTTGAATGTTGATGCTATTTTCCCTTAATTTCCTTGTTAAAAAATGCTGAGCTTTGTATCTATTTTTGTGCCTTTTCACACATTGTAGCTGGATAGTATGTTCACACAGATACTTTACAGCGACAGTTTGAACATTTGAAAATTTCGACCTCTCACTTAAGAGTTTTATACCTCTGTCAGTGCAGGGGAAAAGAAAAAAGAAAAAAAAAAAAACTACCGTTGAAATACCATTCCAATTTGAAATCTCAGAAATAACACCCCCAAAGACCTGCTTCACTTATTCTATGTTGGAGAACTCTCTTAGATAGTTAATGTCTATTTATATGGTAATTGCTCCCCAATATATGTCTACTTCTTCTCCTTTCAGCTAGATTCCATTTTCACCTAATAACATCAGTCACTAACGTACTGTGTGAGTACAAATGATCTTCACGAATAGTGTTGAACAGATCAATAAAATGTTCAAGTTTGGCTTAAGCTGAATGCTTAACAGTTCATGAATTAAAATGAGATGAGAGAATACTTGTGAGTAGTAGGTCATTAGTTTTCTTTCACTGATTCTTTGGGAAGACTGGCCTCTCATTTGGTGGTAATATTTCCTCTGTTCTGCCCTCTGCCAGCTCCAGCTGGTCTCCTGGAGCCATCTGGGGAACTTCCGGAAATAGTGATAAAGAAATTCACAGCAATTTCGCCCACCTTTAGTATATTGAACTCAAATGACACACCTGCATAACATATTAAGTTGAAGAAGAACAAGGAGAAGAAGACGAAGCAGAGGAACAAGGACGGGGGTTCAGGGAGGCCTATCTGAGGAGGGGCTATTTGAACTGAGGCCTGAATGCGGACAGAGCAGTAACCGTGGATTTATAGGGAAAGGTTTCTAGGAACAAGGAACGTGTGATCCAAGGCTTTAAATCAGGAACTGGCATTTTGGGTGAACAGTCAGAGGCCCCGAGTGCCTGGAGAATAGTGAGTGGGAAGACATCAGATCAGCGAGCTTGGGAGGTGGGAGCCGCAAACATGGGGCCCTGCGGGGCATGGTAACAAGCCTATGAGGACGTTTCATTAAACAAACAAGAAAATATGTCCCAAGTGCCTCGCAGAGTATCCTGCACAGAACAGAGCTTAATAAATGTGAAAACGAATGGCTTCAGCCCTGACTGTACAACGTACAGCCCAGGACTCTACAGCCCTGACTCGGGGAACTTTTAAAAGGGTCTCAGTCCCTCCCCTAGAGATGAAAACTGACAAGGGTGGAATGGCTGGGACAGGATTCTGACATGCAGCCAAGGCTGAGAAGTACTTGTTAGATTTTGTCATGACCGTCAATGATAAGAAAATTGACTTGGTTATTTCATAGCCGGGGCTTCTCAGAATTCTGGCCGCTTCTATCATCTGAGACTCCTGAAATATCCAAAAAAAGAACAAATATCAAAATAGGCGTATAAATTTTGTGATACCTAATCTACAAAATTAACGTTCGTAAGCTAAAAACAAACAAACAAAACAACTAAACTTTCATGGTCTCCATGATGCTTAAGAAAAATGAAATATGTTGGTGTCCCCCTTAGTAAAGAGACCTGCTCGCAGCCCCCTCAAGGCAGAGCCAGAGAGGCTGGGAGTTGTGTTTGCAAGGAGGGTGGGGCTGGGTGAGAGGGAATCAGGGCCTCAGCCCTGGGCAAACCAATGAGCAGCCACTTTTGTTTAAGAAGAGATGCCCCAAAGCTGTGGGTGGGAGTCCCGGCAGAGCAGGTAGCCCAGATGACTGTTCGCCCTCCCTCCCCTCTTTCCCAGGGTTTAGCTTGTGGGATGCTTAGGGGAAAAAGCCTGGAAATTCTGAGTTGGTCATGTGTGGTGCTGTCAAATGCATGCTTGTGCCCCCCCCCAACACACACCCTGTTCATATGTTGAAGCCTAGACTCCAATGTGATGGCATTTGGAGGTGGGACTTTTGGAAAGTCATTAGGTTTGGGGGAGGTCAAGGGGATAGAGCTTCCATGATAGGATTGGTGCCCTTATCTGAAGAAACAGCCTAGGGCTTTCTTTCTCTCTACCAACTGAATCCACAGCTCAGCTGTCTGTGAACTAGGAAGTAGTTCCTTGCCAGGCACCAAATCTGGGGGTGTCTTGATCGTGGACATCCAGCCTCCAAAACTGTGAGCAATAGACATTTGTTGTTTAAGCTACCCAATTTACGGTATGTCTGTTACAGCAGCCTGAACTGAAGACATAGGGTATGAGGGGAAGCCTGCTCCCCAGTGCTTTGGAGGGCCTTCATCAGGTCAAAATCCACCCTATGCTCCAGGTTCAGTCTCTGCCCAGGAGACTTCCACCGTGCCTGGTCCCGGATCCCTGCAGATCCCTGCTCTGCTCCCAGCATGGGGAAGGCTGGGCCGTGTCACAGAGTGAACCTCAGCAGTATAGGACCTGCATGGGAACGCAGGCCCCGCTCACTGACTGTAGCTCAACCGAAACTTTCATGTGTTAACACACAGAATACAAATGTAGTTGTAGGTCTAAATTAGGCTTTCCAACTCCAAGTTAGATTGTGGTCTTTCCTTTAACAACTAATTATCATCTAGCCCTAGACGTCATTTTTAATGTTTACACTGAGAATGCATTACAGAAATCTTCTCCAGTGTTTTGATTTTCCAATGGGCTTTCCACTGGACTCGGGGCTCTGCTCTTTAGCTGGTCCTGCATATGACACACACATCACAAGCGTTTGCTGATGGACACCGGCCAACTCTTTAACTCGATGCTCAGTGTTGGCCAAACTCAAGACACAGGCAGCTTCTCTCCTGGACTTTGTGCCCAGGTCCTGGGAAAAGCTGCTCCGCATCTCTTGCTTCCAAACACCGTGAACTAGCTAGTGCTTTTCTGACACCTGAAGCCAAGTCTCAGAGTGGGGAAGCTTTAGTGGGAGGAGCACATCACAGTGAGTGATATCTTCCTCTCAAACTCCACGCTGCCCCTCCTTGCGTCACACCCCCCACAAGGCAATGGTGACCATGGCTTTTGTCTGCAAATCAAATCATTCATTCACCCCTACTAATCTCTTAAATCTTCTCTATGATGCATCTTTATGCTTTCTCTTAAATCACATATGCAAATATTTTAGATTATCCTGTGTCTTTAGGAAAATTTTATGTCACTGTACTTGCCTAGTTTTATTAAGTTGGTCAACTCTGTTAAACAGGTCTTTTCTTAATCTTCTAAATGATTCCTGTTTTTGCTTAATGTGTAAGTTTGTATCTTGCCATTTTTTTTAAATATCTAAACTGCTTTAAGTTTTTTGGAAGTAGGAGAGAAATATATCCCCCCCAAAAGAATTTTTATTTAAATTCTAGTTAACATATCATTTAATATTGGTTCCAGGAGTAGAATTTAGTGATTCATCACTTACATATATACACTCAGTGCTCATCCCAGCAAGTGCCCTTGAGAGAAATATATTCTAATACTGAAAAACAAGATAGTTTTAAAGCAAATCTTTTTGATGTTGAACTAATATCCATTATCCCTATTCTTTCCAAAATAGAAAATCAAATATATTTATAATTCTTTAGTAATAGTCAACCTAATGTAAGGGTTAGCCACTCTTTATTAAATAAGATGTTCTTGCAATGTCCACAGTAGCCAAACTATGTAAAGAGCCCAGATGCCCATCAACAGATGAATGGATAAAGAAGATGTGGTATATGTATACAATAGAACATTATGTACCGATCAAAAAAATGAAATCTTGCCATTTGCAACAACACGGATGGAACTAGAGGGTATTATACCAAGCGAAATAAATCAGAGAAAGACAATTATCATATAATGTCACTGATAATGTGGAATTTAAGAAACAAAACAGAGGATCAGAGTGGAAGAGAGGAAAAAATAAAATAAGATGAAGTCAGATAGGGAGACAAAACATAAGAGACTCTTAATCATGGGAAACAAACTGAGGGTTGCTGGAGACGAGAGGAGTGGAGGGATGGGGTAACTGGGTGATGGGCATTAAGGAGGGCTCATGATGGAAAGACCACCGGGTGTTGTATAAGATTGTTGAATCATAGACCTGTACCTCTGAAACCAATAATACATTATATGTTAATTAACTGAATTTAAATGTAAAAATGCTTATTTTTTTTAAAGATGTTCTTAACCAGAATCACATGTAAAACAAGGCTGTGTTTTGATCAGTTGACAAAAATGATAGCCAGAGGCTCACATGAACCCAGGACCAATGGTTCTGTATTTGCAAATTCAGTCTCTGTGGTGACTTTATAGAACATAAGTACCAAGAGTAATGAGAATCAAGTGTCCCTCCAAATATGTCCAACAAAAATGCACAGAATGTCAGAAAATTTTAAAACAACGTTAGGGAATTTAAAGTCGGTTTAATAATTTGAGCTATATAGCATGCTCATGTATGATAAGACTCACCACAACAAAAACGTCAGATCATCACAAATTATCTATATAGGTAATAAAATCTCCAGAAAAATAACATTTTAGATGGAGCTTGACAAGATGTTTCCAAAATTTACATGGAAATGCAAAGATCCAAAAATAGACAAAGCACTCTTGAAGGACAAGACTGTGGGAGGACTTAACTGCCATAAAAAAAAAAAAAAAGCAAATTCTAAAGCATATGTTCTGGTACAAGGGTAGACAAAGAGAGCAGGGGAATTTGCCTCTGAAGTGGAGCGGGCATATATGGAGTCCGGATTTATGGCATAAATGGCGCACCAGAGCAGTGGAGGACACATGGTCCTTCCATACATGGTGTGGGGACAAAAGAACGTCCTCGAAGACAAAAAATAAAAAACTCAAACCCTGTTGCATTTCATTCATGAAGAAATAATTCCACAGTGATTATGAATATAAACACAATACAATTAATCTAATTAATAGTTTAGTTAGTTCAAACATGAACTAACTAAACTATTAATTAGATTAATAGAATATATCCGAAGTATCAGAACAGAAGAGTATTAAACAGAATACAAAAAATATTCACCATAGAAAAAAATATTATAAACTGAATGGCATTAAATGTAAGATTTCTTGTTCACCAAATTTTAGCATTAAAAGAGTGAAAAAGCTATTATTTGCAACACATATAATCACAAAGTGCTATTTCCAGAATATATGGGAAAATTCTTCATTTCACTAGGAAGGACAGAAAACCCATGAGAAAATGAGCTAAAAATCCAAGCAAGCATGAGCAAGTATAGCAAGATGTAAAGAGGGCTATTCAAATGATTCAATGGCAGGTATACATGTGGAAAGATACTTAACCTCATTAGTGATCAGCGAAATATCAATTAAACAACAAAATTCACTGTCCATCCACAAGAATGGCTAAAATTCTGACCACCAGGAAATGGCAGAAATGGGGGACCAGAGAAATGTTCATATATTGATGGCGGAAGTAGAAATTGTTATATTGAAAATAGAAAATATTGGTAAGTTGAAGACACTGGTGCCCTATGACTAAGCAATTCATTCCTCAGCATATACTGCTTTTTTTTTTTTTTAAAGTTATTCTAATGCATGTTAAAACAGTTAGGAACTCTCCTCAGGACTACTGCAATAAGGTTATTGCAGTATGGAAGATCAGACTCAACTCCCAGTTACAGGAAAGACAGCTGGGGATTGAGAGCCAACTAGCAGAGTGGGGGTCAGTGACGGAAAATGACTAAGAGGGGACATCAAGGGTTGGGGATTCTTGCTAAAGGCAGACCAAGAACTCAGACATCAAATGTGGGGGATGAGGAAGTTCACTAGATATCAAGCGTGATCTGCTGGGGAATTCTAACTAAACTGATTAGCAGGATTCTTGCTAAGACTCAGCTAGACAGACCGAAGATGGGGGCTGGGGGTCAAGGTTGAAGTCCAGTCCAGAAGACAGCAGAGGAGCCTGTTGAAAGTCTGGTCAAGAAGAGAGTCTTGGGACACCTGGGTGGCTCAGTTGATTAAGCGGCTGCCCTCGGCTCAGGTTGTAATCCCAGGGTCCTGGGATCAAGTCCCGCATCCAGCTCCTTGTTCAGCAGGAAACCTGCTTCTCCCTCTGCCTCCCATTCTCCCAATGTGTGCTCTCTCTCTCTCTGACAAATAAATATAATCTTAAAAAAAAAAAAACTTAAAAAAAAAAAAAAAGAAGAGAGTCTTTGTTAATATCCAACCCAGACTGATGCATACGTGTGTTAGGAGAGGCATGCGCGTGAATGTTTATAGCATTATTATTCATCATTTCCCAAATGGCAAAACAATCTAAATGTCAATTAACAGTAGCAGAATAAATAAGTGAGGGTAGGACATAGGTTGTGGTACTTTACAGTGCAGAAATGAATGACCTATAGTTAGACAAAACACCTAAATGAATCTCAAAAGCATGTGTAATGTGAGCAAATAAGGGCGGGTTAAAAAATCCATATGTATGATTCCATTTATATAAAATGTAAAAGCAGGGAAAGCTATACTGTTGTGTTTAAAGATGTATACTAGGTAATAAAAAGAAGCGCAATGAACTGACATAATACTCAGGTAAGTGGTTACTTTTCGGAACTGGGAAGGAGGTTATAATAGAAACAAGCCCGTGGCCGGTTTCCTCGTGATGTTACAGTCTTTGCTCTCCGTGGTGGTTACGTGCGTGTCACTCTGCAGTAGTTTCATATGCCGAATCGTCTTCTCTAAGGCACTTCCCTGAAGGAGTTTATGTTTCACGTTAAAACGGTTTAAAACCTATCCAAATGTATTTGTAGGCATTTAAAAAAGTATGATATTTATAATCAAGTTTTCTAATAGCTTTTAAAAGAAACTTTGGTCGTCACTTGCCACATAAAAATTAGAGATATATTCTCTTTCTCTCTCTTTTTTTTAATATTTATTTATTTATTTGAGAGAAAGAGAAAGAGTGTGAGCTTGAACAAGTGGGGGGAGGGCAGAGGGAGAGAGAGAGAGAGGGGAAGCAGACGCCCTGTTGAGTGCAGAGCCCAGATGCTGGGCTTGATCATGACCTCAGCGGAAACTAAGAGTTGGTCACCTAACCGACCAAGCCACCTAGGTGCCCAAAATTAGAGATATTCTTAATTATAGTGTCACCCGTATCTATTTTGTCCTACTTTTCCCTATGTATATATCACACTGCAATTTTTAGTTTTGGGGACGTTTTGCTTTGATTTTGTTTTGTTTTGTTAAGTAAGCTTTACTTCCAACATGGGGCTTGAATTTCGGACACTGAGTCACATGCTCTACCGACCGAGCCAGCCAGGTATCCCCCTTACGCTACACTTCTTAAATGGGTGGGTTGCGCTCTTACAATTGTACTACCTTTTGAAGAGGGGACTAAAACTCCAGGTTTCATATTTCTAGCCAGGAGTATTAATCATTGACTTATAGCAATTCCAGAATATTTTCATTCTCACCTATGTTATACATGCCCCAAATTGAATACTGACTTTGTTAAATCTTGTGAGACAAACATAGTATGACGAGAAATCTTCATGTCGATCAATTCAGTGGCTCTGGAAGGGCCTTGAAAATAAATGGGTGGCCTTTTTTCTGATCGCTGGTTTCTAGAATGTGCCTAAATTCTCAAGATCAATGATACCTTGTACTTCTGAAACTGGAAATTGCTAGCCATATTCATTGACCTACTGATACCAAAAGCTCACCTGAAAGCATTACCTCAAATAAATAGATCCATTTTATTTTTTTTATTTTATTATTATTTTTTTAGATTATTTATTTATTTATTTGACAGAGACAGAGACAGCCAGCGAGAGAGGGAACACAAGCAGGGGGAGCGGGAGAGGAAGAAGCAGGCTCCCAGCGGAGGAGCCTGATGTGGGGCTCGATCCCATAACACCAGGATCACGCCCTGAGCCGAAGGCAGACGCTTAAGGACTGAGCCACCCAGGCGCCCCAATAGATCCATTTAGTTAAAGGGGGTTGTATGTGTATTTTCCTCTAATGGATGCCTTTATTATGCTTTTGGGAACATGCAAACACTGGGGATTCTTATCCAGGTCAGAATGGCTTATCCTTCAAATTCCAGAGAAGACTTTACCATCTTCTTTAGGAATAGTTCCTAAGAGTTAAAGGCAGACATGTTATTTCTGTGACCCAAGAAGTCCAATTAGTGGTCTGATCCATTGTCCTAATTCTCTCACTCAGACACAGTACACGGATATCTACCAAGGGCAAGCATTACAGTAGATTTGGGGCATAAAGATGAAGAAGATATAAATTCGTAAGGATCTGTTTGAAATGGGAGCATGGTGACCAAGAGGCCTCAATTCAGGAGAGATAGTGTCACAATTAATAATAGTTAGGTTTGACCTTTCAACCACTTTGAGAAGATGAGAGGTGAAGGTGCATTTAGGAAGAAGAAGAAAAAAAAAAAGTTGAGCCCCATCATGATTTTTATTTGTACTTTTATGTATTGCAATGAAATGCAGTTTAGGAGAAGCACATTTTCCTTAAACCTCCACCACTATTGCATTTTCCAGGCAGACAGCACATTAAATAATTTTTATAGGACTGAGGCATGAAAAATGTATTTTTTTTCTGCTCTACAGTATAGTAAATATCACGAACTCTAATAGCTTGATAATAAGGCTTCTGAAAATTAAAAACCAATATGGTTTAAATGGAAAACATTACAAAAGGAAACTAAAATGGAAGGTTTCTCAAAAACAAACTTTGTAAGCATGTTTAATAGAAGAAGGAGGGGACAGAAGTATCAAATAAGAAGGATCGTCTTCAACAGTGCAGAATGTTCTCATGCTTCTTTCATGCCTCATGGGATGACTTCAAGCCATGCTCTTTTTAGTTGTTCTGTGTATCTATTATCGCAATGTAAGGGGAGAATATTTTGTGAATACGCATCATGTCATCCTTGAATAAAATCTAAGTGTCTTTAAAAACCTGGTGGTAAATCCTTTGCAAATACGTGTAAAGAGTAAGTGAATCCCTGGTTCAGTGAGGCTATATGAATTTTTAACTTGATAACACATACGATAACTTTGATACTGAAATTTTAAACACTTGAACATTAAAGTATACCAGATAATTGTCCCTATAACGAAACTGTGGGTATTAAAACCCCCATGTTACAAATGAGTGAATTGAAGCTCCAGGTTAACCAAGTTGCTAAATTACCCAGAGCTGACGTAGCAACCCAGACCTGTCTGAGAGCAAAGCCTGAATGCTGACTACAAAAAATGCATACCATAGTTTTTGAAGCCTAACACATCGCTGTTAATCAATGATCAGAACTGGATTCGAGATGGTCTTCATTTGCTTTGTTCACTTTATACTGCTATAATATTGATGGTAGCAGTTACTCTTAGTGCAAACTATTGTAAGTATTCATAATATTCAGAGGACACATGTGTCTCAACATTCCTTAAATATGCACTTTGGAGATGGAAATGAAATGAGTTATGGTGACTCTATCTGTGTCATTACAGTGAGGTCCATCAGAAATGGAATGAACCCAGTAAGTGCTGTGCCAAAGGCTACAGGCGTTTCACACTGGGCTGAAACCATGCATAGGTTAACGTATTTGAGAAATACCAAAGCGCTAATTTTATAATGTATGGTGGAATCCTTTAGATATTGGATATGAATGTAGTTGTTTTTCTTTATTTTTGAGGCTCGTACTTAAATGGGAGTTTTTATTGTAGGTAAGAGAAGTCACCATAAAATTATTAATGATTTAGACTTTACTTTTCCTCAGGTATCACTGTTTGTTTAGGTTAATTCATGTTGATACCCATACAATAAAAATGTAGACAGTAAAGTACAATGATACACTGATAAGAAAGTTTCTCTCCTTAACTTTGCACTTTTAAAATGCATGGTTTTTATGATTATAAAATTAATTTGTGGCAATTGTATCTTTTTTAAAAGATAAAGTATATATACAGGAAAACAAAATGTTCTAGAGATTATAACTGTTAATATATTAACGCATTTCTTTCTATTCTTTCATATATATTTAAATAAGTTTATGTAATATTGAAACTGCATGTTTTTCAGCCAATATTTTATTATAAACATTTGCATTGCCATTAACATTGTTAATGTAATTTTTAATGACTGTATTTTTTATGGATTTAGCAAAACATGCTAAAGCAACTTCTATTATTTCCATTTTTAAATTTTTATACAGAATTCTAGGATGAAAATAATTCGACACACGTTATACTCATTTTTTAAAAGTAATACTCTGATAATTTTCTAGATACAGAGTTATTGAGATAACAAAAATAGGTATCTTTAAAATTCTTGAAATATTTTTTTGAGTAATTTTCCAAAATCTTGAAAGTATCTTTAGGGGGAAAAAAAAATGCAGTGTTTCTCTTTCTTTCCTCAGATCCCAGTATAGGATCTGGCGTAGAATTGGTGCTTAATAAAGATAATTTTAGAGCTGAACTTACTGATATTGTTTGAGAAATGGAGCCATTTTGTAGTCCTGCTAGAAATGCTGTAAATGCTATTGGCATAGGATAATCATTGTCAAACATTTCTAAATTTTGTTTAAGTGGGGTCCATGCCCAACGTGGCGACCAATGAGGGGCTTGAACTCACAACCCCAAGATCAAGACCTGAGCTGAGGTCAAGAGTCAGATGATTAACCAAATGAGCAACCCAGGCACCCCAAAATATTTCTAAATTTTAAAATTAGTATTTTGTCATTTCGTTTTGTGTAACATTTGCTTAACAGTGAGAGTCAACATTTTTATGTGTTTGTTACGTACTTATGTTTTTGTTGTGACATAAGCCACTGTACATTTGAAAAATATTGGTGAAAGTTTGAGGGGACAATCTGTGACCTCCATTCGGCGTAGCCTTTTGGCCCCATACGACGAAACGAAGCTGCCTTGCACGTTCTGAGCAAAGCTCCCATGCATCCTCAGCCATGCTCCTCTCGCCTAGTCTGATGCACAACTTGAGGCTCACATTCTGGAAGAAAATGGGTTGCAAAGTTCTCATGAATAAGCCATGCATTTTAAGGGCTTGGAGGGGAATACAGCCTCCAGAAGTTGTGTATCAAATAAGGATTGAGTCAACTCCTTAGTTCATTTTAGCTTCAGTTTAAGTTCTAGTTTTAAGTTAACAATATTTTATGTGCGTTGCTTTCTAGCATCCATACAGCTCCAGGTTTAGAGAGTTGAACCTTGAATAGCACAGGTTCAAACTGTGTGGGTCAATTTATATGTGGATTTTTTAGAGTACAGTTCTATAAATATATTTTGTTTTCGTTATGATTTTCTTAACAGTTTTTCCTCTAGCTTACTTTATTATAGGACTACACTATGTAATACACATGACATTCAAAATATTTTAATCAACTGTTTACGTTATCTTCTCCAACGAGCTTGCCATGCACCACGCTTAGATTGGTCACCCCACAATCACTCCCTGGCTTGCCTATCCCAGCGCCCCCCCCCACAAGTGGGGACCCCCTGTTATGTCAGCATCACACAGCACATCCCCAACCACAACTTCCCGGTCCCTTTGGCAGCTGGCTCCAAGCCTCTTTCAACCTCACCAGGTCCTAAATCTCTTGGTCATATGTCCTCAATGACCCCCACTTTTCTGACCTTCCTAGCTTGAGTCTTACGATTACTCAATATAATCCCTTCCATGCCACACTCCTAACTTTTTCCGCTCTCACTCTTCCTCATTTTATTGTTCACTTGAGAACACCGCGGTCTAAATCAATCCATCATCTCCCGCTTGCATTTCTTTAGTGAACATGGCTAAAGAAATGTACACAACCACGAGGACTGAACTTGCCCTCTAAATTCATCACTAGGAACTCCAACTGGCCTTTAATGATTTCTGGCAACCGTGTCTACTTTTCTATTTCATGTACCTCACCGTTCTCTTCTTCTCTCTCTCCAAACCCCAAGCACTGCTTTCTCATTTTTATTCTTGGCTTTCTATTCACTGAGGAAATCAAGCTTCAGAATAGAATCTTGCAAACTCCCACTACCACATCTATTCACTTTCCGGCATCTGCACCCACATACTCTGCGTTCCTGCTGTTCACACAGATGAACAAACCATGATCCCATCTCAAGGCTGCCCCCTCCATCTGTGCACTAGGTTCCACACCTCCCACGCGCAGAGGGGTATACTGCAGTAATCCCCTGCGTTTGACATAATCACTTAATTAATGTTGTTATTGGACTCACCCCCGACCCCCCCGCCCCCGCTACCACCACATTTCTTTGCTCCCTTGGTAGCACAACTCCTCAGAAGAAGTATCTAAACTATAAAACTCCCGGGAGAGAACATAGGAGAAAGTCCAGATGACTTTGGTTGGGTGGTGATTTTCTCAATAGCACACCAAAAGCATAATCAATGAAACGTTATTAAAATTAAAAACTTCTGCTGGGAAAGACTGTCAAGAGAATGAGAGGAGAAGCCACAGACTGGGAGAAAATATTTGCAAAAGACACTGGTGATTAAGGACCATTATCCAAAACATACAAAGAACTCTAAAAACGCAACAGTAAGAAAACAAACAAACTGATTTAAAAACAGGCAAAAGACCTGGGCAGATACCTCACTGATAAAGATACATAGATGGCGAATACAATATGAAGAGACGCTCTACATCAGATGTCAATAGGAAACACCAATGAAAACAACGAGCTACCACCACACGCCGGTTAGGATGGTGAAAAGCCACAGCACTGACAGCACCAAATGCTGAGAAGGATGACGAGCAACAGGAACTCTCATTCATTGCTGGTGGGAAAGGGAAATGGGACAGCCAGTTGGGAAGGCAGTTTGGTTGCTGCTCACAATACTAAATATGCCGTTACCATATGACCCAGCAGTCAAGCGTCTTGCTATTTCTTCAGGGAATTGAAAACATATGTCCTCACAAAAACCTGCACATAGATGCTTATAGCGGCTTTATTCATACTTGCCAAAATTTGGAAGTAACCAAGATGTCCTCCAGTAGGTGAACAAATAAATAATCATGGTGTACTCAGAAAATGGAATGTTATTCAGTGCTAAAAAGAAATGAGCTATGAAGCCATGGAAAAACGTGGCAGAACCTTAAACGCATCTTCCTAAGTGACAGAAGTCAGCATGGAAAGACTGTACATGGTATGATTTGAATTATATGACATTTTGGAAAAGGCAAAACTATGGAGGCAGTAAAGGATCAGTGGTTGCCCTGGCTTGAGGAGAGGGAGGGCTGAACAGACAGAGCACAGAGAATTTTTAGGGCAGCGTAACTGTTCTGTATGATACTTATACTCTTTTGCTTAATATTTCCTGTTTAATAAGAAATCAGGTTTAAGTTTTAAAAGTTCATATTGCATTTGTGACAAATACATCCATCCTCCCCTCCCCCTGAAAGTGTTCTTGCAAATAATACAGGTTTCTTGCTAGATACCAGCAACCAAACTTTGATTACAGATCCCCACTGCTCTTGCAACTATGCAGGGACATCTGAGCGGCTTTTAACAACCGAATCTGAGCAGCAGTGATGTGCATGCCTCTTTGCTTTCATCTTCCAGTGATTTATTGAAGACAAGTGTGGCAACTTTGTTGGAGATCACAAAGCCACAAAATAGAAAGTCTGAGTCTTTGAATTACATCTTGCCGGGAAAGCTTCCTTGTTGACCCAAGAACATATGTTTTGGACTTCATGTGAGAGAAAAATAAGCTTTTTTCATTCTGAATTAGGGATTTGAGGGTTTCTTTCTTGGAGCAGCTAGTATTGCCCTAAGTATGTCATTCTTTAATAAAATCAAATGTCTTTGGTAGACTCTGAATGATAAATCTAGCTTTCTGTGGAAATTTTTACATTAAAACTTTAAAATTTTCATATAATATTGTAAGTTAAAAAAAAGCTGGAATAAGTTAAAAAATGTACATATTGTGGGGCACCTGGGTGGCTCAGCCGTTATGCGTCTGCCTTCGGCTCAGGTCATGATCCCAGAGTTCTGGGATCGAGCCCCGAATTGGGCTCCCTGCTCAGCAGAAAGCCTGCTTCTCCCTCTCATACTCCCCTTGCTTGTGTTCCTTCTCTCGCTGTCTCTCTCTGTCAAATAAATAAATAAATAAAATCTTAAAATATATATATATACACACATATTGTTTTATGAAATAAACTGTATAAATGTCAGATCAGTCTTCCCTATTCCTCCACATGCCTACATTCAGAAAACTTGATTTTCATATATAATGAAAAAAGTATTGTATGTTTGTGTTTTATAACAATTGTATAAATTTTGCTAAATTCGAAAACCTCAGATAATAATATTCTAATAACCAAGTGCTTTTTCAAATGGGATTTATTAGGTTTATCTCATTACAAACAGTAAAGCTCTTTCAATTCAAGTTATCATCAGTTCATTGATTACTTCATGGACAATCATTCAGGAAGCAGGAGAGATTAATTTAAAAACTCCACCAGATTCACACAATGGTCAGAAATACTTTTCCCAACACAGTACTAAATGATTTTTCAACTTTGTGATTTTTCTAGTTATACTTCAAAATATTCCACTAGTCATCTCTTGCTGCATCATGATTTTGAAATGCCAAAGCCACTGTCCTAAAAATATATTCATATTTGTGCATAAAACTCTAATTTTTTTTCAATGATCCTGTGAGATACTATACCCTCAGTTCTTACATATGAGCGCATCTCAGTTGAGCAATGACTAAAGTTTTCAGCTAGTGCAGAATATGGGTGGGGGGCCTGCTGAAGTTTCTGCCTTGAGACGGCAGCCCATGGATGGTCGATTCAGCAATATTAGCACAAAAGCCTCCAGGATACAATTTAGGGAACTACCTTTAGTGGTAACATTAGCGATGTATATTCAAGCAAGTCTGTCACCTCTTTGTGTGATCAAATAAAATGAGGAATTTCTTTTCAACGATTTGTAAGGTAGTTCCTAGCTTTGATGTTTTGTGGTCCTGTTACTCTTATATTAAATTAATAAGGGATTTAATTAATGCAATTAAGAGGCCAAAGTTGTCTTTTGTATTTGTCAGTTTTCCTGTGTTTTTTCCTCTTTGCATTTTACAGGAAGAAACCATACGCTTGACATTCTGCTCTAACACCCTCAGATCTGCCCTGATATTTCTTTGTGTATAACTGAACACGCTGTTAGAATGTATGGTTTAATTTGCTGTTGTCCTCTGTGGCATCTTCACAGAAAGGGGTGGAATCAAGTTGTTGATGTGCCCTCTCTTGTGAGAACAAAACCTCACGGGTGAGAATACACACACCTCATTGCCAATGTGCCAATTTCTCCGCTCCTTTTCTGAACTTGTAGCTTCTTCCACTGCATTTAAGGGGGTGTTTTCAATTTACTCGCTTCATCAATGTCTCCATTTTTCCCACCCCTTTTGTCTCTTCCATGGCTACCACCTTCTAAGCAACTTTCTCCCGCACCCGCCTCACGTTCTGATTTCTTCCACATTTCTAGGGTTTGTTACCAGTTTTCCTATGTCCTCGTTTTCTGGCAATGAACGCTTGCCTTAATTTTGATGGAAGAACTGACCTGTTACATCGCGCTTTCTTGAAGCTTAGTACAACTCTGTGGTCCTGGGTTCACCGTGTTGTCCCATTCATGTGCTAAGGCTTCCTTGTTAAAAACTATGCTGAATAACTGGCTCTGAAGCATAGATAAACAAGGTCCCTGGAAAGAAGCTCTACTTTTTGTGTATTTTAAGAAATTAGAGAAACAGCCGGTATTATATGTATGGTAGATATGTATTTTCCGATTTCTTAAAAAATATATGATATATAAACACACATATACAGTCAAGCCTCAGTACTCACGGATTCTGTACCTGTGAATTCACCCATTTGCCATAATTTATTTGTAACCCCAAATCGATACTCGGGCTCGGGCATTGGGTCGTGCGGAGAGCAGACACTTGCAGTGACCACTCCCAGCTGGGGCTGCCTAAGGCGTGCTCTCCTGCCTGTCTCAGCAATCATGCTCTCATCGAGTCTCCCTTTTGCAGCTTATTTTCTGCCATGTTCTTCTATGGTGTTGTGGGGTGTTTTGTTTTGTTTTGTGATTTCACTATTTTAAAATGGCCCCCACCAGTAGTGCTGTTCTGTTAAAAGGTGAACTGAGGCATATTAAAAATGTTAAGGATTTATCTGAGCAAAACGGCTTCCAATCAGGGAGCACCGATGTGGAAGTGTTCGGGGCTCCCCACCGCCAGGGGTCCAGGCAGACAAAGAGAGACGGCAGAAGCAGTCAGGAAATTGATTGGCTATAGCTTAAAGCCTTGCTGGCTGTGTGTGATCGGTTATCCTTAGTCTTTCAATTTTGTCACCTTGAGGCATTTATAGGCTTAGATTTTGGCTTGTTCAGGTGGACCACTTGGTATGAGAGCCACATCCCTCTAATGACCTCCTTGATTAATTAATTTAACAGTTCCTGGCACAAGAAGACTGTGACGTGCCTTATGGAGAAAACATGCGCGTTCGGTACGCTTCCTTCAGGCGTAAGTTACGGTGCTGTTGGCCTCGAGTTCAATGCTGATGAACTGACAGTACCTGCTGGATAGCAGAATCCTGGAGAACCTGTCAGCAGACCTCTGAGTTTCTCCCTTTTTAAATTACATATCTGAGTAACACTCACTTTTCTTCATGTATTTAAAGCAAAACAATTTATTGAACAGATTGATTCCAGAAGTAAGTATAAGAATGTGTCTTTTATTAAACCATTAAAAAGGCATTAAAAAGATTTGTAAAAATGTAAACCAATTCCATTCTCACTAAAGTATTTTTTTTTGTTTGGGCAAATATTTTGTTAAAATTATGTGTATGTCACCAGCGTATTTGTTATATCATTCATGTTAACATTTACTGGGTTGTTATTTTTAGATGTAATAAGCATTGTTCTAATACAGTGAACACTGATAAATACAACCAGTGGTATGCTGGCAATCTGGCTCGCTGGGGGAAAAAGAACCCAGAAAAGAAAAAATGTGGAGATGCTGCTTGAGGTTTGCCAATTTCCTTGTGGTAAATATTCCAGTGTTATGATGGCAAACATCTAACCACTAGTTTTCTGTGAGAAGTTCCAACAGAAATGTCTACATTTACAAGTGAAACAACCGTGAAACAACAAATCCCTGAATTGGAACTTCGGTCCTTCATAAGAATGGCTTTTAGGCTGAATAGTGTCTTTTTCATACTAGAAGATTATTTCCTCAATTTTTTTACACAGACTCGACACACAATAAACTTAATCCTTGGTATTAATACGTTCTTAAATCAGCAAAGCAACAAATCAAGCCTTGCTTTGTTGCCTTCGCCAATTGCTGTGGTGTAAATAGTCCTACCTCAGCCAATTTCAAGTGACCTAGCATCACCTAATAAGGAGTTGTGAAGAGGTACAGAACATAGCACAACAGGGCATAATATTTCTACTTTACAGAGAGACCAGACATAACCTCAAAAGAATAGATATAGAAACATGTCATAAGATTTATTAATTTTGTTTGTAATATAAATTATTTGTAAGTTTATGGATTTTAATTTTTAATCATGAGTCTTTTTGAAGACTGGCTTGCAATTTTTTTTGAAAATTTACCAAGCACTCTCACCAGCTGGTTCCACCGCATTACTGAAAGACTCCCTCTATGGGGCATTTTCGGTCTACAAAGGAGGCTTACCCAGAGCAAAGTTGGGAGTAAATACTCGAAATCAGTTCTGGAGAGTGCGCTGGCCAGTTCCAGCACATCGCCCGACATGACCCTCATAAACAGCAACTCTTTGAGGGTCTCCCATATCTTTAAGACGGTTAGAGGTTCCAAGACCAAACTTTGAGAACTGCTGAGTTAGTGCTTAGTGAGTTAATTGGTTTTGAAGCCTGGAGCCTGTGCGTGGATTGATAATGATCCTGGAGAGAGTCCCAGTGGTTCAACACGTGATTTCATTAAACGCAGATATCATACTTCTAGGATAACAGGCACAGCAGTATTTGACAGAGGAGGTGAGAACTTAAAAAAAAAAGAAAAGTGATGAGAAGTGAAATAAAAGGTTCTGAGTGAGAACAGGAGTAGAACGAAGTTTGTTGGGGGAAAAAAAAAAGAGTGAGACGAGTCCTATTAATCTCAGTAATGTTACTATAGTCCTTCATTTCTATATGAAAATGTTTGCTTCTTAGGTTGATTTTAACTTGTGCGGAAGATAAACACGAATGCAGACTATAATTGCAATGTGTAATTACAACTGCGTTCTAACATTTTGTTACAAGAGAGGCGTTTGGATCTGCTAAACATTTTGAGAGGGTTGAAAGGCAAAACGGGTCTAAACTAAGCCCCAAGACTAGAGGGAGCCAAGCTCCACTGCATAATAGACGCCGTTCTGAAGGTAATCCAGAAGGAAGAGCCTCAAAGACGAAAGGCAGGAGGGAGGAGGAGAAGTGGTCCAAAAGACTTGGGTCTGCGTGAAATGAAGCATAAGTTTAGGAGAGACTCAATACGAAGTTGCCTTGCTCATGCGCCCTCCCGCTCCTCCATAGCCCACTTCACAGCCCTTGTATGCGGGCGGGCGTGTGTGCGCATGCGCGTGTCCTCTCACGTGCTTCAGCAGGTGTAGAGATTCTGCAGGAAGCTGGATTGCCTGAGGCTGGTAACTCAGATAACAGCAGTGAGATGACTCATAATTGAAATAACAAGTCCACAGAGGCAAGAATTCGGAATAAGAAAAAAAAAGAAAGAATTTGGAATAAGAGGTGACTGCTAGAATATAAGCTTCTAAAGAACTCACAGAAATTTTAGGAAGAGCTTCGAACTTGCATTGAATATGGAATGGATTTTTGGAGGGAGTTCATTTTTTTATTTCCAGAAGCAGAGATACCCTCGTTTAAATCAAACCACACTTTTGATATCTCTTATGTCTTAGTCTGTTGAGGCTGCTACAATACCATAGACTGGCTTATATACAATACACATTTATTTCTCACAGTTCTGGTACCTGGAAGTCCAGGATCAGGGTTCTGGAAAATTCTATGTTCAGTGAGGTCTTCGGGGTTTATCTGTGGTGCCTTCACTGTGTCTTCACAGGGTGCAAGGGGCTAGAGAGCTCTGTGGGGTCTCCTCTATAAGGCACTAATCCCCCTTGCGAGGCCCTGTCTATACAACTAATCACCTCCCAAAGGCCCCACCTCTGAATGTCATATGTTGGGCATTAGCATTTCAACATATGAACTGATTGGGGACACAAATATTCAGGCCATAGTACCTCCATTTAGGGGCATTTCCTATTCATTTATCAGGGCTTATAAAAATGATGCAAATATTAGTGCCTCATTAAATTGGTCTGGTTTGATGAAACTAACCATTCAATAGATTCCTTTTAATTTAATTGTGAAACTTTAATCTGTGCTTATTGTACCTTTTAGGTCTGTCTTTTTATAATGTAAATCTGAATTTACTCAACTGTAATTTAATTTCTGGATTCACGGTACCTGTTTATTACTTTCTAAAGCAACATGTAGGGATGTGTGTGTTTGCATAGCTATAGGTCTATGTATGTCTGTATCGAAATCTATGCACCTGTTGTAAGATTGCTGATTTTAATGTGAAGTTTCTCCAAATATTAAGACAAGAGCCTTACAATGGTATGACTTACACTATTTGTGTGCCATTTGGCAAAATAGAAAAGGAATTCTAAGTTCAAGGTCCTAGAAGCAACTTGCTTTCAATTTCCTGTAGTTTAAAACTAACAACTGCCAGCAGGTATCACCAAGCACATTTCAACTGTCAGACAGTATCAGAGAGATAAATAAAATCACTAAGGTAACCAGCTTCTAAAAACCCTGTGACTCATGAAGGCATTTTCTCATAATGTCAAACCTAAATTATGCTTGGAAGACTGAAATTTTAAACTGCCTCCTTAAAAGTAGGATTCATTTTCCACTATTGTCTGTTTCCAAAGGCTCTAAATATGCATTCAGCATTTGTGCTATATTGGTTTCTTTTAAAACTCAAAATAAAACAGATAAATTTTTCTTTACTCTTTATTTTTGTATCAAACCTAGTCAAAGAGAGGTGCCTTAACATGTCAGTCAAATTAGGTCACATGAGTTCCTGCCACGTTAATAAAATAAGTGATATATTGAGAAATTGTGATGAAAGGGGAAATTTGGACCCAGGCAGAGCAAACATTGTATCCAATCTCAAATGTTTTCTTTTTCTGACTACAGCATTGCATTCCTAAGCCTGAGATGTACTCCATCCCCTTTGCAACCGTTTCTCAATTATATTTTGCCCCTGCATCCCCTACACTGCCAGCCTCTCTCCCAGCCAGGCTACTCCCACACGATATCAATCCTCACCTATCAGACCCATACACTCAATTTCTCTGATACATAGCTGGCTTCAGATAGCTGTCGTCTGTTGTAAATGAAGTCCCAGACGTGTGCATTGCTGACTACTCCCTAAAGGGTAGTAGCAGGCACATAAAACAAGTAATGCACTTGTAGGTACAGTGCTGTGAGTTACCTCTGCTTGTAATCAGTTATCACAGGCCATATCCCAGGCGATTGTGTAACCTGACAATGGTTCTGTGTCTCAGCACTGCAGACCGCCTGCCAAAGTTTGCAAAAATACAGCTAAGACACCTTTTATTTCCCCCAAACTGAGGTATAATAATAGTTCATATGGGCCTCCAGAGCATTTTAAGATTAATGTCTGTGTACTTTTTAAGCCTTTGTGCTCATGCACGAGTTAACTGCTGCACGGACAGAGGGGAGATTATGAATGAAACAGGCGATTTGTTATACTTTCCATCTCCAACTGACAGAAAAGAAGGTTCCTTTGAAATGTTTTTATCTGTCATAGACTGCTGAGAGGTAATACACACGACGGTGGTGGTCTGATCATTTTCTGCAGCTTTCTGAGGCTTGCCAATTGCAAAATTACTCCTGATGCAAGTTAATAAATAATGTATGCACTGTTAATAGATCCAAAATCTTAAGTTCCTGTTAGAGAAAGAAATTGTGCCAGATCATCAGAGAAGTGCTATATTAAATTGGAGCGGGTAGGAGGCAGAGAGAGAAAGAGAGAGGAAGAAAACCAAAGATGTGTTTACATCATGGATGCTACTTTCACTTTAAGAATTAAAAGTAATAAATTTTAAGTTATCAGAAAATTTTGTTTCAAGCCTTGAATATTTTTATATAACATTGTCTTTTATTTCCCTTCTGGTTTGAAAATTAACTTCTCCTATTCTCTGTAACTTTGTGAAAGTTAATTTAAAAGACCTGGGGTTTGGCTCTGTTTGTTTGTGTCCTGGGAGTGACTTCTAGTTGACTGTATTTTTAACCACTGTTACATATATTACAATTAATTTATATCATATATATATGCATATATCTTTATGTGTCCTTCATCTCAATACCACTTACACGTCTCACAATGTTATATGCAGTAACTGTTTGTGTTTTATTTTTTAAACTCTCACAATATCGACCTTCATGTATGCATACATTTCTACATCCAGGGATCAGCAAATTCTCCTACAAAGGACTAGAGAGTAAATATTTGAGGCTTTGCAGCCATACTGCCTCTGTGACAACGTTCAACTCCACTGCTGTGATGAAATCAGAGGGCAATTCATAAATGGATCAGGGTGACTGTGTTTTGGTCCCTGGGTCATAGTCTGCCATCCCCTAGCCTAAGGAAAACTTAATCCGAAGCAAAGTGTATTCCAAATTCTCCCTCTAATCCCCCAGATCATTATAACTTTTTTTTTTTTTTAAGACTTTGGGAATTCTCCTTTGGCTGAAAAAGTATGTAACATGTTATACTTAGAGGTATGAAGACAGCCCCGTTTTCTTCATGGATTCAGGTGGATTGCTCACGTACCAGTAGACTGGATGGAGTCCCTGATCCATCTGCACGGGTGGTCGACCTCCACGGCAGGTTTGTATTTGAGTGCAGGAGGGCCCCAGCCACCCAGGACCTGTCCTCTTTAAAGCAGGAAGGGCAGGCAGAAGGGCGGCTGGATGTGTGTGCCTGAAGCCCTTCTGCTTCTGGAGACCAGCAGTTTTGTTAGGTCTTGCCAGCGAGCAGCATATAGAATTGCGAACAATGGGAGCTGGGTAGAATAAGCAACCTTCTCTGCCCATTTCCTGTTCAATGAGCACCTTCCTGGGTTCAGAGTGAAGAGTTGACACTATTATCTCCATGGAGAAAAGGATCAAAATGATAGATATTTGATCAATGAGTATATAAAAAATTAACAAATGTCAGTGAGGAACATGCCTTTGGCCACAAAATCGAGTGCTTTGTATCTGTCTTTTAACCACTTTTCAACGCACTTTGTTTGATTGCAGCAGCCCCAAGAGACTGCATTTCAAAATGGCTTTTTATCTCCTATACCATACGAAGTGCCCTTTGAAAGTCTAAACAAAATAATGTCACCTGTGTCTGTGTCACCTAGCTTTGCATTATCCTCAGAAAGGTCAAATGGATCTTTTCCCATTGGATGCCATTTTGAATCCAGGCTGGTGGCCAGTAATAAAAGATGCTTTCTCCAAATCACTTTTCCACACCCAACCCCACATCGACCAACACATTTCATCTACTTGTCTTTCATGTTTTCCTCTGCTGTGATTATTAGTGAAGAATTTACTTATTTGAATATTCAATGGAATTATGTTTTATATTAAAATGAAAGAAAACCGTAAACACATGAACTCTATCAAATCCAAAATGGCACCCCCTACGCCTATGGTCTGAGCAGGCCCCTCTCTGCTTCTCAAACTTGTTGAATGCTCGTTTCACCCGGGGCCATCAGGCTGCAGGGAAATCACCCTTTTTCTCTGAAAAGTGGACTTGCATACTGCCAAGAACATTGGTTATTGTCCCGTGGCAGACTGTGTTGCAGATTAGACAAAATGTCTACTGCATAGCTGTGTGGGCACCCAGTGCAATCACGTCAAAGACGCTTACCTTTGCTCGCTCAGGGAGTACGGGTGGGCTGTACCGTGACACATGGCTTCAGATTGTACTTTATATATTTTTTAAATTTCTGACGATGTTTTCAAACTTCATATGTATATACAAAAACATGAGAAAATATTTATAAGGTTACCTATCAGCTGACTTCCCATCCCAGAGTACCCATGGTTTTCACATCTGTTCTTTGCACCAATGCATGCCTCCTCGTGCTCGTTCAGACAGCTCCGGTCGCAATGTAGGGGTAGGGAAGTGATATGATGGGTTGCTGGAGTAACAGAGGCAGAATCTTCCCACAATCTCCCTTAAAGACATTTGGGAATTTGGAAAGGGCTCAAGGTCACCTGCAGGTTCAATGACTCATTAGAAGGACTCACAGAACTTGGTAAAGCTGTTGTATTCATAGTTAGAGTTCAGGGATACTGATTACAATCAGCAGATGGAAAAAGTGCATGGGGGGGGGTGGTCAGGAGAGACCAGCTGTGAAGATTCCAGCTGTCCTCCCTCAGTGGAGCAGAACAGTGTTTATGTGCCCTAGCAAGGATGTGTGACAGCACTCATGGAGTATTGCCAACCCAGAACATTCCTCCACCCCGTGGTGTCCAGAGATTTTATTGGGGGTTGGTCCCATGGACAGGCCTGACCACTCATGTGACTAACCTTAGCCACCTGTCCCTCCGGAGGTCAAGCTGATACCACAGGGCCCAAGGCTCCTACCATAAATCACACCGTTAACATAGATCTTCTCCACGTGGGTTCTGCAAGCTGTCAGCTTCCGACATTCCTTAGGGAAGTCCCAGATGATAACTTCCTTGTCACTCTGCTCATCAAGGTACTTTTCACTGATATATTTCATGCAACCTATTCCTTTTTGTCATCTCTTCGCTCTTGAATAGCCAATCAGCCTGACTATTCTCCTTACATTCTGACTCTTGTTCTCATTTGTTCTATCATTTTCATTCAAGTTGAATTTATTTTATGAGAAAAATCAAAGGTATTCCATTTAAAGATCAAATTAAAATTAGGGCAAAATAAATTGGCATGCACTGTGTTTATCATATTTTTATGTGTTTATCATATTTTTATGTGTTTATACTTTAAACAAGGACAAGTGCTGCCTTAGAAATGCTGCAGGAGAAAAACCCTGTAGTAGATTTCAAAGCACTGATACGTGGGGGCATAGAAAATAGCGTATCTTCCTTCCTCAATAACTCTTTAGAAGTCAATCTAAGAAGGACAGAAACATTTTCAGTTTCTATGAGTGCAGTTTGAAAACATGCATCTGTGTATAATTTGGCTCTTTTCTCTTGTATCCTTAACTATTGCTTTGCTGGAAAGATGCCTTTCTGACCCTGCTTTCGTCCCGCATCCTTCACTCTGGTTCTTTAGCTCGTGGGTACCACAGACACTCAGAATCTTGTCTGCCATTTGCTTTCAGTTGGTTTTTCACTTTTCTTAATTTTTTTCAAGGTAGTCTAAAGAAAGCCTAATCCCTTCAGTCTTAAAGCAAATATTCTCAAAGGTAACGTCTTTCCGCCACTCCACAGCTGTCCCAGCAGAAACAGAGGCTGAGCAGGGCTGTTTTTAGTGCTGAGGACTGACTACCTCTTCCTCACACCACACCCAACCCACAGTGAATGGGCCCTTGGATCAGGCATGTGGCATTTTCTTTCCTTTTTTTTTTTTAAAGATAATAATGAATAGTAATGATTACGAATTGAATCTCACATGCACGTGGTAGAACATTCACTGATGTACAGCTGGAAAATTGATCGTAGGAAGGCCAGATTTGGAATTACAGATCTGGCATTTGCTAGTTAGACAGGTTAGTCTCCCTAAATGTTTTCTTTTCCCTTTTTGTCTGCCTCATTAAAACTGGCATAAAACTTCCATATGTAGTGGCGCCTGGGTGACTCAGTGGGTTACCTGTCCAACTCTTGACTTCAGCTCAGGTCATGGTCTCAGGGTCGTGAGATCAAGCCCCACATCAGGCTGCATGCTCAGTGGGGAGTCTGCTTGAGATTCTCTCTCCCTCTGCCCCTCCCCCTGCTCGTGCTCTGTCTCTCAAATGAATAAATAAATCTTTTTTTTTAATTCCACATTTATTAGCTTATTGAAAAGAGCGAATTGGGCAGCCCATGCATCCCAGCCAGTGGGCCCTAGGCTACACTGCAATAAGCCACAACCCCCAAACCACAGTAACTTACAACATGCAGGCTTATTTCCTTAAATGACTTATTAAAAGTGCCCATGATAAATTAAATAGAAATGTAAAATGTGGTTCCAGATTTTGTAGAATATTCTATTTATATATTATGATATTTATATATGCACACAATATATTTATACCTCCTCCATTATGACCCATATCCGTGCACACACACACAAACGTTCACAATGTTTGTGCCTGACGTTCTGTAATAATAGCGTTTATTTTTTTTTCTCCAGAAATAGCTAGTTTCCTTCAACTGCACATATGAACCGACAATACAATAAAAAGTTTGGGACACACAGAAAGTGGTTGTGGGGCATCCGTGGATACCTCTAATGGGGTATCTTCAGAACAAAGTATCTCCCCATTTTTAACACAGCATTTTCCTACTTCCTAATGGAGGGTTAAGGGATGTAAATGCCCTTTTTTACCCTTTATTTTTTCTTGTTTGAATCAAAATTGAGGAGGAATAGGGGTTGCATAAGTGAGAGATGAGTCCTCACACTTTTTCCCTTTTATAATTAAACTTTTATTGGGTGCTTTGCCTGATATTTCAGCTTAGGAAAATTCAGAGATCATATTTCACATTTTGTCACTGAATTCCCTATTATTTTTTCTTTGAAGGCATTTAATTTTGCTTAGTTGGTGAGTTATCTAAGCTCAAAAGCCCTTAATGGCAATCTTTTCTTTTAACACATTTAGTTAATGGGAATAACTTTTTAATATGAATGACTTCTAAGAAGTAATTCTAAACTCCGTCACTCAATTCCATTACTTGAAACTTGGAAGGAAAGGGAAAAATGTCCCCAGTTAAAGGAACTTTAGAAATCATTATCCTCAAACTCTTTTTTTTTTTTCATATTCTTTATTGCTTTGGTTTTGGCAGAAGTCCAAAAGGTTCACAAAAGAGTTTATTTTGCTCTTCAAAATTATTCTTGTCACTTTCTTTTGAACATCCGCTAGGTAAATCAGGCATAATAGATTTCAAATTTTATAATACATTTCAAATTGACGGCTTTCATCACTGTCAAACCAAAATAAGAAGAGTGTAATGAAAACAACAAATATTAATAGTCTCATGATTTTCACTTCCTTTACATTATTAGTCCTGTTATACTCCAAGGATTATGAAGAATAAATTATAGAAGAGATTATATGATTAGTTATTAATTCTTTCCCTGCAGGATTGAGAACCAAAGGATGCTATAATATTTCTTCATTACAGAGATAGGCGTGTCCCCAGTGACATAATCAGTTGGCACTGAGGCATGGTAATGAGGGATAGGCAGAAAGCTGAAAAGTGGATCTGACAGTTGTCTTCAAATCTCGTTTTAGCCAAATGTTTCAAATTTCCCCCCAGTCCAGACCTTGTACTAGAGTTTATAACATCAATCAGAATTAATAGTGTGATTTTTGGGGGGGTCAATTTACATATTTTTGCTTGGCTTTCTAGGTTGAATTATGGGCTTCAACCCTATTCCGTCTGCATGTTTCCACTGTAACTCAAATCCCATGGCCTAGATTAGGTAGTTTTCACACAGTTGGATCATATCCACCAGGTGGTAAATTAGCCGTTGTTACTGAAATTATCCAAACATAAAGATTTATCTGAGCTTTACACTGCTAAAATATATTTTCTATTCTTTGTCTATTAAAATTACATTTTTTATTGCTTGAACCTTCGCTAAAACACACACACAGTATTGGAAGTTGGTAGTCTATTTACAATGTCTTATCTCTTCCGACCCCTTTTGACTTTTCCTGGGCTGGCTTTCTTATTTGCCTTTTATGCCAATAAAAAGAAGTTGGTAGCTTCTTCTGTTATTCGCTTGTTTCAGTTTTGAACCCCTTGAGGGATGTGGGGGACCCCTAAGCTGGCCCTGACAGCCATGCTGTTTTTTTCTAAGAGAAAATGTAATTAGAGAGAATGAGCACCAGGACGCAGTTTCCCCTTTCTGGCCCCTGAGTGAGTCCCCCCTTTCCGCTCCTGTAGAGAGAGCTCTAGAATCCAATCTATTCTCCCCACCATCCCTGTGCCCTTATGTCAGACAATAATACATGAAGAAAATGTATTTCATGTTTTTTAATAAAGATGGAGTCCAAAGTAATGCAGTCACATGGCTGTCAATTGCAACATACAGAAGCACACAGGATTACGTAAAATGAAAGCCACCTTCTTGTTTATGTCATCCTAATGCCCGTAGTACTTTCTTAAAACAACTTTTTTTTCCCCCTTTCCCGTACTATTTCCTAAAGTCTAGATAATATGATTTTATGTCTAGTCATAAATTTATCAGCTTTACTCAATGTCTATTCATTTCCAGGCTAAAAGATGGGGATTTAGCTCAAGGACACTAGCCTCTTCTATTTAGGAAAGATATTATTTTTATTTATTTTTTACAGATTTTTAAAAATCTATTCATTAGAGAGAGAGCGTAAGTGAGCATGAGCAGGTGGGGGAGGGGCAGAGGGAGAGGGAGAAGCAGGCTCCCAGCTGAGCAGGGAACATGACAAGGGGCTCCATCCCAGGACCCTGGGATCATGACCTGAGCCGAAGGCAGGCCTTTACCCAATGGAGCCACTCAAGGGCCCCGAAAGATATTATTTTTAATCATATTATTAATTGTCTTTCTACTTGCATATCATTACTCTTTTCCCATAGTTTCAGTGAGCATCACGGCGTCTTTCGTGAAAACTGAGAATGTAAGCCTCACTCACCCTCCCCTCCATCATCCTTCTCGTTCTTCCTTTGCCAAATGGTTATCATCAGAGCATAGAAAAAGTTGTTTCAAACCACGCTTTTAAGCAAGGAGTGTGCTGAATTTTTTATACATTTTTTAAAAGAAATATAAAATTTTAGGTTGTTATATGATGATCTAATGTAAATCTTTTTCTTCTATTAAAAAAATTTCCCTCTCTCTGACAGACATGTTAAGAAGCAGTGAAATTCAGAAAACACTGAAAGAACATGAGAGACAAAGGGAATTCAAAGGTTATAAGAACAGAGGGACTGGATAACAAGCTCAAAGAAAAAAAGAACTCAAAACCAATAGTTGACTTTTACATGAAAGGTCGGCACAATTGCACGATCACAACATCATAAAAGAGAAAGTTGTTGCACTTCTAAGTTTAAAGTTTCAGTTGAACTTTCATGTTGTCGAAGGTGAGTCATGTTTAGGACGGTTTATTCAATGAAGTAAAAAACGAAGGAAAGCTGTACTAATTAATATCAGCCTCTAGGACTAACGTGTGCTTTATATACTCAGCGTTCCTCCATCATGCCTTGTCATGTGTGTATCTGAACAACCTCAGTATTGTTGCACTCTTGGCTGATCAATACTTTTTTCCCATTTCTGTGAAAGCCATACCACACGGATATAGGGGGATAGAGAGCCAAACATCAGTCCTGCTCTGTGAAGACGGACAGACGTTAGTGATGATGGGCACTTGAAGGGCACATGAAGGACGGATCCTCCAGTTCTGAAGGCTCTGTGCAGTTTTCGGTCTGCCCATTCTGCTGTCCTATACTCACTGCTATTTCAGACCTCTCAGAAATACAAATGCTAACAAACACGTGCACGGTAGCAAAATGCGCTCCCATCTTCCGGTTGCACAGGAATGTCTCCTGGACCAGGCTACACAAATTTGAAGCCTCTTTAAACCAAAACCAAACCAAACAAAAAAATCTACACCACCACTAACAAAATCATTATCTCTTCAATCTAATTTTCCTGCATGAGTTCATAAATAGTCAGAATTTTGATTTTTTTAAACTTACTTAAGTCATTTTGCCCATCAGGAATTTCTAAAACTACACATGAAGACATATGATAAAATTACCTAAAATTGCTATTTAATGAGCAGCTGAATCCATTTATCAGCAGACAAATATAAGTAGAACTCTCAACAGGTAAAGGTGAGTGTTCAATATGTTGATAGCAAGACCAAAAGAGTCATGGTACCTGTTTGCTAAGAATTAACAATCTGTGGGTGGGCAAGATATTTAATACAAGTAATCCTAATGCAGGACTCACCATAAGCACCGTAGGAGAAATGAGGATAAGATGATATGACTAGAACCATATATCATTTTAAGGAGTTATTTAATACATAGAAATAAATCAGGGAGGGGTGCCTGGGTGGCACAGCAGTTAAGCGTCTGCCTTCGGCTCAGGGCGTGATCCCGGCGATCTGGGATCGAGCCCCACATCGGGCTCCTCCGTTGGGAGCCTGCTTCTTCCTCTCCCACTCCCCCTGCTATGTTCCCTCTCTCGCTGGCTGTCTCTATCTCTGTCGAATAAATAAATAAAATCTTAAAAAAAAAAAAAAGAAAGAAAGAAATCAGGGAATACATTATATCAGTCCAACATTTCAAAGCCATTCTGTGTAGAACGTCTTAAATAATATTATGAATTAAACCCAAACTTAATCTAATTCCTAATATTCACTGAAAGCTTCCTAAAGGCATATAGAGGATTTGAAAAAATTAAAAAACAAAACAAAACCCAATATCTTCTCTGTCAGGGGAGGCAATTCATGTTCTACTATTTTTCATGATACAAACTTTTTGTTTCAGTGTTTTTGAAAGCTAGGTAAAAACATGTATACTTGTTGAAGGCTCAGAGTCTAAGTCATTTACCATAAGTATCCCTTTATGAATGAAAGTACCTGTCTCTTTTTTCAAAGCCCCCCTTCCCCAGGACCCCTGACAACAGTGTCAACTCTCAAGCCTTTCTCCATCCTCTGACTTTTCAGCACTGACAGGAAGTTAGCACTTTCCTGAATTTTTGCATTTGGACTCATTAATGTGTCTTCCTTACCTCCCTACGTGGTTAGAGTTTCCTCTGGAGAAATGATAATACAATCTAGTCTGCGCCTCAGCTATATTAGAAATTTAACAAATGCTTATGCTTATTGGAAATGATGAGGCTCCTGAAGGGAAATCCATATACTTCCTTATAGATGATCATGAGAAATCAGAACGATGATTTATCAAACATAAATCTAGTCGATCTGGCAAGGGATAAATTTTGTTTTACATTTTGCTTATTTTAAAGTTAATTTTTAACTTGCAAGTACTCAGTGAGTAAATAAAGTCCAAGCTTCATACAAAGAAGAATATTTTGATGTCACAGCCAGGAAAATGCTTGCTTCTGTTTATGTCCATAGGGTTTCGATGTCTACTAGTTCTTAGTGGAGCCACATACTGCTCTCACTGCCCCCCTGCCTTTGCTGCTGGGAACCAAAACACCTTTTGACTCAGGAGACAAAGCGCTACTATGCATTTCCCAAAAATACACTAAAATTTTCAATCCTGGTAAGAATTTACCTGGTGATATGCACACAAACTGCAACCCATCATGACATTTACGGAGTGATAACTCCTGATAGAACAATCTTACACTGGATGATAAACTGTGCCTTGGTGTCAATTAAAAATGCATTTAGAGAGCTCTTTCTCCTGTTTCCTCAATTGTCCTTAATTTGTCTTGTCAAAATTGAGCTTTCAGAAAAGTAGAAAATAGAGTTTTGTGTAAGATTTTAACACACGGCGATTTCTTTCTGAAATAATGTGCATAGAGTATAGCGGGACAAACTTGAGAAAATGGCTTCCTCTGGCGATAAGGAAACGGAACCGTGGTGTACTCATGCCACCAGACCAGGTATTGGCTGCCACGTGTATTGTATGGCTACCAGCCCATTTTCTGATGTGACTTTTAGAGGGAACGGAAGGTAAACTGAGGACAAAGCAGAAGCTGACACCCTGTAATCCCCCCCCACCCCTGGATATATGCAACATTCCTCAGGCACTCCTGGCTGCCCTAGAGGACAAAGAAAGCCCTTACTACCTACAGCCCATTGACAAGTCCTTGAAACAGGCACAGTGACATTCCTCTAGGAATTCAGCTGCCTCATGTTAATACTTTGCTAAGGGCAAAAGGCAGTCCTAGCCTGACCCCCTCCCCTCCACCAAGATCCTGTAAGTCTACTTTAACGTATAAAAATTCCTTTGGAAACTTCCTTTATCTCTAACCCCCCAAGATACGTATTGGCAATCATTCCCCAAGCATATGGCCCACTGATATACATCTGAAGGGTCTCATGACTAAGGTTTTGTTAGACGGTAATAAATGACCCTTTCCCAACAGTAGCTAGCCCCCTCAAGGTCCTGGAGACCTTGCTTCCAAAATTCCTTAGAGACTTACGCTATCCCTAGCCCCCTCCCCACTTGAGGGTATAAAATAGGCCATTCCTCACAACCCCGGGGCAGTATCTCTTTCTGCCCACAGGTCCTGTCCCCGTGCTTTAATAAACCACCATTTTGCACCAAAGACGTCTCAAGAATTCTTTCTCGGTCGTCAGCTCCGGACTTCACTCCACTGAACCTCACCTGTACCTCATCAACTTTAATTTCTTTTATTTAAGCTGAGTCTTCTCATCTGTGTCCTAATGGTAGAACTTCAGAATGTTTTTCAGGTGTTGGTTAATTCCCCGTAAGAACAGAAGTGTAGATCTTTGCTCTCCAAAGTGGGGCCTGCAGCCCTTCAGCATTGTCCTTGCTGGAGACTTGTTAGAGACACAGAATTTCGGCTCCCCTCTGCCTTACTGATTCAGAACCTACATTTTTAACAAGATTTCCAGGTGCTTCCTTTGCTCATTACAATTTGAGAATCTTGGGCATGTATGATCTCCTGCCTCAATGTTCCTGCCCTCCTTTCCTATATGAATCTGGTATTAATATACATCTCCATAGTCTGGGTGAGTTACAGTGAAGAAAGCAAATGAAGGAGGTGAGCAGGGGGCAGTCGTGGGACACAGATGGTGTGTGTACATGATCAGAAATGGAATCCAGCAGGTGGAGCCTCAGTGCTTGCTCAAACAACCAGGTAGCACATCATTCACTTTCAGGTGCAGAAACACTTCTTAAATATGTGAGCTCCTGCACTCTGGTCACTGTGCAGAGGATAACCATAATTCTCTTAAAAACTTCTGATCGGCGTAAAATAGTTTTTGTAGTGGGTGACACTGGAAGAATGGCCCCTATGAGATAACCAGCTGCTCTTAGCTTGGGCAAGGCATGATTCTATGAAACATGAGCGTTCAAGTTGCTCAGTATTAAAACAGAAGAATCCCATGAATGTCTTCTTAATATTCTGTTAGGATGGTCTATTTCCGAAAAGTAGTCTCAGATCAACAGTTAATATCAAGCATGAAATAATTAGTTACTCCTATCCAATAACTTTTGAAGCCACAACAAAAGAGGCCATATTCAGATCCAGGCAATGTTTGAGTTACATTTATTTATTTATTTATTTATTTATTTATTTATTTATTTATTTATTTATTTTTTAAAGATTTTATTTATTTATTTGACAGAGAGAGAGACGGCCAGCAAGAGAGGGAACACAAGCAGGGGGAGTGGGAGAGGAAGAAACAGGCTCTTAGTGGAGGAGCCTGATGTGGGGCTCGATCCCAGAACGCCGGGATCACGCCCTGAGCCAAAGGCAGATGCTTAATGACTGCACCACCCAGGCGACCCTGAGTTACATTTATTTTATGTCGGACTGAAATATTCCCATCCATAGTCCAGTGTGTTGCAGTGACATGATAGGGATATCTTCTGATCCCAGGTCCCTAGGGTGATGGCAGGTAGCCTAGCTGGACAGGGCTAGGAGAGGTGGACAAGGAGTTCATTAAGATACCTGCTGACTTCCTCGGGCTGGATAGGCCGCTGTACTCTGGGTTGCACGGACGCATTATTAAAACCGTTACCAACCCAGCCAACGTTCCAAATTTAAAACAACGGTGGACATGTTCTATGTCTCATTGGTATGACCACCTAGCATCCATCTTTGTTTCCTCTTTGAGACTGGAGGATGTTGTTTGGCACATGGAAGCTCTTAATAAGTACATGGTCAAAGTCCTAAATGACAAAGTAGCATTTCTCCATTAAATGCTAAAGTAATGCAAATGCGCGAAGCAGCTTTACAAAATAGAATGGCATTAGGTGTTTGAACTGTTGCACAAGGCAGAACTTGCACTCTCCTAAAAACAGAATGCCGTGTATACATTCCAGATCACCACGAAAATGTTTCTGGGTTTCTCACTGTCATGAATACAGAAACAGGAGCTTTAAATGATTTCTTTCGTTCAGTGACTGCTTTAAACTCCTGGACTGGAGATCAAAGGTCAACTATCGTAGGTTTTTTATTCAGATTTCTCTTTCTCATTACAATATTAATCTTCATTTGTTATCATTTCCCATGCCTCCCTGCCTAGTGCCAAGCCTCCTTCACTGCAGTAACTTCCAGCTGGCAGATGATCCTTTTTACTCAAGGAGGTTCGTGTATGTTGACCACGCTGGATTCGGCTGCCTCCCCTTTCATAACGCCCCTATATGTTCCCCAACTGACCAATATTGACCCATAGGTAGGGACATTTCTATGCCCCTATTCAGCAGGAAAACATTACAGAAGATGAGATCTTCCACCCTCAACAACCTTAAAGATTTAAGGGTCGGAATTGCTCAGGGGGGAATTGATGAGGGAGCAGAAGGCTATCTGAGAACAAAGCACAAGATGACACCCTGCAATGTCCCTCTCCCTGCCACCCCCACTCCTGGGCGGGATATGTGTGACATTCTTCCAGGAAGCTCCCAACTATCTTAATGTTAATGCCTTGCTAGGGGGGAAAACAACCTTAACTTGACAACAAGGCAAGGCCTCTGGTATCTTGTAGGTCCTCTTTAACATATGAAAATCCTTTTGAAAACCTCCCTTTTCCTTACCTCCCCCACCCCAAAGTACATAATCAGCCACCCCTCAAAAACCCAGGGCATCAGCTCTTTCTGACCATGGGTCCTGTCCCCCTGCTTTAATAAAACCACTTTTTTGCACAAAAAAGAAAGAAAGAAAGAAAGAAAGAAAGAAAGAAAGAAAGAAGAAAAGAAAAGAAAAGAAAAGAAAAGAAAAGAAAAGAAAAGAAAAGAAAAGAAAAGAAAAAAAAAAATCTACTGACTCCGGACCACCAGCTGCAAAGACTGGTCTCATATTCAGGTCTCACACCTTCAAACACAGAACCTACCAGACAGTTCTTCCCTAAACTACCAACTCTTCACTCCTTTAATTCTGTCTTATTCTCTGCCTTGTTGCTTTTTTGAGGATGTAGGCATGTCTTCTGAGAAGAACAAAGGCTCTGCGTTAAATGAAAATTTGAAAATAAAATCTATTTCAGAAATCTAAAATGGTTACATGCCTCATATTCTCCAGTGCTTACAGTATTTTTGAACACCTACAAATACAACACGCTTTTATAATTTATTCTTATGGGGCAACATGTGACCCATTGACCCATAACCTCATATAGACTATTTCTGAAAGTACAAGAGCAAAGTTTCTATTTTTCTTAAATCATGCATGTTCTCATTTTGAAACTAGTTTCTAGTAAAATATATGATCCATGCTTATTACATGTGCTCAACATATTCTGAATATAAAGTGCCTTGAAAACACACATGTAACTCATTCCAAAGAAGAAAGTTATATAATTATCCTACAAGACAGAGCGCTCACATTAAACTTTAGGAAGTGCTGTAGGTGTTATGAAGGATTCTGTGTACCTTCTGGGCCACTAGATATTTTTTTGTTTGTTTTAGAAAAGAGTTTGCCAAAGGATGTTTCCTCTAATAGTACTTTCTTGTATTAAGAAATAAGAGTTGACAAATGGCATTCTTGTTTATAAAGAATTTTGTTTTGATAGGATTGAAATGACTAACGTGAGGCACTTGACCCAATTTGATAAAGCAATGGAGACATTTCCTATCGTAAAATAGAAAAAAATTAAATCTTAGGATTGTGTAAGACAATGAGACATAGCTGAAAGAAGACTGATTTCTAACCAATAGTTTCTATGTCTGCTGATATAGCTTATTTCAAATATTAGAAGTCCCTCAAGTTGCTGATTTGCCTTTATACCGCTTTTAAGCTGTAACCTTATTAAGAATCAAGTAGCATGTGACATTGGGGTGACAAGAGACTAGATCACTTTGTATGTTTTCAATACTCTTGCCTCATAAAGTCTCATACACTCTAATATTTAACCCCAAATAGATGTCTAGACTTATTTTTTGAAGTTTAAAAGTCACTGGAAGGTGAAAAAAGGATTACTTTATAACGTAGTATGTTCATTTTGCAATGTTGTAGAAATAGTATGTGGGGCCAGAGGTTGCTCTATATTTTGTCAGTCTGTTAAGAAACACAAAATTAAAAATCATATTTTAAAGAATATTTATTGAATGCTGAAATGTATATGCAAAAAAATAGTTTCTGTATGGTTTTTGAAAACAGTTAATCGTGCTCTTTGAATGGTAGAGGTAATTGGTTTAATTTGCTATGAATGCATAATGCACTGTCTTAATTGACTTGAATTCAGCTAATCTGGAATTTTTAACTGTCAACAAATTCTTAGCTAATTTGACTGGATCATTATGATTATTTAGCAATTTCAGTCAAGAGTTACAAACCAGTTGCTTCTTTGACGATTCTTGGTCTCTCTGTTGAACTGAATGAGAACTGGTTTCAATTTTTAAAGATTTTGTTTTTACATCGCTAATTCATCAAAGTGCCCACAGGACATAGAGTATTTATACTTTTTCATTGCTGTTATACATGTTAGAGTTAATATATATTTCAATACTGTTTATAATTACACTGATAAATACAAACTTGGATATTTAAACAATTCAGCATGTATAACCTAAAGGGATACAATATTTAGAATTATTAATTACTTTCCACATCTTAATAACTGGCTAGAATAACATTATACCACACAGGAATTATATTCATGAAAATTTCTAGAAATTTGTATTTTCACTAAAGTAAGCATAGAATGATCTATGATGCAGCAGAGCCACTCCCGGGTGTAGATATAACTAAAGGGAATGAAATCAGTGTCGCCAAGAGATACTCACATTCTCCTGTTCAGTGCAGTGCTCTTCACTGTAGCCAATGTATGGAAACAGCCGAGGTGTCTGTCAATGGATAAATAGATGAAGTGTGGTGTATATACACATAATGGAATAGTACCCAGCCAAAAAAGGAGGAAATCCTGCCATTTGTGACAAAAAAAAAATAATAAGGATGAATCTAGAGGGCACTAGGCTAGGTAAAAACCAGTCATGACAGAAAAAGACAACAGCACATGATTTCACTTCTATATGGAATCTAGAAATAGAAAATAGGATGGTTGTTGGCAGGGAATGAGGGGAGGAAGAAGAGGGGTGACATAGGTCAAAGGGTACCCAATTCCAGTTGTGAGCAGCATAAGTTCCAAGGACCTAATGGACAGCATGGTGACTATAGTTAATGATACAGTTCGTATCCTTGAAATTTGCTGCAAGTAGATCCTAAGCATTGTCACCCCAGAAATAAAGCATGAACTCTCTTAACTCTGTGAGGTGATGAATGTGTTAATTATCTGATCTTGGTAATCACTCTACCATGTATATGTATATTCAACCATCACAATGTACACTTTAAATATATACAACTATATTGCCAATTATTCTTAAAGTTAAAATAAAAAGAAAATTAACTTTTGCTTATTCATGCTTACAAGTTTATTTTTTAAAAGTATATACGTGGTATTCACATTCATGAAATACATAGCAGGTCATATTCTCCACATGCCTAGAATACAATCATAAATATTATGTATTAGTTTAAAGAAGCAAGAAAAGACCATAATGCATGCTTACGATGTATTTCAGTGATGGGTTCTAGCCAAAGAAATCAATTTTAAGCTCTATTAGAGATAGATATTTAGCACAAATGAAAGGAAGGGAGGTTGAATTGTCCTAGCCCTCCCCTTCCTCTTTCTTTCTTGCTTTCTTGCTTTCTTTCAGCAGAGTACTTTTCTCTTAAGCTCTCTGTGGCCATCTGTCTACCACAGGGTGATCCGGGTGTTAAACCGTAGTCTAGATCATAAAGGACATGGCGCAATTTCTGAGACATAACAGATGCTCAGCAAATGACACTGTTGGCATTGTCATTGTGGATGGAGATGTCCCTACGCCCAAAGAGAAAAGACTCTACCACTGTTCTAGTTGTAATGGCAGCAAGTTCTAGTAACCAGAAGACATTTTCGCTTTACATCTAGGTTATATTCTGAAAATCTTTCTATGCATGTTTATGGGCTACAATTCCATCACGACCTATGAAGAGACAACCTAAATGTCTCCTTATAGGTAGAATAATCGATCAGTGAATAAATAATGTTCCATTTCCTGATCAATCTGCTGTTTTTCACAATGACTTTCTCTTACCAAAAAAAAAAAAAAGCCTCAAGTCTAAATTTAAACCTAACCTGCTTTTTCCCCCATTATATAAGAACACTTCCTGCTCTAAGTCCATGATTTAGCTCACTACATAGATTAAAGGTTTCTTGATTTATAGAATTTAAATAGTTTTGTTGCCACATGGAAAAGACCTTTGGCTTTATTCCCCCCAAAGGTGATGATAATAATTTGGTTCATGCGTGTTTGCACTTGCATTAATCAAAAGAAATTCTTACGGCACAACATTTAAGATAGTTGCTTAATAGAGCTGTTGTTTAAAGATTTATAGACGTGTGAGAGGTATTACTACTTCCTTAGGATCCCCAAATTGGTCTAATTGTCAGTCTGTGTCTCACATTTCTTCATTTATCTATTGTCCTTTGCTATTTATTCTTGTGCACAAATCCGTTCCTCTATGATGGGATGACAGAGTTGTGCCTATTTTGACAATAAGGAATTGTCAAATCGATGCAATACTGAAATGAAGTAATATCTGAAAGTAAGAACTAACAATTTCCACAGTTAAACTAAAAAAAAAAATGGCAGCAAAATATGATAACATTGAAAAAGTTTCCTAGCAAAGTCCAGTACAGCTGACTCGCATGTTATAAAAATGTTGAAATTAAGTACTTAATTTTCAGCTAATATCTTTAGGAGGATAATAGGCTTGGGGGATGTTTTATATTTTTACTATTTTGCATGTTAAGTTAGAAAACATTTGGCTCAGAAGTTCTTTTCATCACATTTTTACAACCATACTAAATATTTTGTCTCATGTAATCATATGCAATTCTGTTTTACTTTGCCCCTGCCTTTCCACACATCCATTTCGGTTAAACTGATTGGAAATGAATTTAATCTCATTGCTCAGATAGGAGGCCTTGTCAATTCTAAATAGGGAGAAAAGCCACATGAGAGCCTCTGGGAAATAAAGCTTTGAAAACCCCCTGCCTGAAAAGACCCAGCTTATAGAGTGGAACCAGAACACGGGCTGAAACCTTCAAACGAAAGAGGGTCAGGTGTGAAGTCTGGAGGAATAAGAAATACTTTTGCTCCGTTCTTAGGAACAGCATTGGCCAACTTACAGTTTATTTTTGATCAGCCTGTCGGCAAAGGCACCCTATCCAAGTCAAAAAAGCTACGTATTTTTTTAACAATGTTTTTTAAAGTCAGGTCGTAAGAGACTGTACATTTAAATATTGTTTAAGGGGGGCACACACTATACAGCTCAGTGGTCTGTGCAAAGGTGTTGCGGACAGTGATAACCAATGATGCACTGACTGCAGCATACATCATCCTGGCAGAGCCGCTTGTTAGAGCAGCGCAGATCTGCGAAATCAAGAGTGCCGCTCCGTTTGGTCAGAGCGAGGGTGTTGAAGGATACCGGAAAGATCGTCGATTGTTGTTATATTTTCGCAGAAGACAGGACTAATCTTCTGGGTCAGAGAAGACCATCAGCCAACCTCATCCTTGTCCCTTGGACTCGGCCACTCTGGCGGAACTTGCTCGCCCGCAGCCTGCGGCAGGGAGGCCCCAGCGCCCGTAGGTGGCGCCCCACGTCCGTGCTTGCGCTTCTCGCCCGCGCTCTGGGCGCAGCTGGGAAACCGGCGCGTCTCCCCAGGTCGTTAGAGCTCAGAGTAGGCATTTTAATAAATAAGCGCGTGTGCCAATGCGAGCCAGGAGCCCCGAGGTGCAGAGGAGCAGAAACATAAACCCAGGCGGAGGCGCCTCTTTAATCCCTGCCAAAATTTGACATTTCCCAAACTGGAGATTCCGAAACCACAGCCTTTAAGCCATTAAAATCCCAAGCTTTTTCTCTCCATTCTAGTCCTTTTATTTTTTATTTTATTTTATTTTATTTTATTTTATTTTATTTTATTTTATTTTATTTTATTTTATATTTTTAAAGAAAACTGCTTTACCCCTTAATTATGAAAGCAGTCACGCTATTAAGGATTAAGACTTGGAGGGAATTTGGAAAAGAAAAGAAAGAATCGAGAAGAAGAGGCGCGACCGGTGCTTTGAGGGTGCCTAATTATTAAAAGCAAGGCGTCTGGGAGGAATTCGCTCTGGGTGTTTGGGTGAGAACCGGACCTGGGCGGTGCAGGGTGCGGCGGGGTTGAGGAGAGCGGGTGCCGAGCCCGGGAGGGGGCAGTGCGCGGAGTCCTCAGGGCGATCGCGGTGGCTGTGCCGTCTGGAGACTAGAGGAGAGGCCGGGATTGAGGGGCCCCGCAGAGAGAGCCACGCTGAGGGCGCTCTGCGGGCGCGCTGTGCGCGAGTGGCCCTCCTAGACTGTGGGCCGGGGTGCGGTGCAGAACCGGTGCGGTGCCTGGAATATAACCGGTGCGAAGCGCCAGGCGCTGCGCGGTGCAGGGCGCCGGGTGTGCGGGTTCCGGGCGCTGCGCGGCGCAGGGCGCGAGGGTCCGAGGAGCTGCGCGGTGTGGGACGCTGGGTGTGTGGGTGCCAGGCGACACGCGCTGCGATGCTGGGCGCTAGGCGTGCGGTTCCGAGGCGCGGCGCTGTGAGGGGCGCCGGGCGTGCGGGTTCTGGGCGCGGCGCGAGGCACCAGGGTGCGCGGCGCGGGGCGTACCCGAAGCGGGCGCCGGCCGTCGCGGGAAAGGGGCAGGGCGGGGCGGCGCGGTTATTGGCCAGGCGCGGGGAGAAGGGCTGCGCTCCGAGTCTCCTCCCGCCAGCTCCCGCTCATCTTCTTTAAGCAGAACAACTTCGCGGACAGCGCTGCTTGCTCATCATGGATGTTCCAGGTAACCAAAACCCAAGCCTGCCCTCCACGATCCGCACGTTAATTGCATTCATGCATATATTTTAATGAGGACCTTCGAGAGTCTGCGTTCTGGAGAGGGCGAAAGAGATAGAATATCGAAATCATTTTGTACTGGGGCTGGGGAGAGGCTACTCTTGGAGAAATAACTTCTCTCTTGTTGGATAGACTGTTGAAGGAGTTGTACGGAGGCTGTGGGCGGTGAGGGGAGCGGCTTCTTTGCTTTTCCTTTCTAGACCGGGTATTGAAATGACCTGTCTAGTTTGGTGGGAGAAGAGCGGGCCAGGGAAAAGTGCGAACGCGCGCTCAAGTTAGCAGAAAGCTACAGGGCTGCCTCCCTGGCCGGAGAGAAAGGGCTCGGAGTCTAGGAACAAAAGCTGCACAATAAGCCAAGCTTGGGACGCTCATCAGTGCGATCCTCTGGTCCTGCGCCAGAGAGAGCGATCGGAGGGGCTTCTCCAAAGGAGCTTGCTGCGGGCTGCGGGGACGTTGGATGTGGGTGTTCGGTGTAGAGTCTCTCTTCTTTTCTATTTTTCCTCTTAATCTTACTCACCCTAAGGAGCTTTCTTAGGATTTGTTTTTGGGCGGAAAATGGATATGATCTTAACTAAGTGGACTGCTCAAAAAATAATTTAAAAAAATATCCAGGATGGAGATATAGAGGATGAAAGGGAAAGCAGAGAAAGGAAAAAGGTTTCCTGGTGTGCCTTTCAAGAAAATGCCGCTAAAATGAAGGAGATAAACCTTTAGTAGTTTCTATCTTTGCCTGCATCTTAGGCCCTCTCTGCCTTTGCAGAATGGGCCGGGGGGTGGCGTTGACGGCGTCTCTGAGGTCACCGACCGTGTCTTAGGGCTGAGGCCCTGCAGAACCTCGGGCCCCTTACCTGATCGCACCCCCGGCGCGCACCGCCCAGTAGCCCACAGGGATGCCCTGCCCAGTGCGCCGGGGCGTTCCTCGGACCTGTTGTGCCAGTCCGGGAAGGGTGGCTGTGTGCGGGGCTAAGCGGGTGGCCTCCAGGGAGGGGGTCCCTTGCGGTGCAGGCACCTGCTCCCCGTCCCCCTCCCCCCACAGCTTCACCTCCCAGTCTAAGGGTTCGGGTTCTTTGCCCTGACAGGTCCGCTGGCGCCTTTCTTCTGAGGACGACCCTGGCCTTGACCATCAGAGCAGGGCACCGAGGCCAAAGGAGGCTTCCCCAGGCCCCGCGCAGCCCTGCGCGCCCTTCGGCTCTCCTCCGGCCCCGGCCTGCCGTTGCCCCCGCGCGTCGCCCCTCCAACCCGGATGCCGGCGCCCGGCCGGGGCCCCCGCGGGCCGCCGCTGACCATGCCCGGGCGCCGGGGGGCGCTGCGCGAGCCGGCTGGCTGCGGCTCCTGCCTGGGGGCGGCGCTGGCCCTGCTGCTGCTGCTGCTGCCTGCTGGCTGCCCGGTGCGGGCGCAGAACGACACGGAGCCCATTGTGCTAGAGGGCAAGTGCCTGGTGGTGTGCGACTCGAGTCCGTCGGCGGACGGGGCGGTCACCTCCTCCCTGGGCATCTCCGTGCGCTCCGGCAGCGCCAAGGTGGCCTTCTCCGCCACGCGGAGCACCAACCACGAGCCGTCCGAGATGAGCAACCGCACCATGACCATCTACTTCGACCAGGTCAGCCAGCCGGCCTGCCACCTCGCCTCCCGCCCGGGTGGAGAGGGCGGGGGCCTGGGCGCGTGGCCTGGGGACTTCCAGCCTCTCCCCGCCTCTCTGCTCTGCCCTTCTCTTTTCTCCCTTTCCGAGTAAGCTCTCCTTACCATTTCCCTTTTTCACATTGTAGCTTTTTTATCACTAGGAGCTCCTCGGTTGGCTCTTGGATGACTGTCCTTTAAAACTAAGGGATCTGAAGTGCATTCCCCAAAAGGAACCTGCACATTTTACTTTTCGCTGGGATGGGGGCTGTCATTTGTGACAGATGGACTTCAGTCACCCAGGTGGCCAAGTTGGGGACTGAGTACATTGAGAACACACCCCAAAAGGGGGCTCTCCAAAGGTCTCAGCCAACCATCAGAAAATATGTGCCTACTGCTTATTTTGAAATGGACTGGGGAGAGGATGCTTATCTTCAAGAAAAATAGGTCGGGAAGAGTGTGGGGGCAATAGCAGGGATGGTTATATAAATTCAAAACAGAACACAGTGCGTTGTATAAACGCAATAGATAGTACATACAACATATACATAACGTACAGATCTATACAACACACACACACACACACATATAGTGGTTATATAGATTTTAAAAAAAGGATCGATGAATTAAGTTATCCTAGGACATTTAACTTCTCTCACTTGGTTCAAAGCAGAAGGGTCAGTAAATGATCAGACCTTGGCAATCCCTTCTCTGGGTTACTGGGCTCGGGATCGGAGGTTGTGACCTTCCTCTTGTGCCCTCCGGTCTTGGCTTCTGTTGTTTTTCAGACACAGGTTGAAAACATTATAGTGGTTCCCAAACTTTACCTGCTCAGTCCCTTCCTTTTGCCAACATGCTTCCCACTAAAACAGGGTACTGGACTCTCTGGCCACACTTAATTGACTTCCCTTCTCTTCACCAATCCTCACAGCTCAGGAACAGTAAACCTATCCACACTGTTGCCACTCTGCAGGCCAGAGGGTTGATGTATTTTAATCCTTGCTGAGGATTATGTATTTGAAGTTTTGAGGTTTTGGGGATCTCTCTTTCATCTGTTTTTAAACATTTTTTTAAAACAATAAGACTATTGATTTTAATTATGGCCAGGTGAAGCAGACAACAATAAAATGGGTATTTGCTACCTATTTACTCTGCGGGTGTCAAGAGAACTGTGTGACGTAGGGCAAGATAAGTTGTAGTAAGAGTCTAATTTTATAGATGAGCTAACTATGGCAGGGAGGATAAAATCCTGTTTCCCTGGTTCCCCAGGTAGGGAGTAAGTGAAACCTGCTTTTCTGGGCTCCTTGGGTGTTCTTTCATCAACAGCAGAGCCCTAAATCTACCAGTTTCCTGAATTTAAAACTGATGGGAAAGAGGTGATGTCGAGTTGGAAGAAACAGCTCCGAGGGCTTGGATGGAGAATGCTTTATTCTTTTTGAAAGCATTGTAAGGCAGACTGAGAGCCTAGGCTGCAAGAGACGGAGAGCAGGCATTGTGCAGGCACGGCCTTGAACAAAGGAGCCCCGAGTGTCTGTGTGAGCCCTGCAGGCGAGGGGGACTGAAGGGGTGACCTGAGCTCCTTGAAGAAGCTAGTACGGGCTTATTTCCCGAGTGGTGACAGCGGTTGTCATGGGCAGATCGCACATTGTTTTGTGGACTGTATGTCATTCGTCTAAGATGAGTGTGTAAGGAGGAACAGCGAGAAGTATTTGGTTGAAATTTATTTTCTGAGCAGACGACAGGATTCCTAACCTAGGGTTCTGTTGTTGCTGGCTGTTTGCTTTAAAAGCCCAGGACACCAAGCGGGCCATTTTATTATTTTAATTTAGTTGTGCATTTGTGTGTAAGTAGAAGTGGGGATGGGATCCAGACAGGGTGACCAAATTCTGCCTTAAACACCTGACAGGGAATTGGGTCATCATGAGGGATCCTCCACTTTGCAAATTCTGCTTATGACTTTGTACACTCTCATCCCCCTTTCATTTGAGAAAAATCATCTGCAGGGTCATGTGACCTCACATCCTCCGGCTAATTTTGTCATTAGTCTTGCACGCTTCTGTAGTTTGAGCTCAGGGTATCCAACTGCTGTCTCCAGTCCCTTCATTTATTCAAGCTTATTTGCATGACATCAGAGCTCAGCCAAGGGAGCAGACACATTACTCAGAGGAAAGTGAAGGAAACAGGTGCAGCCAGTGTTTATCCACCGCAGTCTTCCACTCAGCACCTGCAATTGAGCACCTACTGTGTGCGTCCAGGGAGGGTGCCAGGGGACACAGGGCGACAAGAACCTCTCGCAGTCCATTCTCTCCTGGAGCACATGAAGTCAAGTGCCAAGCTTGAGCTGATGTAAGTTATTTATCTGAATTGGCCTCTTAGCCATGGTCTCTTTCTCTCCATTCTGCCTGGCGTGGCACTCTATTGGTGTAAGTAAACTTCACGTGGAAACCCCCCGGAATCCCACAAGTCTCTGAACAGACTCAGTTCCGTTTGTTTACCGACAACCTTCTTGTCTTCTAATCCTTTCCCTCTGCCTTGCCTCAAACATGCAAAATTCGCATCCACTTTTTCAATGCATACATAAAATACACTTTGCAACATCTTTATTAATTACAGCCCATTAGGATTCTTCTCAGATCTCTTCCTGGTGTAGGGTATTTACCACCAGCACCCCCGGAGGGGCGGTTTGGCGCACTGCCTGGGCTGCCCCGTGCAGCTCTGCAGCCCCTGGTGTTGGTGGTCCTGCCAGCCTGTGTGAAACAGACGCTGAGGACGGGCTTGCTATGCTTGTGCTGTCTTCCCTTTTCTTTTCCAGGTATTAGTAAATATTGGCAACCATTTCGATCTTGCCTCCAGTATATTTGTAGCACCGAGAAAAGGGATTTATAGCTTCAGCTTCCACGTGGTCAAAGTGTACAACAGACAAACCATCCAGGTGGGTAGCTGTGAAGCCGAGGGGACCCTTTCGGCTTCGGACTACCACTGCCCCACGGCTGCAGGTCCTGTCATAGCTTCTGTGCCTCTGGGCCGGCCAGGGAGCGGGCTGACCAGGGGCCGCCAGCACGGAAGCCCCCGCGTCTTCTGGGCCAGGCCCTTGGGGTGGCTCCATGGAGGGGGGCGGAGAGAACAGGTGTGTGCCAGTGGGGTCCTGTCCGGTCTGCTGAGCTTTACCCTCTGCGCCGCAGGTCAGTCTAATGCAGAACGGCTATCCGGTCATCTCAGCCTTTGCAGGAGACCAGGACGTTACCAGAGAAGCTGCCAGCAATGGCGTCCTGCTGCTGATGGAAAGGGAGGACAAAGTGCATCTCAAACTGGAGAGGGGGAACCTCATGGGAGGCTGGAAGTACTCCACGTTCTCGGGCTTCTTGGTTTTTCCTCTATAAACACAGAGCCCCCCAGACGGTGGGGAAGTTGCAATCTGGACCCAGGAATCTGCCCTTCCTGCACACCCTGAACTTGCCAGAATAGGACCACTTATTTCCCACCTCCGTCAGATGGTTGAGGTAGAAGAATGATTTCCTTCTAAATCTCCAGTATTTTCTTTGAATATTGACCATTCCTCGGGAACCTGGCTTCTAATTAGTTTTAGACGACAAGGTCTGAAGGAGAAATGAAATTATCGATTTGAGCAATTTGTACCTGTGATTGTAAAGTCAATATTGGATCTCATTGTTGGGACCATTGACTTTTCTTCTTTTGTTTGTCCGTTGTGTTGTTGCCCCCACACGAGGAGTGCCGCTGACCCCAGGATGGATGGCAGGTCGCAGGCACGGCTCAGAGCGGGAGCCCAGCAAATCACCACCCGCCGGAGAGCCCTTGAAACGTGTTCTTTGTGTGTCTGTTCAGCCTTAAGAAAAAGAATGGCTTCACTTTCATTCTGTATTTCCCCCGGGTGGACGGGAGGCCTCGGGAGGGGAAAGGGGACATTGTGAAACTGTCAAGAAGTGCTTTATCCGGAGAAGCAGATTTTGCACGATTGGACTGCGACTTTTGCTTTGTAGTGTGTGTGTGTGTGTGTGTGTGGTTTTTGTTTTGTTTTGTTTTTTCCTAGAGAAGCTTTACTTTTCTTTCCACATTCAGCTCTCCCTCCTTGCCCCTACTTCTATTTTTTTGTGCTGGGATGGGGGAGAGAAATGTATGTTGAATTCTTGAATGAGACCAAACAAACAACACAAGAAATACCTATGTATTTTGTTTTGGTTGAGACCAAACCAAACAGAAGGTACCTGTATATCGAAGTACAAATAACAGATGGACAATTCTGCTGCTTCTTTCCAAGAGATTCTCTCAGACGCACCTTTAGAACTAACAAGCTGGATTTTTCTTTCTTTCTTTTTTTTAACGCTCTGGAATACTTTAAGAACTTGATGTTCCTGGGGGGCCTGAATCACGTCAGATGAGGACGGAAGCTGTAATGACCCATCTCTTAAACACACGCTTTCTTGGTCCCGTGTACCTGGGTCTTCCCAGCAGCCTGTTTCCACCTATTTGCGTCCACCTCTGCGCCAGCACACCAGGATCAGGTGCTTCAAAGCCAACAGGACTGGCCAGCCTCCCTTGGGATCCTCTGATCTGCTAAGGAGAGAAGCGTGTTGACACTCCCTGCGAACACCTGGCAAGAAGCCACCTGCAAGTCCCAACCTTTACAGGTATTGGCAGAGGCACCCTGGGAGCAGTTTTGCAAATCCTTCTTGTTTTGGCCCCTTGTACAACAGTCGTATTACAATACAGCTGGGAGTCGATGGGTGCAGGATTCACGTGCCAAGGAAATGTTACTAAATCCCAAAGCAATTGAAGAAGAGACCTCACAGTGGATGTTAATTTGTCCTTTGTGTCACAATGTAACCAAAATATTGATGATAAAAAGTCATAATTTAAGATTCAGAATAAATGGGTTTGATGTCTGCCTTCTTCTTCTCCCTTCACATCGTCTCCCAACTCCTACGAGGTGTGGAAGTAAAGGCCAAGGGTCAAGGACTCGGGGAAAGGAGCTCCACACTGGGCCTCTTGAAAACACACACTCAAATGCACACTCCCGTTTGCAGATCTAGCTATGGGTCTAGATGGAAATGGCACACTTCAATACGTTTCAACTTATATATGTGTATTTTTCATATAAAAAGATTTGGGGGGGAGATAATTATGTGAAAAAGACAGCATTAAAAAGGCTTTATGGATAGGCAATCTGTTTTCATCACATACAATCATTGATGCGGTACAAGTTCCCATCCAGTATTTTGATCAGAGAACATGGGTATCAAAGAAACTGACATCTCAATATAGCATCCGTTGTTTCTAAGATACACGTGAGCATGGGGAAGCATTGGGTTCCATTTTCAAATAAGAAGCTCAGTGAGGATGATAGAAGTGAAAAAAATAATAGTTCGATGAAGAGTCTAAGTTTCACTGGCCTTAGGTGGACAGCATAATAAGATACAGAATTTAGTTTGAATTAAAAGGCTATCAGATTTTGTTAGGAAAAGAAAAATCAAGAAACACCAACCAAAAAGCATTTGGGTATTTTGCCTCTGTGATTCAGAGACACCCTTCTAAGTAGGAGCATTGTTTATTAATGCTGATAATGCAAACAGTTGGATGCTAGCAAATGTTTTTCTTCTGTGTTTTACTGCCCTGAGTGAATTAGTCCTTTGTCCCTCATTTTTTAAACCTTCCATTCAATTTCAGACAAGCAGCAGACTTCATGAGGGGACAATATCGCCCTTCAGAGATTGAAAAATATATGTGTACGTGTAATTTCTATTGCTTACTAATATGTAATGCCCAGATTTGTTTGTACTTACAGCTTTACTACCTACAGGTTGTTATTTGGTTATGCCGTCTAATAAATAAGTTATTAAATTGATCGATCTAAAAATAAGCATATTTCAGGAGTTTATTTTATATGAGGAAAAAAGCTTCATCCTGTTTATTCCGCTCCTCTTATCCTGTTATTTATTTGTTTGTTTATTTATTTATTTATCTATCTATACCTTGAGCTGAATGCCAAAAACTACATTAGGGAGAAGCCACGACGGTCGTTTTTCTGACGTCGTTTCGCCGCCCACGGCTGCAGCTGCCCGAGTTCCGTCTGGCTAAGGATCTTTGAGGGAGGTGAAGCTCCTGTGTGTGGTCTACAAAATTATGTAGGTCAGATCAACATTTGAACTATAGTTTCCTTTAATTGGGAAGGAAAGTGACATCTGGAATCTGCGCCGTGTGATTCGAGCATCCCTCCCTGTGAGCTTCAGTTTTCCCATCTGTGGAGCGAGGGCAGCAGCCCCCGCACGTCCTGCCCCACTCATAAGGCTACCATGAGAGCACACGGACGTGCAAGGCACCGTTGATTACAGAAGGCATTATGTAGCAGGAAGGGCGTTTCTGGAAAGTTGGTTCTTTCCACATGCAATTCATTGAAAGTATTTAAAAAGAATATCTGACAAGAGGACACTTTTATGTGACATTAAATTTCCATATTCCCCACTAGCTTATTAAAACCGTAGCACTTTGGAAGTTTAATTTGATTTTTAAGAGTGATGGTAATATGAACGTGTCAAAATCTATGCATTTTCATAGTAACTCAATTCTTAATTATGTTCTTTGACTGTCCTGTGTGGGTCAAGCCTACCTTTCCGTTCCAGGATGTGATACCAACATTTTATAAAAATATGCAACTATAGTATTTTTAACACAAGGAAAACTGAGTTATCAATATTTTGGCATTATAATAGTGAGTTGGTCTAACCGATAAATGGTAATCCTACTAAATTGTAAATGCTTTTAAAACACTATTTTTCAACTTAAACTATATTCTTATTTGAAACACGGCCCTGCTTCAACTCTAGGTCCTGAGAAACTGTTTCCTATCTGTAATTTCTGAGCCCTTTGTGCATCCTAATATTTTTGACCTGTGTGCTCATGTATAATGAAAGTATTTACATTTTTAAGGTTTGTGATTCCTATGACTGCTTAGAGCAAAGGCGAGAAAAGTCTATCGGATATTGGCATGAACACTCATGGAATTCTGTAGAGATTACATATTTACTTGTTTAGAAAACAAATGTTTTTTTTTTTTTTAGCAACATCTAGTGATATCAAGCATCAGAAGAGTTAGAAAAGATACATAAAAGCAAACCAAAATCTTTGCTGAATCCTTAAATTTATTTGTAATATTTCCTTGATATCTTATCAAGGACATTGATACAAGTCGCACACACAGTAACTCTTGCATATGTATCATTTGCCTTGTAAATACATGAACATATACACCTGATTTTTATCAGTGAATAAAATAAAATACATAGATTGACCACATTCTCCTGGAATCTGGAAATAGGTGAGAGGAGGATTCGTTGAATCACTTTATACAAGCAAAACAAAAAGCATGGGCTTCTCCAGCATGCCTCATATAGAGCAAAAGGAGCAAAGAATGTTCTGTCAATTTACATCCCCATGATTTTGCAATCTTTTATAAGGAAATACATATTGCAATAAGATAATGTTGCTGTGAGTCAATAGTTAATGTTTATATTTCTACAGCATAGGAAGTATATAATCTAACGCACATGAATGAAAGGCTATGACACTGTATTTAAGGTGGTGTAAATAAATCATGGAACTCATAGAAGCCGGTTCCATTGACTCATTCTAAAGGTTTTTCTGTGCACTCTGTAGAAACACTTGTAAAAAATATAAAACTAGATTAACCTTGGAACTACAATGAGGTTTTGTCCTTTTACCTTTGCTTCTGTAGGAATTTACTTGTCGATGGGACTCTGTTTCTAAAGCAGACACTTTGCTACTAATATGGGAGATTATAAACATAATCACCATGTAAGATCAAAGCCTATACATTCTCATAATACTCTTAAAGTTAATTATCGTGGCATTTAAGGAGCAAGCACACCAAATATACTGAAATAAGTTAAAATACAATTTCTATTTTGGTTTTTTATCATTTTATGATTTTTGTGCTCAGAATCTTTTTTTTAATTAAAATACCATGAAGACATTAGCTGATGATGGCCAAGTACATTAATCAAGTATGCTTATGTACTTGCCTTGCCTTTTAAAACATAATTTTTCCAGATAGATTTCACCAAAAGGTGTATTATTTACTGCCTTTGCAGCTGGAGAGCTACAGTTCATTCACATTTAGATATTTTAAATGTCTGTATGTTACATAGCTATTGATGATGGCATTGGTCAGACCCATCCCTTCAAAAAAAAAAAAAGAAGAAAAGTCTTTTCAAAATTCCTTTAAAGTAGATCCAACAAATATAAACTTAAAAAAAAAATGTTCTGTGTGCAAGTTTGTATAATAATATTACACAGAAATCTGAATTCTAAGTAAATGAGCTTTCTTTCCATTCCCAAACCCAGTAGGGTAACTTGAAATTTGTAAGGGCAAAAGCCATGTGGTTTTACCTCCCACAGATAATAGGGGCTCTGGTTTATCTTCCTAAGTGGATTTTGCTGTGGATTTCCATCACCAGAATCACCTAAGTGTCTACAGCATCATAAATCATCATCGGCATCAGCTCGCCCACATACACTCACTGTGTAGTGGAAATGAGCTCCCTGACAACTTAATTTGGAAAAGATATCTTCATTCCCTCTTCTTAATGCCCAGGGCAGGACTCCCCGGGGTTAGAGCGCTGCTTTGCGCTGGAGCTATCGGAACAGAATGGAAGCTTTTTATTAATGAGCCACTCCCATTGCTTGCACCCTGACTAGCTGTGCCTTACTTTTCATTATGGGGCTCTCATATTTTTCAGGCATGCTGATTTCTCCTTTTGAATTTGTTTCGGGTGGCCAAACAAAATAACACAAAACAAAAACCCTGCTTGAGTTGGAGAATGTTGGCAATATATTGGGATGTGGAGTTCCTGAGTATTTTGCTTATATTCGTTTGCTCTTACTTTATTCATCTTAAAATGCTTCCATAAATCTCTTACGCTCTCAAAGTCCTGTTGGATAAAGAGGATCCTAACATTTCCTTGACTACATACTACAAATGAGCATTTATTGTGAGTCTGGGTGCTTTGTTATGGCACTGACTTAAGAATAATATTTAAAATCTAACCAAATTAACTGGAAATATTGGCAAATACTCTAAATCCCTCATTTCCAATGTTTTTTTACATGGATTTTTTTTTTTTTTTACCACGGATCTTAAAGATTCCTATCAGCTTTAAAATAACATTAAAATCAATATTTATCTTAGAATTTCTAAGATACATGTTTTTTTACAATCATGTAACAATTAGGTCATAAATGATATACTTTTAGAGAGAAGTCTATCACTGAATATAGTACATGAAAATGTGATACCTATCTTTTTTTTTTTTTATATTCCCAAGCACCCTGTTGGGATGTTACACGTAGTTTTGTTCTGGAACTGTACATTGTCAATGGAGAAAGCAATTATATCACTTATAAAAAGAAATTCATTCATTAGAGATCAGGGTGTAAATATTGCCTTTTCATTCCATAACATTTACATATTGCTGCTTAGGGGCCAGATAGTGTGCTCATGGATGATGATAGAAAAATAAAGACACACTTATTATTGTGCCAAGAGATTAACCCCTTCTTGTTAAAAATATAGGCTGGAGGGTATCCAGGTAAACTCATGGTAAACTCATGGGTGGACTGGGTGTGTGTAGGAGGAACCTTAAAAAAGTGAATAATGTGATTTTTCACACCCAAAAAGGAGAATGTTACTTGGGCATTGACACTGAATGCTGAACACCCATTAATCTTCCCGCTAAAAGGTTCCCGGTGACCTCTCCTCCCACGCTGGATATGGTTGGGTACTTGGCAGACAGATGACAGACTAGAGCTCATGCACTAACCTCGAAAATATTAAGTGGGATGGGACAGATATGGGGAATTTCCATTGTTTTAACACATGAAGGTTAAGATACAATAGCCCTTTTTTACAGTTTTATTTCTGTTTGCCTTGTGTGGTGAATTGCTGGAGAAGACAGAAGGCATGCTAGAATTAGTTGAATCCTTAGAAGACAGATCTAAAGCAAGATAAAAATAAGGCATGATGTGATGTCCATTCTGAACAGAGCTGGATGGAGGACCATACCCAGCATCTTGGCATATTTTACAAGATATTAACTTAACGAATGCAGATCTAACCTAAGACATGGAAAAAATAAATGCGAGATCAAATTGCACTGGTTGAAAACATGAATTCTGTGTTTTATTATATAATCACAAACATATGTGTGTTTGGGGGTGTGCAAAAGTTGAATATAAACTATTATTTATAGTCAAAACTTAGCCCTGTCAAAATGCCCTCCCTGTGCCTCTAGCTGCACCAGCACTGAAACCTTGCTTTTCTAGAAGGGGGAGCTGGCCGAGCCACGTACATTTGCTTGGGAACATGGACTCACTTCTACCAACGTATCTCAGTTCTTTGGTCTGTTTCGTATTTTATTTCTTATATTCAATCTCAGGAATGTATTTCTCCAGAAGGTAGATATTACATCTGGTCTCCCTGACAGGCAGAGATTGAGAACTGCTGAGAATAATGAAGCCATCTGGTGCTATAAACCCAACAGAAAGCTATGATCAGTGGATCATGGCCTAATCTACTCTTCATCCACGGCATCTGAATTACCTTGGCACAAAGAGTGACAAGGGGCTGGATTTTCAACAAGATTGTCACATCTCCCCAATCATTTAGCAGGCAAAAGGCATGCATGCATCAGACTGTGGTAATTAGGGAAGACTTATTTTCCCCTAAGGCCTATTACTTTTGATACTTAATTTTTCCTTTTTTTTTTTTTTTAATGCCTAGAACTGTACCACGCCAGTGGATGCCATGCAATACCGACTTCACAGTTCTTACCAATCTCTGAGTATGTTCACTGGAAGAAATTCGTTACTAAAACCATCTTTCCTTTTTATCTCAGTGAAGACTTGAAATGAACATAAATTTATTTTGTTATTTTTTTTTTTCCAGAATTGCTGAAACATTTGTTTCAGGAAAAAGTCCCCAATAGATGGTGCTGCTGCTGTGATTTAAACCACTGAATAATTAGTATGCAAAAAAGCTCCGGAGCGAGGCCTCTGGGAATTCCCTCACGTCAAGTTATAGAAAGACAGAAATGTGGCTTTCGTTTTGCTAAATGCAAATTGTCATCATTGTATAATTTGAAAACTAGAAAGATTTTTTGATGTTTTGAGGTCAAGAACTTACTTTTTACCTCCATTGTTCATATGGCAAATATCTTGGAAACATAACCACAAACAAACCGAGTGTGTCAAAAAAGTGAACTGAATGGCCTTCCAAGTTTCTATGCCCCCCCATAATACTTCAAGGATCTATTAGTTAAAGTACAAATATGAAGAATATAGTACAAATGAAAAATGGAGTCTTTTCATATTTATGGGGGAGAATTGCAGGCGCAGGAATCATACCGGTGGAATGATGCCATCACTGCTGTTAATGATAAACCTTAATACTCAACCGTTTACACATGCCATCCACTGCGTTGAGTGCTCTACAGTTATCTTTCCATTTAATCATTATGATAGCATGCAAAGTAGGCACGATCATTACCACCAGTTTACAGGTGATGTGAGAATACGGTTTAAAGCGATTCAGTGATATGGTCAAGACCTCAGAGCAGTGAGTCACAGAGGTAGAATCTGACCACGGGCTTTCTAACTTCAGAACCTATTCCCTATCTATGGCGTTACGCCACATCTCAGAATGAGCTAAAGTAAGAAGAGAATTTCCTTAAAAAAGACATCTATATATACGATGATTTGAATCAAAAGTGGTTGCATCATAGTCATTTCAATAAAACTCTTTGTTTAAAAAAAAACAGGACAATTTAGCTTTGTACTCTGCAGAATAAAAACTGCTTGATTGTAATCATAAGAAAAAAGTTACAATAGCTGCTATGAATTTCCTGACGCCGTGGTATCAGAAACAGGAAAGGTTGGGCTCTTGCTATTTTCATGCAGAAAATCATTTTCTTCCCTTTGGTTTTCTTGCCGAAACTTTCTGCAAAGACGGGACTGAAAATGCACAAACATGTAATTACAGATAGCTCATTTTCCCACAATATTGTATATTTTGTAATGGTCATAAATCATTCTCTAGAATTCTAGAGCAAAACCCGAGAAATCACGTGCACAAAGTAAGTAAGCTATGCTTGAATCGAGCGTCTTGCCTTCAAGTGGCTTGTGAAGCTTTCAGCTTAACCTCTGGTGAGAGAAATCTCTTAGAACCTGGAGACCGGGAGTTCTTTAAGTGATTAGATCTCTCGCCCTAAAAGCATAATTAGCTTTAAAATTGGTTTTTAAAATTAAAATTAAAACTAATTAGACAAAATTAAAGTAGATTTTAGAAATGGTAAATGTCATTTGGTTGGATTAAGTGTCTTTACTATATTCTAATCTGAGGAAAATATACTTTCGGATAATAATGAGGCAAAGCAAAATATGTCACCAAATGTTTTTCTGAGATTTCATTTTATTTTTTGGTACCTCCGTTTTATCTTTTATATAATCATATATAAATATAAAATATTGATTTACATCAAATACTTAAGATTCACATATATGTTTTTATATCATATAAAATATTAGAAGTAACACATTCCTATTCAAAAAGATAAAGGCAAAATGTACTTTTAACAACTTCGTATTTGTTTGTAATCAGCTTGGTCTCAGTGAGTAATGAAGTGGTATGTCTTAAGAAGTGGTTACCTACTATGTAATAGTATTCGTCTGGGTTCTTTGCTTTGGGCTCCACCACCAGACAGAAAACCTCAAGAAGACCCTGCATTACTTAACACAACAGAAAATAAGGTACATTAGCCAGAAGTAGAACAATTACGTAAAGAGATGTTTTACTTCCCAGTGAGATCAGGTATTTAAAAAATAAAATCACAAATGAACATAAAATAAATGTAGATTTTTGGGGCACCTGGGTGGCTCAGCTGTTAAGGGTCTGCCTTCGGCTCAGGTCATGATCCCAGAGTCCTGGGATCGAGCCCCGCGTCAGGCTCCCTGCTCCGCCGGAAGCTTGCTTCTCCCTCTCACACTCCCCCTGCTTGTGTTCCCTCTCTCGCGGTCTCCCTCTGTCAAATAAATAAATAAAATCTTAAAAAAACAAAAAATAAATACATACATAAATAAAATAAATGTAGATTTTGATTATTTGAGGTTTTTAAATCAAAGATATTGAGAATTTTCTGTTGATGACTTGAGATGGTTTAGTGCAGATTAAATGTTATGAAGTTAGGCTTACTGGCCTGTAAGATAGCTAATGTGATCTCGTAAAGGCAGCACAGAAGAACACAGAGCTGTGTTTATTGATGATATTTTGGCATCACAGAAGTTTATCCTGCCAACCTTGGTGGTTTATCCCCTTTGTTAGAAAACAAGGTAAGAGTTCCGCTACCATGAGGCATCTTGCCAGGCTTTAGCCACAGAAGGTGAGGAACCAGCCAGTGCTGCTACTTTCCTGCTCTCTAGGGGGTGGTGGCACTTTCTTTCCTGAATCTTTTGGGAAAGTGCATCATGTTCAGAGCACTACATTTCACTCCAAGGACACACATTTTGGAATTAAAATAACTCCCATTAGTTACAAATGTATGGAAAAACTATATCAGGGCATATTGATGGTGATGATCGATGACATGTGCACATGAATAGGATAGATGATAGATAGATAGATAGATAGATAGATAGATAGATGATAGATATCAAGCATGGCAGTAAAACAAACAAAAGAAACCCCATATATTTAACTTTTTTTTAGGTTTTTGCTTTTGTGATACTTAACTGACATGCACATGCTTAAAAAAAGAATTAGCAAAAATAACTCGAGATGATGTCGAGCTTTGTGTACTATTATCACTTGTCTGCCTGAAAATATTTGCAACATCCTTTTGGTAACTTACAACCTTAGAGTTAAGTCATAGATATCTGTTCATAATTTCTAAGTAAGCGAACCTACTGAAACATTCATTATTAAGCCTACATTTAAGGTTTTCTTATGCTTTGGGCTTATTTTCATATGGCATAGAGATGCTAAAAATATATTTGAGTCTGTTAATAAACATATTCTTTTTGCCATATTGAAAAGTTACACTATATGGAAGCAAACACCTATAATAATTGTGACACGCATGTTCGTAAAATTTGGCTGTCTGTTACAGAATTCACAACCGTTTACTCCCTAGTTTTCTCTGTAAGGAAGTAAAGGTTACTAATGGTTAAACATTACAATCAATATGTGAACATAAAACTACTAGAAATAATAAGGGTGAAGGGAAACAGCATCATACGCCAAGTATGCATGGTGTGTGGGACGGGGTTTGGGGATGGGAAAAGAGTAATTTTGCTCTAAAGTAAAAGGTGAAAATAAAAGACAGAATCTGAATGTGTAAGACAGTTACAGGCACCTTGGGAAAAAGGAATCTTGAAAAAGGAATCTTATCTAGTGAGATCAAAGCCGGATACGTTTAGGTGGGTTTATTTGTAAGTTTTTCTTTATGAGAGTTTCAGTATTAAAGATCTGGCTAGAGTTTCAGTATTAAAGATCTAGAATTTGGCTTTTTCTCTGTTAAAACAACAAAGTGCTCTTTATTATTGGTCTTCGCTCAATAAGAGATTATTATGCTTTGGAGTTTTTGTTGTTGTTTCTTTGTTTGTCATCTTTTTAAGTAATCCACCTAGGAAACCAAGATTCTGGTCTTATCAAAACAATTTCCTGTGCTTTGTGTTGACTTCATTATGCTCTTAATTATTTAAGAGAACTGAATCTTCTCACTTTTTTAATGAGTTAAGTTTTTGTCTTGCTTTGTTTTTTTTACCATCATACCACTTTTTATGTTTACTTTTGAATTATTTTATTGTTACTTTGGTTAACTAGGTACCTATTTTTTTAGACCTAAGAACTTATTTGTTCAGTTAATTTTATTTATTCAAATTTTGACGTTTTTTGATATTTTGCCTTTCCAAATCAAATTCTAAATGAAATCTTTATAATCTCAAACTGGCTTTGAGATTTCTCAGAGGGTTCCTGGAAAATCACAGAGGATTCATCTTTTTTCGTCTTGCAAAAAGAGTAAATTTATTTGATATGTTCAATTGCATGAAAATTCTTGTCAAATAGGAAGAGATGCTTAACCTTCCCTAGGTTATATATGTATGGGTGAGTGTAATTCATATAAATATTTCAGAAACTATATGAAGTTCTGAGAAATTTGCCCATGTCTTTGATGTCCATGATATGTCCTGGTATAATGTTATCAGTCATAATTCTGGTTATTATTTAAAAATTTTATATGCCACAGAAATAACCAAATTTCCTTGTCAAATGAGTTCTCACCAGATCTTTAACCATAGTCAGTTAAAGTCTTTTGTCGTCCACAGATTGGTTTTGTTTTATTCTGATTCTTTTCCAAAAGTTTTGCAACTAGTTGCAGCTTTAATAAAAAGGGACTGTCTCTAAGACCTGTGGAAAAAAACTATAACAGATACTCTGGGGTACAGACCTCTTATGACTTTGCTTAAACATACTTCAGACCATACCACTGGACTGAGTAAGGATTTCCAGCGCTCTGGTGGAGAAGCTGACAAGTTCATAAAACTGCTAACCCAAGATTAAGCAGAACAAGAATTAATTACATGGGACTGAATGAACTGATGAAGAGTGATAATGTATTTTTTACAGCTTTTGTGTGGAATAGTGCTGGTTCTTTAATGCTCTGTTTTCTGGATAGAAGGAACCCCTTTTGCTTTTCTCTTAAGCTATCTATAACTCATAACAATTTAATAGATTTAATTTTAATAGATTATACTTTTGAAAGCAAAACATTTGAAATGAACCATTTATCTTTTTCTCCCTGCTTGATCCCTCCAGAATTTGGAAACTCTTATCGAATGTTCTCATTTTCATGGCAATAGAATTATTTGCATAATTTCTATGGGAATCCATACTCTTTATAACAGGACACAATTGGGGAAAAAAAGGTTATATAACAAAGGCTTTGACTGGCCTGTCATATTTGAGAATGTTGTGCATCGAATCAGCTAAGACCAGAAATTTTAATGGAACTATGATAGACTTTAAGGAGTCAATGCTTACAAAGTCCTTTTGGAAAAACCAGCCTAGTGCCTGGTTTCTGAGGTTCCTTTCCCTACAGGTGGGGAAAGAAATTCATTCCTGGCCAGCCCAGGAACCTGAGGATATCTTGGAGACCTCAAGAAGAGAGGAATTCACTTAAATCTGTAGGTGCTGCAGGTGAAGTCTGATGGTGGGTTCTTGGCTTGGCTTTCTAGCCAAAAGAAGCTTCCAAAGAGAGGCGGTCCCTCATGAAAAGTCCTGGCAGTGCAAATTTAAGAATGCCTGTGATCAATTGTAATTATTGTTATACCTATGCAAATATCAGGCCCAATTTAATGATATCAGACTTACACGTGTAAACTTTGGTGATCTTTGGTCAAAAACAGGGGAGAATGCAGAGGGTGGAGGATGGACTCAGTGATGGATTGGGGTAGGCTCTGGATGTGGGTGATGAGTGATATGATGGCATGTGTGATAGGATTAGGGAAATCAGGGATGCGGTGTGATTTTTATCTTGGTAAAATCTATTCTTCTTAGTGAAAATCTTTTACACTTCAGATATCGTTAAGCTCTGATTTGAAACAGAGGCATCTCTAATAGGTGGCAAATCTGTTTATAGTGCGACTTTCAGGGAGTCAGGGATGGGATGCTTTATCTCTGCTTTCCTCCATGAGGCATTCTAAGTGAACAAATTTTATCTGTCAGGACTGGTTCATTTAAAATTAATATGTATGGTTAGTGGGTTTTGTTATTTTGCATCTAACTAAACAGGATTTTAGGTTCAAAACATAAAACCGAATCTGCTACAATGCCGACTTCATATTCCTTGTCAAATCGAATTTGATGCTCGAACCACTGATTCCTGGTGCTGATTGTGATTCCCAGCCCTGGAACTAGGGACCTGTAAAATATCATGAGATAGATTTCCAAAAACCCCTACTAACATATCCAGGAGACACAAGGAGGATACAGTTTATTTTCACCATTCAAATGCTCTTTAAATCTTAATCGTAATCGTCATGCCTATGGGTTTCCTTCATGTTTGCTGGATTCTGAAGCTTGCTTCAGACTCTACCTAGAACACAATAACGTAAAAGCAAAACGTTACCTCTTAGCAGGTTTGTTTCATTGGCATTTCTATTAGAACGCTCACTCAGAGGCTGATCAATATCACTAATGAAAATGACCAGCGTTTATTAAAAGCTTGCCAGGTACCAGGTGTCATTCTAAGTGTTTCACGCATTTTATACCTTGTCATGAGCCAGGTTCTGTCATGTTCTCTGGTCTACTGCAGAGAAAACTGAAGCAGAGGTTAGTCAACTTGTTCAGCTAGCACTGCTGGCCATCCAAGCCAAGGGCTGAGTCCAGACTCACTGGCTTGAGATCCACACCATTATGGATTATGGCATCATACCGTGTTGGGAGCTGGCCTCCGAAAGTTTCAGCGAGGGCTGAAAGCTCCTTTCTCTGATTGATTATTGTGGCCAGATGCCTATCTTGCAAAAGTTTTCCTTTTTGCTCCGTAAATCGATTATTCATTACATGTGTAAGTTAAATATTCCGAGGTTAAAATTTATTTATGAATTTAATAATATTTTTTGGCCAAGTATACAATGTCAAATTAAATACCAGCACTGAAGTGCTTAACTTGATGGCTTAATATATTTGCCAACCAGACTCCATTAATTTACTTATTTATGTATTCGGGTTCGGTGCTGGGGTAAGATGATGACGTAAATAGTCACAACTCACGAAGCACTTGGTTTGGGGGGATTTTGCTCAGCAGATAGGTAACCACCACTCTGTGCAGGAAGTGTCAGGACATTGAGGGGCAGGGGCCCCAGAACAGAGACACATGGAGGAAAAATCGTCCTCGCTGTAAGAGAGCCTTCATGGGGAGGTGATGTATAAGCTTCTGTGAAGTTTGAGAGCAATGGGTAAGATTTCATCAGCACAGCCTCCCTGCGGAGAAGCGCTGGAGAAGACAGAGGAAGTTAGAGAAAAAGCCCGAGAGACACTAAGAGGAATTCGGAACTGAGCTTAACTGTCAATTCTTTACAGTTCTAAGAATTAAAGTGTTATGATCAAATCTAAATCACTCTAATGAGGCTGTTGCAACATGAATATAAAAACTTATATTTTGGAGAAACTGAATTATGCAATGTTGACATTTCACATTTTCTGTGTCCCGTTGTCCCCTGTAAAAATGCACGTGCCAGTGTCATAGCAGAACACTGCTTAGCTGTGCGGGCAAAAAGACATGCCCAATACCCACTCATTTCATTCCAGCCTGTCATAATTTCCCACCTGCAGCATATGTAGCTTTCAAAGAAAAAACAGCAGTATCATGAAAAATGCAACTTTAGTATGATTTCTAAGACAATTTGAAGGCCGGAGCATCAGCCATTTTTTTCCTAGACAAAAACGTGTGTTACATTTTTGGTGGTCATATTTTGGTTCATATGTTCGGTTTGGTTGATCTTTTAAAACTTGGAGAATATTTAATTTTTCCATTTTTTTATTAAAATATAATTTATGTATAGGGGTGCCTGGGTGGTGCAGTCGTTAAGCGTCTGCCTTCGGCTCAGGGCGTGATCCCAGAGTCCTGGGATCAAGCCCCACATCAGGCTCCTCTGCTAGGAGCCTGCTTCTTCCTCTCCCACACCCCCTGCTTGTGTTCCCTCTCTCGCTGGCTGTCTCTCTCTCTCTCTGTCAAATAAATAAATAAAATCTTTAAAAATATATATATATTTAATTTATGTATAGTAAACCCTATCCTTCAAAGTTACAGTTCTGAGGGTCCAGATACGGTTATGAAGTCTAAACTCCACCAGCCCCACAGTTGAGACACGGAATGATGTCATCACTGCTGTGAATTCCCACCTGTCTCTTACATGCAGCCTTTCCTTCCATGCCCAACCTCTAGAACCCACTGATCTTTGCAGCTTTATGGTTGTGTCTTTTCTAAAATATCATATAAATGGAATCTTGTGGCATGTACTTTCCTGTGTCTGGCTTCATGTAATACATTTAAGATTTTATATTTTTGTGTCTATCTGTATTTATTCCTTCTAATTGCTGAACAGTGCTCTATTTTTCAACAATTACCAACAGAGCCACTATAAACATTCACGAGCAGGTTTTGCTTAAACACAGGTTTTCCTTACATTTGGGTAAATACCTGGGACTGTGATGGCCCATAGTTTTGGTATTATATTTAAGAAATTTTGCCTTCTCCAAGCTCATGAAATTTTTCTCCTTTCGATTCATCTGGGTTATTTCTAGTTTATGTTTTTCATTTAGGAATAAGTGTTGTGCTCTAGACAGCTAGACCATGTTGGCTCTCAGGAGTCAGTTGTTAGAACCATAAACTTTTGTGAATTTCCTGATGTTATTATTAACTGAAGAAAAGCCATGTCAGTGTTATTTACACCATGAAAATCAACAAATGCAAATCTTTAAAGTTTTCTCCCTCCCCACAAAGTTGGTTGTTACACATTTACAAAGAGAGCACTTTCTATGATCTATGTTGAAATAATTTTTGAACAAGGTGTAGAAAGAGATAGGTGTTTATTTTGCTGCATAAGAATATCCACAAATTCCTGCAGCATTTGTTGAAAAGACCAGGCTTTCTCCATTGAATGTCTTTGGTACCGTGCTGAAAGTCAGCTGGCTGTGTAAGTGTGAGTCTCCTTCTAGAATCTCTTGTTTCATTCATCTGAAATGTCTGGATGACTACAGCTTTATGCCAGGTCCAGAAATGAAGTGTGAATCATTATAATTCTTTCTGTCTTCCTTTTCAAAATCATTTGACTGTTATAAATCCCATTTTTCCTTTCAATCCTAGTTTTAGTTTCAGGGACCTTAAAACTCTGTGCATACACGTGTTAAAGATTTTTATGTCTTCTTGGATAATTACTCTTTTATTGTTATGTAATGTCTCTCTTTATCCCAGGCAGTGATCCTTGTTCAGAAGACCAGTTTGATATTACGATAGCTACCCCAGCTTTTTTTGGATCAGTGTTGGAATATAACATATAATTTTCTCTTCTCTTACTTTTAACTCATTTATGCCTTTACATAAAGTGTATTTCTTTCTTTCTTTCTTTCTTTCTTTCTTTCTTTCTTTCTTTCTTTCTTTCTTTCTTTCTTTCTTTCTTTCTTTCGTGTAGACAGCCTACAGATGGCACATTTCCCACTCGCTCTTAATTAGTGATTTTAGACCATTGACATTAATGGTATTATTAATATAGTTGACTTAAGATCTATCATCTTGCTTACTGTTTTGTATATATTTAACGTTTATTTCTTTTTTCATCCATTTTTACTTTGGTTTTGGATTATTTTTATGATATTATTTTAGCTCTACTCTTAGGATATTATTTATAACTCTTTTTAAATTTGCCTCTGGTTATTTCCTTATGATTTAAAATATGCATCTGTACCAATCAAACTACATCCAAATAATTTACATGCAGTTTAAGGACCTTGGAACACTATACTCACTCTTCCTCCCTGACGTTAATTTTTTGTCATTTGAGTCATATATTTTACTTTTGCATATATTACAAACACAAAATACTGTTGCCTTTTTTGCATTAGATGTTAAGTCATCTTTTAGAGTTATCAATAATAAGAAAGAACACATTTTAAAATTACTTTAACTTATTCAATTTCTGGTACTTCTCATTTGTTTGTATAGGTCCATGTTTTCATCTGGTTTTCTATTTCCTCTGCATTCAAATCTTCCTTTACAATCTCTCGTGGTGCAGGTCATGGGCAATAACTTCTCCTAGTACATCTTAGTCACAGAGATTTTATTTCTTCTTGATTTATAAAGATCCTTTCACTGGTTATAGAATCTGGGTTGTTGGGCTTTTATAATTTCCCAGCACTTCAAACTTGCCTCTTCATTGTCTTTCTGTTTCCCTGAGCTTATTATGAGAAGTCTGTACCATTACCTGTTACGTTGGCCATATTTATTTGTCTTCGTTTACCTGTAAGATTTTCTCATAGCTTTTCTTGTTAGCAGTTTGCCTTTGGTAAATCCAGGTGGGTGTTTTATTTTTCTTGCTTGATGTTTTCTGAACTATTTGGATCTGTGCTTTTGTGTCTATTATTAATTTTAGGAAATACTTGGGTATTGTTTCTTGAAATATTTCCTTGTCCCCATCTTTCTCTCTCTTTTCTCCTTATGGGGTTCCAAATTCATGTATTTTAGTCATATTTGGTGTTTTTCCACATATCTGTGCATGTGTATGTGGTGTGGTGTTCACTTTTTTTCTCTTATCTTTTCTCTTTGGGTAATGTTTATTAGTCTATTTTCAAATTCCTGATTCTTATCTTGGCTAAGTTGAGCCTGATGAGCCTACAGAAAACATAAAACATCGTGTTTTATTTCTAGCAATTTCATTTGGTTTTTTTTCCTTATTGTTTCTATCTCTCTGATAAAATTATCCTCTCATGCGCTTTCATGTTGTCCTTTGTTTCCATTAAAGCTTTTTACATATTAAGTATACATTTTTAAATTCCATTTCTGATAATTCTAATATCTCTGTCATGCCTGAGCCTGATTCTGTTGATTATTTTGTCTGTTGACATGGGTTTGTTTTTCTCTTCCTTGATTTTTTCTTCCCTCATAAATTTTTGATGAAAGATAGGCACCTGTGTAGGATGATAGAGAGTCAGATAAATATCTTTTAAGCCTGGGAATTGTCAGGTGTTTCTTCTGTTAGGGCTTCTTTGCAGAGTATTGAATTAGTCTTATCTGGAGTTGAGTAGAGTTGAGGTTGATTGTTGCTATAGTTACTCTGAATATACTACATGCTTCAAATTCCTCCAGCACTAATTGTATTTAGAGTAAGCTATTTTGTCAGAAGATTTTTTGCTCAATATTGACTTCACTTCCAGCTTTAAGTCTTCCCTTTATGCTGTGCTTTGGAGAGAGTCTCTCTCTATAGTATGACCTTCAGTGATAAAATGCTTTAACTTGTAACTTGGTGCTCATCAGCTTGGTAAGAGGGAATTGGGGAGAGTATGCTCTGATGTTCTGATTGGGCTGCAGTTTGCAGCAAGCATTGTGTCCCTGGGTCCCCTGGGCGATATGCAGTGTCTCGATTTATTGTTCCCCTCCCATAGCTCAGGAAAGTTAGGTAATGTTATAATGTTTGACTAAGTTCCATAATGTGTAGGAATGGAAAGAAAATCCTAATCTTTTCTGCTGAGCAACTTTTGAATGATTTTTTACCAGGAAAAGGAAATCTGGAGATTTTCTGAAAAGAAAAATGAAAAAGAAGATATGTCAAGCAGCTTTTGGAGGAAAGGAAGAGAAAATTTGTTCTGGAGACACTGCCTAGGAAAATAATAAAGAGAAAATATACTGGAAAATAAATAAACTATTTAGTAAGTATTTATCTTATTACCATTGTTATAAGATAAAAGTAACCAGATGTGAGAGACTTTTCATTTATATGCTTGGTCAAAGACAAGATAATTAATTTTTAAAACACTCAACATTAGTGGTTTTCTGACTCAGACTTGTATTAATACCATATTTTCTGAATATTCATCTTTATCCCTATTCTATCATCCTGGGAAAGTCCTCAAACTCAAGATATGACACTGGGGACTGTCACTCTCATTGTTGTGAGACAGTGGCTTGTTATATAAATGAGCCAAAGGTGACCTCTGTATACTGGCTTCCAGGCTTTTTTGGTAATTTCACAGTAGGCTGACACCCATTAGCTCAAAAGCCCACAAGCTCCAAACCCGAAAGTTTACACATTCGATTGTCTTCATACTAGTCCAAGAAAGCAGATATTTTGCCGTTTTAGTGCCTGTCTGCTCTGCACAGCCTCTGAAACTACACTCAGCATCTAGTGGCCATTGATAGAATAAACTTGTGACTTTAAGACACAAGCAGTTGTCCTTCAGAGTCTGTGAGGAGAGACTCCCTACCAGACTGCTGAGCGATGTCACCTGGACTCAAGCCTGGTCTTTGATTTTCTACCCCCGCACTCCCACCCCCACAAGTTCCTTTGCCCCTCCCACTCTGGATGGAGGCCTCCTTGCCATAAGCCCCTGCCCAGTCCCATGCCGTGAGGGACCTCCTTTCTCATGCAACCCTGTTCAAGTACACCTAACAAAATGTGTGTTACTCCCTCTCACGATCTTATCTTTTCCCTTGATCATCACCCAGAGCCCTCAACGACCCTCCTACAATGGCCCCATTCCTGGCTGAAGGGATCAATTCTCTCTGCTTATTGGGCTTTGCTGGCTTGTTAATAAGAATACCAGTTAGGACTGATGGTCAGGATTTTTTTTTCTTAAACTTAATGAGGCCACCTGGGTGGCTCAGTTGGTTAAGCGTCAGACTCTTGGTTTCAGCTCAAATCACAGTCTCATGCTTGTGGGATAGAGCCCTGTGCTGGGCTTTGCATTCAGTACACAGTCTGCTTCAGATCCTGTCTCTCCTCTCCCTCTGCCCCTCCCTGCTCGTGCTCTCTCTCTCTCTCTCAAAAAAATAAATAAAATCTTTTAATAAAACCACAAAAACTTAATGAGAAAACTTTCTTGGAGTAACTGGTAGACGTGGACCAACAAATGTTTCATCTCCACACCTCTGCAAGACTACCTGATGAAAATAAGAGCCCTCCTCCTGCTTTTTTTTTTTCTTTAAAAACTCACGTGGTTAAGATGGAAGCTAGTAATGTCAGTGTACAACTGTCTGTGGAAAACGTTTCACCACCGTGGCGGAGACATGGTGCTCCGCCCAGTCTGAGTGATTCCTGCCCTAGCGTTCTGCCCTCCGTCAGAACAACCCATAGTTCTTCCTAGAAGTGCTTAAGCCGTCTAACTACTAGTCACCTCTGTGGATAAAAAGGGAGTGTACAAAGCATTTCAATGAGCTCCAAAGGCACTTACTAATATTCCTGTATCTAAATCCATATTTGGGAGTTGCCGTCTGTTTTTGGATGGATGGCTAGTCATTTTGTTAAAAAAGCAAATTCCTTGCAAATACTTGCCCTGTTGATAATGTCAATTAACGGGGAACACAAGGAACCTTTGCATTTTTAAACATCCATTTCTAGATCAGTTAAATGAGATCACGAGTCAGGAGGACAGTCTGCTGTATAATAAAGAACTAGATGTATGCAGAACAGAAGCATGCGGTTTGTAACCATATCGAGGTTAGGAGAACAAACATATGGCGTCAGTATTCATTAGGTACCTTTTCATTGAGCTTGTTTTCAGTACCTGAGCACCCAGGTTATTTTCTACACTCTACTCAGCAACTGAGGATAATTTTAGCATGTGATAATTCTAAAATACTTTCTTATCTTCCTAATCTTACTATAGAAGAAAACTGCCCTGATTTTCTTAAATGCATTTAACACTTAGGTAGGTAAGCCTTCGTATCATGAAGTGTTAATGACTCACCTAATTAGATGATATAACATCAGGGCCCTGAGCTATGTTATTCCATAAAGAAATCTTCCATTTTCTGCACTTGACTTTATTTTTTTCCAAATTTGCAAAAGGCATGAGCAAACAATACTCTAACAACAAATGCTGCAATTTATTATGTGTTAATGATATGCTAGACACTATGCCAGTTGCTCCACGTACATTAACTCTGGTGATGGAAAACCACATCAGAGAGTAAAATATGCTTTTATGTATTAGGACTTCGAAATTAATAAAAGACATATTGGATGAAATCAATGACACCAAAGTATGCATCTTACAAATTATGTCTCCCAATGACCTCTTATTAGCAATTTGCATTACTATGTGGGAAGTCAAGAAACATATGAGAACTTCGAACACATAAACATCCTCATATGCAAGAGGATATATTTAAATTATCATTGCATGACCCCAAACTCTGTTCTCATTAATGGAGAAAGTTCAAGGAAACATATTCTATTTAATGTGTATACCGTACATAGCTATTTTGGTTCTTAAAAAGTGTGGATTTGCCATGAATTCGTAAAGAAAAAGGGAGTAGTTACTTCACTTCGTAGTTATTTACTTAGTAGAATGCAGTAGAATTATTTAATATTGAGGGTATTATGAGAAAATAAAACTTCCCTGGCTTTCTCCGGGCTCTTGCAGAACACCCAGCCTTGTAAAGCTCTTCAAATATCAGAAGAATTACATCTGTAGCCATCTGTATAGCTAATTTCTCTGACCCTAAAAGGAAAGGATAGTAAAGATTCTCTTTTGCCCTGGGTCATGCCAAATGGTTACAGTCTATTCTAAGTCCCAGAAAACGGAGACCAGAGCATTTTTTTCCTTGGTTTCATGATTAGAGATGAAGCACTAGAACTCGGACACCTCTGTTGGTCTCCAAGAAATGTAGGCCAAGAACACCATGGTGTTCAAAAGTGGAGAACATTTCCTGACCGAAGGACTTGGTGGGGGGAGCCAGCTCCCTCATCTCTGGGTGCTGGCAGTTGCGCTGGGTCATAAAGAGAGAAAGATGCATGCCCTGGGGCTATTCTCCTGGGAAAAGCTAGGTATAGGCAGGAACGTCTCCTGAAACAAATTCTAGACACTTCACTCCCTGGAGGAACAGTTGGCCCCAAGGATATGCAACAGAGCCATGCATTCAAGATGCTGCTGCCTTGGACCTTTGCAGACTTGGGGTTGGCCCCCAGGATTCCATGCCTTGAAGTCCAAGTCACTGCCTGGGAGGTTGACGGGGTGTGTGGGGTTGCCTTTGGCTTTCTGGAAGGTGATAGACTTGCTGCCCGGGCTTGCCGCCATTCATTCCTGGGCTCTGGCCTTGGGTGGCCCCACCTCTGCATAGCCTCTGGGCCAGATCCTGGTCCCCAGCACTGGGCTAGGTCTCTGGGGCAATACACCATCTCACTGTGACTTTGAGTGTGGCATCCATGGGATTGTGGTTTGCCGGATAGGGGGCTGAGCCAGATTCTTTAAAGATGAGTCTAGGGGAAGCCTGCGTGGCCCAGTCGGTTAAGTGGCTAACTGTTGATTTTGTCTCAGGGTCATGATCTCCGGGTCCTGGAATTGAGCCCTGTGTCAGGCTCCATGCTCAGTTTAGAGTCTGGTTGAGATTCTCTTCCTCTCTCTCTGTCCCTCCACCGTCTCCTGCCCAGCACAGGCACACACATGCCCGCATGCTCTCTCTCGCTTAGGAAAAGAAAAAAGATGGGTCTGGGACCAGGGGTCTCTAGCACCGACCAGGTCAGCCAGGCATTTCTCATCCCAAGGCTCCCTTGCTGGTCCGTAGGAAAGAAAAAAAATGGGATGAAGCTTAGAACTTGGAGACAGACCTATCTTGATCTTAAAAGCTGAGACTCTTGTTCTGGAGAGATTTTATTTATATACCAGGGCTAGGGCTAGATTTCAGAAGCATTACATTTCCAAGGATACCCTTTCAGAGGGGAGAGGGACAGCAGCCTCCAACCCCTTTAAAAGCAGGGACAAAATATTTTTCCTTATCCCTCAGCTGTGGGCACCTGGCTACTCCATGGGACAGTTGACCTGGCTCTCACAGTAGCCCCAGGGGCAAGGGAGACGGGGTGATGCCCTTATTAATAAAACTGCTTCGGATCCAGAACACCTCATGCATGAACTCAAGATAAAGTTAGTAAAGAAAAGTATCAAAACCCCAACACTTATCTATTGTATACACGATTGTATTGTCTAACGTGTACTATAGTAAGAATTTCAAAACCTTTCTGTATAAGATAGTATTTTCTTATCTCTCCCTAAATGTTGAATATGTCCCCATATAGTAGGTTTTTGACATCAGACTCTTATGAAAATAATATGGTTCAAGTCTCTAAATAGTATATTCTGATAAAAAAATTAAATTTAATAACTGCATTCCTTTCATTCTTTTATTTCATATCTGAGTATGCCTATCATCAATTTTAATAAGACATGTGACTCAATTATAAATCAAGGCATCAATTTTTTACTTAAAACAATACCTTGTAAATCAAGTCATGATGTTTATCCTGAGGCACTACAGGAAATATGAAGGGCCTTTGCCAAAAATAATATCTAATGTAGTATTATTCTTATAATATGCATATTTTAATGGATTGTCGCTTAAAATTTTCTACCACATATTTTATAAATGTAGAACTGTTGATTAGAATAATGTGTTAATCAAAAGACTGTGACCATGCTGTCTTATTATATTTAAATATTAAAGTGTAAATTACTAATTTACTGGGGCGCCTGAGTGTCTTAGTCGTTAAGCGTCTGCCTTGGGCTCAGGGCGTGATCCTAGGGTCCTGGGATCGAGCCCCACATCAGGCTCCTCCGCTGGGAGCCTGCTTCTTCCTCTCCCACTTCCCCTGCTTGTGTTCCCTCTCTCGCTGGCTGTCTCTCTCTCTGTCAAATAAATAAATAAAATCTTAAAAAAAAAATTACTAATTTACTATGCTTTCCACTTTAAGCCACTGATTTTGTTATTAGTTTAACAAAGTCCTTTTGCCACCTGAGACAGAATTAAACTGTAGTCAGCTTTAATTTCCTTTTTTTATGTTCAGAGATTCAGTGAAGTTGCCCTAGAGAAGACTCTCTTGCACTTAGGATAAGGTACACTAAAATGTAGTTTATGTTAGACACCAATTAGCTGATTACTATACATAACATTGCATGTGTATGACGTCATAAAAGGTGATGAATAAGATGCAGACCTTCATAAAACAGGAAATAGCCGATTACTAACGTCTAAGTCTGTGCTAGAAGTAGGTGGATGCTCTTTTATTTTTTTATTTTTTACTGGGTTTGAGAAAGGAGTGGGAAGTAATAGGAAGGAAATGGATCACAGAATTACTCTAAACGGCAGGTTCCTAGAGGAAGATTATACATATTAGGCTAACACTTCCTCCGTTTATCTCAGCATTTTTGCTAATGCGTAGTCTAGAATTTCGGTTGGTAAAGAGTGGACGGGGAGCGGCTCCGGGCGCTGGTCCTCCAGGTCCCTGCGTGTTCCGTGCAGCCCAGGGAGAGCACAGGATGCGCGGGAATCACCGGAAATGCTCCGGGTCCAGGGCTCTAGGCAAGCTTGTGATGGAATGCAGTGTGCAGTCATCAAACTCAAAAAGCAGCTCGGCTGCTGCTCCAGGGGCTAAAGGGCGAAAGAAAGGAGAGTTAGGTGCGCTGCCAGCCAGCTTGCGGTGAAGCTGAGAAGCAGGGCCCTCAGTGCAGCTGGGTCCTAGAGAGAGGTCGGGAGGATCTGGAGAACTTTTTACCAAAACTTTCCCAGCTGCTCACCACCGGGTAGGGTAGGGGGGCAGGGGTGCGGGGAGCGCTGCGGAGGGGTGGGCACAGGAGGGGTGGCGGAGGGGCTGAAAGAGCCCTTTCCAATTTCTCTTTCCCCTTATCCTTATATGATCCGCTAATATGTGCTATCAAGAGCGTTTCTGAAAGTGATTATGGCTCTTTGAAGAAATTTGAAGAGAAAACATGGGATGTATGAAGTTTGACATTACAAAGAAAAAAATAAAAATAAGAAAGAGCAGGGAACTCTATTTTCTTTTCCTTTTTCTATTTTTTTACCCTGTGTGACTTCTTTTCACTTGAATCCTAGCCAAGTTTTCTGACCCAGTGATTTCTAAACACACACACGTACACACATCACCTAGGAATTTAGATCAGAAGTACTTTCATACATCATTTACATGGTACAGATGTCAAAAACAAGGTATGCCACCATAGATGGCAGGTACCTGTGAACACTTTGAACCAGATAACTGAGGTCATTGCGGAATTTTCAAACTTCGTCTTAGAAGGAAGGGCATGAAATTAGCCTTTCAGAAATTTTAGAGAAGAGGAACTGTATAGCCCCCAATGGCTAAAGTATAAGATAAATTGTTTAATTCCAAAGGAACTGGGAAAATCGTGGTTACTAACTTTATGACAGTGACATACTGTGCAGGGAAGTTATGATAAAGTGGCCTGATTTAGACCATGAGGAAAGATTGTGAAATGAATTAGAAAAAAATCAGATCTTTACTTTTAAATATATTATAAATACTGTGCTACGATTTGAGGAGGTCTTTATTTCTTCTGCTCTTCTCAGCCAGTAGTAATTTTGAAAACTTTCATTCAGGAGCTCTGTTTTAGATAATAGCTCACTCCTGAGGGATTGTTTTTGCTTTGCCTTTATCTCTGCCCTTGACGGTTGGGTAAGTGACTCGATAGGACTTTATTAACAGTACTACTGTAGTGATAAACATGCTTAGAATATTTTTTTTATTGAACAAGTTTGTCTTTTCATATGACAAGAGATTTGAAACTTTCATAAAACCTAATTTAGAACATGGTATCATCATCGACAAGAAGAAACGAACCTAACATAGGTCTTTTTCAAGAAAATTGCATAATATGTTGAAGGTGAAGTGTTCTCATTCAAAAGCTGAGAGAAAGAGACATTTGATGAGAGAGAGATTTGAAAAAGACAACCAAGAAACTACATGATCACCTTACCTTAAATTATAGCTTTCATAAAAATTTATATAAAAATGTACCAATTGTCAGCCAATAATCAATATAGATCAAGTACCGCTAAAACTCTAAAATGTCCTTTGTTAAAATATTTCATAGAATCTCTCCACACTGCACCACAAATGGTGACTATTGCCATGCTAACTTGAGGTGATGTCAAGGAGCTATTGGATTAAGTCCATTTACCTGGTCAGGCAGGTGGTTCATTCTTCCCCTTCTTCGAGAAGAAAGAACCGCACTGCTACGGAGACTGGAAATCTGGATGAATTGTGACCTGACTCTTAAGGAAGGTTGTGGGCAATAAACCCTAATTTTAACTCTATCTTTCGTTTCCAGCTACATAAATTCATGGGTTACATGTGAAAGTGTTTAATCTTCTTTCCTGCTAGATGCATTTCGTCTTGCTTTCCCTGATTTCCCTGAAAACAAGTTCTAGGTAGAATTGAAAGCGATGGTGGGGAATGCGTGGAAACAGTGTGGGATCTTCGGGACAGGCACTTGCCCGTCGGGGACTGGGCTTCTGCGTGTGGGCAATTACTGTCGCCTCGCTAAGCTTCATTTTAAAATGAAGGGCATGAAACAATGTTCGCAGGGAGTAGTTACTAAATAGAGGGGCATAGACTCAATAATTTATTACAAATATGGCCTCATAAACTGAAACGTCATACAAATACGAGCTGTTAGTTTATGGACAAACCAAGGGAAAATTTTGTCTGTTGTTCCTCAGCCGGGGCTAGCAGATTCCCCACTTTCTTGTCTTCATCCCCATCCACTGCCACCTGCCTCCTTGACTGTGTGGTCACTGCACTGCTCGACTTGCGAGCATTCACAAAACCCTGAAACTCCCTCTCTGAACACCAGTCTGCAGCGCTTTGCACACCTCCCATTCCCGCTGCCTTTGTTCTCCTCCTGACCCCTTGCTCGTGGCGATGGATCTTCCCTGCTCATCTGCATTTTCTAGCTTCTTTTGCCTCCCCTGGGATCTTGCCTTTCCTTCTCCTGAGGACTATTCCACACTTCCCTTTACAATTCCTGTCTTTTCAGAGATCAGCCCTGGGTAAGCTCGGCTCCCATGTTGTTCATAACTGAGTGGAACAATCACCCCCGAATGGGCGCCACAGTCTGTAGGCGGGACATCCGGAGACACGGCTCACTTGTCTTCACAGGGGTGCGTAGGATTCACACTGCGCACGCATTTCCTCCGTGCGCAGCTCAGTCTGTGAGAGGTTTAAGTACCTTGAATAAATTTACAGTCAATAACCGATGAATCCAGAATTTAACGGAAGTGTTCTTAATGAGTTCCGATATTCTGTGACCATGTATTGCTGTGGTGATGGAATCATGGAGGGTCCACGTGAACTGATCTTTGACAAACCTCAGCTGGGCTGCTGTACAATCTGTATGTAATGTTTCCAACATTGCTGTTCCAAACCCCAAAATCCTTAAATGCACAATCCCAGTCGACTTTCCCTCCATAGTTGACCTAATTTCTGTACTTTTCTTAGCCCAAGAAAATTCAAGTGAATTAATTGCCCATCTCCTAATGGAAAATTTCTCTGCATGTTTATTTTTGCCCCTAACAGATCTCAACCTGTATGTAACCCTCTTCTCCACTTGTTCCCTTAGAGTTCTGCTCTTATTTCTTTTGATGAAACTTCATCCATTAATTTATTAACTCATTATTCTTTTTCTCAGTTACATGCTCAGATTTATAGATTCTGCCTACCAATGTGTCTCTCATCCTTAAAAATAACCACTCAAACTCCTATCTCATTATAGCTTGTTCCTTCCCTCTGACCCTGACTTCTCAAAGGATGAACTCAATACCTTCTCTGCAAGAACCACACCATTCTGTTTGCCTGTATCGGTAAGTGCCACTGCATTTCATATGTGCAACTCCTTCATATGGGGGAGGATGTTAATTCATCTCTGTATTACTTGGAGTGGAGGATTGAACTTTGTGCCAAAAAAAGGTAAGTGATGAATAAAATTTCATCAAGAAAGTTTTTAATTTTGAGTTAACTTAATTATTGTGACATTAAGTTTCAACACACCTTTTGGAATACTTGCACAAAATATTTCAAAGATGTGGTAATACTGACATTTTCTAACTAAATAATATTTAAGGTTTACAGTAAAATTTTCCACACACGTAGGACAACTTAGTGTTTCTCAGCACTCTGATACAGGTTTCAGAGTTGTCAATAATTGTTTCCTATACCTCCCACCATTATTTTACTTAACACACACCACACACACGTCCAGGCACACCAACACACACAAACTGGAGTGGATGTCAGAGTTCCTTAGATAAATGGTCAATGATTCTAGCATCCATTATCTGGAAAGCCTGTATACCATAGAGGTCAAGGGCACAGACCCTTGACTTGAGTTCAGATCCCAGCTTTGCTACCGCATAGCTCTGTGACTAAGTGAATTTCATAATCGCTCTGTGCAGTAGATGGTGATAGCACCTACCTTCTAAGATTGTTGGGAGGACTGTGTAAAGCAGTTAGTGCCCAGCCCATAGTTAGTGCCAGGTGAGCATTGCTCTTGTTATTTAGAAAGAGCTACACTGAATAAATGTCAATGTTACTCATTCATTTTTTAGACCATGGCTTTCATTAGAAAAGGTGTTTTTATAGAGTGATATTTCATGATTAAATAAAGGAAACGTATTCTTTTTGGGAGAGAAAGAGAGAGAGAGAGGGAACATGTGTGAGCAAGCCAGGGAGGGGCAGAAGGAGAGGGAGAGAAAGAATCCTCAAGCAGACTCCCTACTGAGTGCGGAGCCTGATGTGGGGCTCGATCCCAAGACCCTGAGATCATGACCTGAGCCGAAATCAAAAGTTGGCTGCTCAATCAACTGAGCCACCCAGGTGCCCCTGGAAACCCCAAAATTCATGACTGCATATATAGTTTAGATTTTACTTATTTATTTGAGAGAGAGAGTGCAAGTGAGAGAGAGAGAGCACAAGCAAGGGGAGGTGGAAGGGCAGACGGAGAGGGAGAAGCAGACTCCTTGTTGAGCAGGAAGTCTGACATGGGGCTCGATCCTAGGACCCTGGGATCATGACTTGAGCTGAAGGCAGATGCTTAACCGACTGAGCCACCCAGGCGCCCCATGACTGTATATTTTAAAGAGCCAAGAATATAAACCACAAAATATGGATTTCAAACTGTTTTAAAATAGTTTGTTTTCTGATATAAATCATACACTTTTATAGAAAATTCATACTAAATGCTCTCATGGTAAATGTTGCTGTATTTTTTGGTATATGTTGAGTACTAACATAGTAGGGACTCCGCTCTTTTCATTTATTTTTCCTTGATTTTTGGATCAGTTTCTACAAATAAAGTTGCCTGTTGTGATTTTGTCCAAAAAAATTCATAAATATAAGATGTGCCATCTATAATCCATATACATAGCTTTATGAAAAGTTTAGTAAATATCTTTTCCTGTTTTTTCCATAAAAATAAAATAATCTGATGAAAATAATCATCATGAATCACTGAGAGCACTACATTACCAATTTTGAGATACTTCCATATTCCACTTATGGTGCTATGCTGCTTGTAGACAATCAGCTCGTGTTTCCTCCCAGTGGTCCAGTTAGCTTGATATTATTATCTTTATTTTATAAGTAAAGAAACTAAAGATCGGGAAGCTTAGATAACTCGCCCAGGTTCACCCATTCAATATGACTGAGAAGTGACTGACTCCAAACTCCTTGTATTTTGAAAGAAAAAATATTTTACAAAGCTGAAATTGTAGATTTCTTCCAAATGTATAAATCATAACAAATCTACATTTTATAAAAAGGGATTATTGGAGGCAGTCTGTAACATTACGATATGTGCCACATTCTCTTGCTCTTGTTCATTTTAGTAATGTAGGGGAATGTATTTTACTAAATGAAAGACTCCAGAAACTGTACACTTTGTCATGCAGTTGCCAAGAATCCTAAGAAAAAGCTGATACTGCTTTAAAGTTCATGATACATGCAGTGTTTAAGATTATTTTTTTCTTACAGAAGAGTACTAATATGATTATGGGGGCTAGCAAAAATTTGAGGGAAAACAAGCCTCTCTATTCTCAAGTTTATCACCATCTCTATGTACTTATCTATACAAAATTCCATGTTTCAGCGTGTATGTGGTTTTTGTAGCTGTTTTGCTGTTTTGTTCTGGCTCAGTGCCAAAGAACTTCCTATCCTTAAAGTCCGTTATTTTGCAATAGATATTTCTAAATGCTGTGCGTGTTACAAATTGTCATTGGAGAGATCCCTTTCAGTGGTTTTCATATCTTCATAATAACCCAACATGGAGCATTTGGTCACTCTAAGTAGAAGACGGAGGTGAGAGGGTAGCTAATATGATTGTTCTGGAAATAAGTTGTGAATCAAGGAGATATGAAGAAGAGAATGTACGTAGTGTTGATTGACAGACCATTTCTTAAGTTATTAGAATGGCGTTATATTTGGGAAAGAGAATTTCATAAACCTAGAGTGGAGTGTTGATGTTTATAAATTCTTTTCTTGATTTCTTATGAAATCTTATGAATCCGGGATCCTGCTTCCATGACGACCATTTTTATACATATCTGATTACTTTTTATTGTAATTTACAACTCAAATGTGCACAACTCAACAGCAGTAGCAGAGTTAGAATTTAGCAGGTTTATAGCTTTGTTTGGCCCTCGGCACAAGTAATAAAATCCCAGCTTTAAGTACCACTGGGGTTTATAGAATGAAAACATCTGCATTATTATATTAAAATGTTCCTTCGTGTAATAAATATAACTGACAGTAGTGCATGACTTTCTTTATGAAAAATATGTTGATGGCAATATAGTCTTAAATACTGAAGAAACTGCCGATTAAAATTTTATGTGCCTAGTTACCATCTAAATGTTCAACAGATGTCCTTATTAACAGTTTACTGCCGGGTATTCCTAATAAAAGTCTTAGTTAAGATTACTTTAAAAATACCCATGAAAACACTGTATTAACCTACCGTTTATTTTAATAGTGTTTCCTGTTTATTATTCTAATATGTTCTTTGGGGTAATGTTGGTGTTTGAATGGTTACAACTTTGAATACGTTTTCCATGATAATGTTCTAGAAATTTTGGTGTCTCCTAAATAGTGTCTGATGTTTTTCCCTGAATCTGCGGAAGTGTTTGGAGGAGGCACAGACACGCACTGCCTTCAGACTCTCAACTTTACACCTAATCCCGGGGTGATTAGCCCTTGGGGTCTGCCTGGGTCTGAGGATTTTTCTCATAGAGGAGACAGTCTGGCTAAAACTGGGCAAATCCCAGCAAACCAGGTTTTTTCCTCCTTGTGGGTGGAAACACTGGAAAGCAGTGGCCAGAGGGAGAACTGTTTTCAACTAATATTCTACTCATCCAGATCTTCTCAGATCAATCCTGGACACAATCAATCTTCCAAAACTGTTGAGGACAGGGCAGAATGTCTGCCCATTTACTTTTCATGTGAAAAATGAAAATTACACAGAGCTACAAATTGGTATCAGCATATATCATTTTAACTTTTGTCAGCAGTGAATACATGAAATGCCCCCTACCAAATGAAATGTACTGTCTATATAATTTGTTAATATTTTGCCTTCAAATACAATCCTTCAAATAATCACAGAGACATGTGTGTAATTAATGGGTAACACATTTATCATGGATTAAGTACTGCGTTAAGTGGAAGAAGTTATTTGCCATCTATAAATATTCCCTCAATTATTATACAAGGACCTATTATTTGGATGTGAAGTACATTGCATTTTTAATTTTTTTCACTTTTTTTAAACGATTTGTTTATTTATTTGAGAGAAAGAGAGCGAGAGCATGAGCAGGAGGGGCAGAGGGAGAAGGAAAGAGAATCCCAGACCAGCTCTGTGCTGAGCACAATGTGGGGCACAATCTCCCAACCCTGAGATCATGACCTGAGCTGAACCAAGAGCCAGACGCTTACCCGACATGCCAGCCAGGCGCCCCAGGTTGCGTTTTTTTAAAACCAAAAACACTCCAGTCGTGGCTATCCACATATCTTTGATTTTGCATGACTGAGAGTTGTAGTATCTATCTTGAGGTCATTAAAATAAGTATTTGTATTTTGGATGATGGTGATGTGATAATCATGGTAAGTTATAATCTTATCTCAAACAGTGCCTAGAAAGAGACATGTCATAATTTGTGTAATTAGAATTAGTATGTATTTTCTAACCTTCATTTGTTCTTTCTCAATCTACAGTCATCTTATTTTTTTGAAAAGGAATCCGTTGTCCTTTGGATGTTAAAGATAGTAGCAAATCTCTTAGTTACTCTGCAGGACATGGCACAGGGAGTGTCTCCTCTTTGAGACTTTGCAAGCTAGAGTTCTCCTTTTTGTGGCTTCTGCATATTTCAGAGACTATTTATGCACTGAGTTACAATCACTGATTAATTACTAGCTGTTTGGCTTCTTGAGAAGAGGGAATTGATGATTCAAGATAAATCCTTACACATACTACTTTTATATTTAAATTTCATTGAGAAAAATGAAGGCGTGTGTAACAAGTATCTCGAGTGTTTTTCTATGATTAAAATATACAAGTGAAATCCGTTTGCCTCCTATCTAAAAGATAGGAAACAAAATTTATCCAATTGTATCTACATTAATCATTTACCAGACATCAAAAATCACTGACATATAAAACAGAACTCAAGAGTAAAGAATTTTTCCTAAATTAGGTAATAAAAAGGTTACAATTATGTAATTCAAGCGGAGAGTAAAAAGTCTTTGATCAATTTTTATTTAATCCCTTATAAAAGAATAAAATTAACTTCCTAAACCATCCTTTTTGGTGCTTTTAATGATGATTTCACACAGGAAGACCAAAGGCAATGGCCAGAAATGCACCAAACCATGGTCAAGAACGATGGGTCTGCATCCATATCTCATTACACAGCCTACTCCATTAACTCGAGAAACCAGGAGACATCCTCAGGCACACAGGTTTTCATTCGAGTTGGGTTGGTCGCCCTTCCACTACTCACTTCTCAAAGCCATTTTTCTTGTTACTAGAACAATGAATCTACCCTGATCTTGTTTGGTGTCATTTAATCGCATGCCTTGTTGTCTTCTTGACACCTGGAGCTGGGCACGTAGTTTTGTTGTAAGAGGAGTGAATAAGTCGAGGAGAACACTTGCATAATACAAAGAATTTTTAACCACAGGATGTCATTTTTGTTGTTGTTGTTGTTAGATAATCTCATCGTTTAGACAGTCCCAGATAATGTTGGTTTAAGCTGAGTCTAAATGATTTACTCAGACCTATCAGCCTAGGAGTAGCTTCAAGTTTTTTTTTTTTAAGATTTATTTATTTATTTGAGAGAGAGAGAGAGCGAGTGAGAGAGCACACAAGGAGGAGGGAGAGAGGGAGGGGGAGAGAGAATGTCAAGCAGCCTCTGCGCTGAGCAGGGAGCTCCACATGGGGCTGGATCCCATGACCCCAAGATCACAACTCCAGCTGAAACCAAGAGTCGGGTGCTCAACCAACTGCACCAGCCAAGGGCCCCGGGAGTGGCTTCGATTTTGAAATCAAGTCAACTGATTTTTATGTAGTGATCTATCAACCTTGGAGGCAGAGTCAGCTGTCTTGGGGATAGGATGGTGGCATTCTGTTCACTATTCTTGCAGTTAATTATCCTGTAAATGTGAGAAGGATCCATGGTTGACATGTTTTGCCATTTCCCTGTGTGACAGCTGACTTTACCTTCCTGGTTAAGCTATGGAACCCAGTTGTTTGGTCAAACACCAGCTTAGATGTTGTGAAGGTACCGACATTTGCAAGCACTTAGTTTGAAGTAAAGCAGATGCCTCGGTTATGTGGGTGGACCCAGTTCAACCAGTGGAAGGCCTTAAGAGCAAAGATTGAAGTTTCCTGAAGAAGCAATTCTGCCTCAAGACTGCAGCCTAGAAACTCTGCCGGACTCTCCCGCTGGGTTGCAAGACTTAAGATCAGCCCTTACCTGAATTTCCAGTCTTCCAAATTACAAGGCCCCTCAGTCAAGTGAGCCAAATTCTGTAAAATATCTCTCTCCCCACCACATTCTTTCTCTCTCTTTCTCTCTTCTTATAAGGAACCTAGTCATATTGGATTACAGCCCACCCATGTTGACTGACTTAAGTTTAATTCCTGTGTAAAGGCTCTATCTCTAAAAACAATCATATTCAGAGCTCCTGGGGGTTAGGACTTCAATATACAAATGTTACGGGAACAAAATTTGGTCCATACACTCATTTCTCAGGTCACAATACTGAGGCACAGTGTGCTTTAATAACGTGCCCAAAGCCACCCCAAGGAATTGCAAGAAGCAGAGTATAAATCCAGGGAAGCTGGATGTCTAAGAATGAAATGATTGGAAACAGTACTTTACTACAAGGAAATTTAAATTGTGCTTGATCTTTGTAAATCCACAGAAACTAATTTCAAGTAACCATTTTTCCCCCTAAATCTGAAATGTGGTATGTTCTCAAAGTAGATTAATTCTTAAGATTTAATTTGATATATAGCATTTCTTAAGATTAGATCCTGTCAGGAATCATATCTTATTCCCCATATGAAGATCCCATGCACACAGTGTAATTTAGCTCTTAGAGACAATGCCAATAATTGGACCAGTCCTCTTTGTTAGTGACTTTCCCCCCCTTGTCCCTTTGGTTTCTAAGAGAGTCTGGTGTCCCGTGTGGCCTGACAGTCAGCTCCTTTCAGCTGAAAAAATAAAAAAAAAAACACGTTGTAGAAAGTGTATGTGTGTGCATTTGTCTGACCGTATCTTGGGTAAACTGAATCTGGATATCTGATTTCCAATTCTCCAGTTATTTCTGCTTTGTGAAATGCAATAAGGAATTTGAAAAAAAAATATTTTTATACTCTGTTCATTCTAAAGAAATAAAACCCAAGAATCTCTTTTCATTTCATAGCATTGGTCTCAAGACCATTACCACTATTACTTTCTTTTCTTGAAATAATAATGGGCGGGAACAATGATCATAGCAGGGGTCATATTCGAGTACTAGACTCAAGATTAACCTGGTAGATAAGTTAATAGAGCATGCATCTGAAATTTGAGAACCCCAAAACCTTTGTCTGGTTATACCCGCAATTCAGCAAACTTTCTTCTAAACAAAATGAGATGCAGAACTAAACTAATAAACTAATAAAATTCTGTTGCATGTGGATATATCCGCTGGTTAGTTTCTCTGACCACATCACTGCATTATCAGAGAAATATATAAGGACATTATTAGGCGTAATCATGTAGAATAGCCACAATAAAAAGACCAAAATGTGCTTTATGCTGTCAGCGAACATAGTCGCTACAGCCCTAATATTTTTTGATAATAAATGTTCTATTTTCAAACCAAGATAAGTGCATAATTTCTTAATAATCACATAGATTCGACATTGATTACAAGTGATGTAGGTGAGAAAGCGAGGCAATTATCTTCCAAATTTCTGATGTTGAAAATATAAATGTCTATATTCTAATTATAGTTACCTTTCTGCCCACAGATGTGTGTGTGTGTGTGTGTGTGTGTTGGAGGCAGGTGTGCAGAAATGAGAGGAGGAGTATCAGAAGATGTCACAGTGTAGAAAACCAAGAGGAGGATAAGAAATGCTACTGGAAGTTTGAGTGTCTCTGCTTTTCTAATGTTCCTACTGGGAGTCGCCAAGTACAAATTCCTCAGATACCGCTGGCAATAATGAGTGGTCTCTGACATATTGGTCACAGTGTGCTCAATTTATTAAAAATTAAGCTATGCACCCCTCATATGGGATTCTTAAATGCTTTGTTCTAAGTTGTTTCATAAAAAATATTTTCCACTATGTGTGAGAGACTAGGCAGCGGGCTCTATGGGAGGCTCAGGGCTGCCTTAAGCATCAGCTTCTGGTAGAGCAGTTAAAGCAGTAGGAACTTGTAGTGTATCAGCCTATACAACATACTAACTCATTAGCAAGCTGAGACCTCGCCAGAATGTATATTAATTTGTTTATTAATTAATTCTGCCTAGAAACCATAACTCTTTTGCCTGCCATGAACATCTTACAGAAAAGAGAGATTTTTGGTCCAGGCTTCACAGATCTTAGCTATAAGAATAAGAACTTATTCTGCACAGATGTTATACGGATTAAATGAGATTATACATGAAAATTGCTCAGCCGTGGGTTGCAAATGTGAAAAAATATGAATTTACATATGGTATCTATGGCGCATTATTAAAAATGCTGTTCGGACTTTATGACTCGCTAACGTGTAGAGTATATATCATGTATTTTCCAACAGACATTTATTGAACACCTGTTACATAGAAGGCCCTGCGCTATTTATAAGGAAGAACACAGAGCTTTGCAATGTGCCACTTTTAATAGGCTCTGCTAAACATAAGGGTGACCTGACAATGACAGTTATCACTGAGTGGCCATTGTTCCAGCCTGTGTGGCTGGCTCAGTGGATAGATCATCTTGGGGTAGACACAACACGGTGTTCACCAAACCTCACACATATACTTATTCCCAGGTGCACGGGCAGACCACATTTCCCAGTCTCACCTCATAGAGCATCCCCACCCCCTTGACCCACAATTTTGCTTTCTGTGGTCTCTGTTATCCTTGATTGACCAAGGTCTGGAAACAGATAATCCTTCTGGTGCAGCATCAGAAGGTCAAGAGCAGCCTAGCGCTCTGCCTCACTGCCTACATCCGCCATTCCCTTCACTGCATCTCAGCAGGTGGGCATTTCATCACCTCACATCCTCCCAAGAAGAACGGTCACTGCAGTAAAAGATGTTTAAGAGAGAGGGTCTACATTCACAGAACTTTTATTACAATTGGCTGTAATTGTTCTTATTACTTACTGTTGTTAATCTCTTCCTGTCCCTAATTTATAAAGTAAGCTTTATCATAGGTACGTATGTGGGTATAGGAGAAAGCATACTAGATATAGGGTTTGGTGTTATCTACAGTTTCAGGCCTCCCCTGGGGTCTTGGAGCACATGCCCCCTGCTTAAAGGAGGATTTCTGCAGTTAGATGGGGCCCTGGTTGCGTTCTGGTCAATGGGTGGGAATGATATGATCCCCCCCCAGCCCTGGCATTTAAAATCAGCTCGCTCATAGGACCATTTGGATTCTTGCCACAGCGACCCTAGAAGCCATGTTCCTGGGGAAGCAGCCCCAGTGTGAAGATGAGGCCTTCTGACATGCGCTGAGTCTGCGGGAGGGAGAAGTAAACCTGCAGTTCACAAGGCCATTGAGACCCATGTGTTGGTGTTACCACGGGAAACTGATTTCCAGTGTGATTCCCAGACCAGCAGTAGGGGCGTCATCCGGGTTCTTGTTAAAATGTGAAGTCTAGTTCTCCTCCCCAGACTCAATGAATCACAATTAATATCTATACCTTTTTTTTTTCTACTCCATGTGGTTATAAATAAAGCTTTACTTGTTTGATATGAAGAAAAAGATTTAAGAAACGCAAAACACTAGGGTGTTAATTGTATGCTACAAAGAAAATGGATGCCATACCTGTACTAAATATTTCCTAATTACCTATCAAATAGAAAACAAATACTTCATGTGGATGATTGACTTCACATCCCAAAGAGCACACTAGCATCTTTCTTCTCTTACTAATTACAGACTTAGTACATTTTTCATCAGTTTTTAGAAATGGACTATCAATATGGTTCAATAACAAATCAATCCCATGGTTCTTTTCATGTTATTATATGCCCAAACAGAAAGGTGTATATTAGTCTAGTCATTGAGAGCTGTATGCTATTTAAACAATTTTTTTTATTTATTTGAGAGAGAGAGAGTCAGCGAGAGAGAGCACAAGTGGGGGCAAGGGGTCGGGGGGAGGGGTAAGCAGACTCCCCACTGAGCAGGAAGCCAGATGTGGGGCTCGATTCCTGGACCCTGTGATCATGACCTGAGTTGAAGGCAGGCAGTTAACCAACTGAGCCACCCAGGCGCCCCATTATTTAAACCATTTTATCAGGGAGAGCTGATCGATTCGGGCATGATGCTGAGTGTGCACTCAGCTGGGCTCCCTGAGGCCAAACCTAGACTTTGATACTTTCCTAGGCAAGGTGTTAAACCCATCCTTTTTCATTCTCTTTATAGATAAAATAGGGATGATAATAACACTCATGTCATAACTCTGTTATCGGGTTAAATGTTACTATATCTAAAGTACCAAGAGCAATGCCTGGTGCTTATTTAGCTCTTTATAATGTTGAAATCAGGGGTTCTGACAAACTTTTCTGGAATGACCCCATAGATTCCCAAGAATACATTAAAAAAATCTCAGAAGTTTATTACAGAAATTAAAACTTATTTATAGACAGCGTGTGCGCCTCACAGACATGTGCCATGATGTTATTGATATATTTAAAGCACATCAGAACCTTATTTTATAAAGATTTAGGACAAATGTTTTGTGCCTCAAATTATGCTAACATGTGTAGAACAAATATTTTAACCTTTAAAATTATTAGAATTCTTTTATATGAGTCAAACTTTATTCCTGGCATAGAATCAGCATGTATGCCAGGTATCTGTGTAGCAACACCATTTATAAATCACATTTAAAAAGACTCTTCGTCTTTTGGAGGTTGATTTTCGTATCTTAACTTGTTTAAAATAATGTGAACATTGTGGTTCATGCAAATTCAGGCACCTTTGTTGGTCCTGTCGTTTGACTTCGGTCTGAAGCTGGGGTTGAAGCTGAACTTAGTGGTCATGCTGTTTGTCTTCAGAGAGATGAATTTTACTGCTTATCCCTCTCTGGGAAGTGCTCTGGTGCTGTTAGCAGCTGGCTTTCCCCAGGACTTTGCTGTTACAGCACCCTCAGGTCAATGTATTAGGAAGTTTCTTTCTGGAGGACGTTTCCATAGGATCGGCTAATGCTTGGCAGCTGCCCGGTCAACTCAGATAAAAACCATCTCATTTGCTTTAAAGCCTTGACTATTTTGTTTTTTTTTTTTTGTAAAATGTGCAAACAATTTCATAAAATGGTTATTCATGACAAAATATGTCTCATGAATATAATTTTATGCATGGTTTAACATAAGACATTTAGTAGCGAAATGTCTCATAAATTAGATGCCTTAAAAACTCCGCGTTAGGAGACAGAACGAGTCAGGTTTTCAGTTAGTCTCTTCAGTTCTACTTCAGTGTCTTATGACATTGGACAAGACTCTTCGTCCTGGATTGTTTCACTCATCTTTCTGTCATGACCACCAGACAGTATTTTCTTGGCATTTTCAGGAACAAAAAGTATTATTTATTAAGCACCTACTGTGTATCCAGTACTGCATCAGTACTTAAAGGTACTGTCTCATCTTGGGAGTATAACAAAACTCTCTTTCAGACCTCAATCCATCTGCCCATCTTCCTGGAAACAGGAGCTCTCATTTCTCATGGTGATCACTCCTCCGACACAACTCAGGACAGGCGGGTCTCATTCTGCCTCTAACGTTTGTCATTGTTCTAGCCCATTAATAGCAAGGCCCTTTTCTTTCTTGTCCAGTGATAGGTTTAGAAATATAGATGGGTACTAGTTCCTCTCAAGGAATGTGAGGTGAAGGCTCCTGGGAATGGCTTTCTGGCTCCTAAGTAACAAATGCTGGGAGAAGGACTTCCTAGCCTCTGGATGTTGGTGTATCTGCCTACGGAGCACGGAACCACCTCTAGGAGGGCTGAGGGACAAGTGGGGAAAGCTTGGCTTTGATGACGTCACAGAGCCCCTGAAGTCTCCTACCCTGGAGCAATCCCTACCCAGGGACTTCTGTTTATGAGATGACACGTTTTCTTCTTGTGTAAGTAGTTTGATGGAGGATTCTTGACCACTCTAACTGATAGAAGAGTGACTTCCCCTGACGGTGTTTGCATTTGTGAATTGTTGGATATATGTAGGGTCATACTTAGACAGTATGCCAGCTAACACTTTCAATCCATTGCCAAACAACATAAAATATAACAACCAAAACTGACATATTGACTCCTTTGTTGTTCGGGATGCTGGTAATAATAAAAATATTTATTTTTCATTGAGTGTTTAATATACACAGTATTCTCGGTGTTTTACTTGCAGTATCTTATTTAATCCTTATGACATGATGAAGTAAGAATTCTAATTAATGCAGTCTTACAGGAGACAAACTTGTAGTTGACAGAAGCTAAGTATTATAGCGCTAGCAGAATTCTAGCTGAGGCTTTCTGACTAAATCATATAAGCATAGCCTCTGGGATATGCTGACTCTTCTTGGAGTAATAATCTAGGTAAGGTTCATTACCTTAAAATGTTTCTAATCTCATGACAAAATGTGTCTTTTTTTAAAGAAAATGCATCAGCTACATTTGCAAAATAAATTGATGGCCTTTTAATGATAGAAAATTGAAATTATTAGGTATTAACTACAAACAATGTCCCTCCCCAAAGAACATCAGATTTTATGGCAATAGTACTAAATAATATTGTTTGGGTGTCACGTAATTACTATGTGCTGTTTCAAGAATTTCACATGTATTATATTTAACGCCTGAAAGATATTTATGAGGCAGGTACTATTATTAATCCTGTAGCACGGATAAGAAGAACAGGACACAGAGACACTGAGTAGCTGTTAAGTGGATGGATGAGTATGGATTTCCACTGGAGTCTACTTCCATAGGGGGTGCTCAGTCTCTAGGTTTTATTGCCTCCCATGTTGCTTATCAGAAGAAAGATACATTTCCTTTACATACTTCCTTTTGCTTTGCTTTATAAACATATAATTTTATATTTATAAAGTTTATTTGTTATAAATTTAAAAGTGAAACAATTACATCACAACTTACTTTGCAGTTACAAACATAACTGACATATACACTGCCAAACTGAATAAACCAGGCCCTATTCTTTTTACTTTTGATGGTCTCAAATGTTTCCACAGATTTATTATTTTAATGGGAAATTTGTGGTTGCTTACTCCAGTGTTTGGAAATAGAATGCTCTTGAAAGCTTTCTGTCTACAGAACCATGCCTCAGTTCACAATGCGTATTTTGACATTAATCCTACACTTTATCACAGAAATCATCTCTTCTTTACAGAAGACGCCATAGTAAAAGTATCTGGTGTTAAACATCAATGAATTTTAATATTTTCAGCAGAGCAGGGGTCTGTTAGGCTGAGCTTGGGGTTATTCCTATGCAGTGTCATAACAAATTGATGGCATATATGTTTCTGATTTACATAAATATTTTCTAAAGTGTCAATATTGTGTCCTGGTGCCAATGGATAATGTAGAGTGTATTTCATATGTAAGAAGTTCAGCCAATACAGATCGGGAAAAACTGGTGTAGAACAGGGTTTCTCAGTCTTGCCTGCATATTGGAAGTGGAGAGCTTTCAAAAACACTGCTGCCCAGATCCATCTCTCAAAGGCTCTGATTTGGGGCCTGGCCTGGGCCTTGGGACTTTTGAGAGCTCTGTGGATTTTGATGCGAAGCCAACGCTGAGAATCCTTCATGTAGAATAACTCACAGTGCAGAGGGGCCATCCCCAAATGGCCCAGCCATTCACTTCCAATAACAGTCAAATGAAGACATCTAAAAATCAATAAAAAACTTGCTAATATGAAACAAAATCTTTAATTAAATAAATTGCAGGGGATTTATAATGCAGGAGAACAAAGCCACAAAAATTTTTTTTCCCCTGGATTCATGGAACAAACGTAAAAATTAGGTTCACTTGGGTAAAACAAGCAAAATATAAAGACTCAAATAATTTCAATGCCTTCTTTTATTATGTGTGACTCTTGGGTTTTTAAGTTTAACTCTTTAGTGGGAGATTATTTGGCCTTTAATTTATTGCTGCTAAAGCATGTCTTAAGGAGGCCCCCAGAATCCCAAGTTTTTTTTTCAATATGAGAAGAACTTTTCCTTATGTACTAATCTCCCTGTGTGTACTTCTCTTTTTCCTGACAGGTGATTAATCAGGAGTAAGAATGCTAGAGAAATTGAAGGAATGCTGGCCCAAACATGTTAGGGTAAGCCAGTCTCCAAGGAACGGAGTCTGTGCTTCTGGCATTTGTTTCTGAAAAGAATAAACCTCTGTGCCCCAGCTGGTTTGGGGAACAAATAAAGTTTCTTGGGAAGACAGACAATATGGGCAGATTCCTCGGAGCCCTGCGGGTTCCTCCTCAGCAGTGTCCTCTTCCTTTGTGATTTCAAGACACAGGTTCCATCAGACAAGCAATAGGGCAGAGCAGATGTTGGCACAAGTTAACGCGGACTCGCTCCGATATTCTTCTCAAACTGCTCTCCGCCATTCTTCCTTGTCAACCACGCACTCCAAACAAAATCTTTAGTCACTGTGGTTTGAATATATACATCTTCTTTCTCATTCTTTTATTTCTTTTCGTACTATTTTCTTCATTTGGAAATCCCTAGCGAGGCCAAATTTCTCCTTGTTGAAGCCATTCTTGTCACCTCTAGGCCACAGTGATTTCTTTCATTTTCCATTAAACACATTTTTCTATAGCTTTCAAATTGTGATCTTATTCTTCTCTCCAACATTACTTGTGGTTTTCACTAATTTTTCAATTTTAATGTTTTTTTTTTTCTCCCAAAATGGATGGTAAGCATCCTGGAGGCAGAAAGTGTTTGGTACCATCCCCAACACCTCCGCACCCCCATGTCACTCTTAGTATAGCTCCTTGTACGTGCTGGGCAATAAGTGATGTTAAGTCAGTGCAAAGCATATGCACAAGGACAGACAGCATGCACCGACCTGCTGAGGCAGCGCCTAACCCGATAGATTTAAGTAAGAATGTACATTCTGACTCCAGGCACCCCCTCATTCTAGGACCTTTCAGAAACCTAACAGGCTGGACATTAGATTCTGGAAGAGGGACCCCAACTCTTGGTCCGTCGGGACTTTAAACATCATGAGTAGAGAAGCATGAGTCCCTCCCCTTGTGTGAACAGGCACTGGGATGCAATAGCACTGCAGAGTGGCAGACACCTCGCTCTGGTCCCGACCTGGTAGACTCCCGTATAAGAGCAATGGGAGCACCAGACCCTTCCATGCTACTCTTAGAGACCAGGTTAAAATAGTGCTGTTGAGTTGGCTCCATGTTCATCCCTAAAGATAAAACATGGTTGTGACCTAGGGTCCAGTCTCGGTGGGGATCATGATTGTTTAAGCACTGGGCTCTAGTCAGTTTCTAGTCAATTTCCAGTCCAATTGCTGGAGGGAAGCTCCTTTCCTCCCATGTTGCCTGTATACATAGGATCCGTCCTGTGCTGGGTACGGCTTCTCTCAGATGTGCTGTGTTCATGATGCGAAATTACTGGTATTTGACCCTTTTCTGACCTACAAAATTCAATGTTATAAGGTTAAATCTATTACTTATAGATAATATGCACATTTATATGTGTAGTAAGAAATCCCAAGAAACTTACATAATGTAACAGAAGAAGAAATGAAACATAAGTTAATGTATTTTGAACTTGGAATAGTAGTCTCTGATCCACTTGCCATATTTTTGTTTAGGTTAATTTTTACTTTAACAGGTTCTCTTTTGAGACTTTTTGTTTTGTTTTGTTTTAAGACTGAAGCTCTCTGCAATGTCCTCAGTTTCATCCTCAAGGACATGGACATAATATTCTGGGAAATGTGGAAATCGTATACAAACTCCTCTTTTGTTTGCATGCCTAAAAAACCCGCAATAATCCTTTAATAAAATTCTGGTATTTGCTCTTTGTGCCTGATCATTTCCCAACAAAGGTGCATTAAAAACCACAGCTCGTAGCTGTGAGCTGAAGCACCTTTGAGAATGCCACTCAGAGCAGGGTCCTCCCTGCAAAGCCTCCTGTTCCATCCACTTTTTTGTATCCTTTGGGTAAAAGGCACCTACTATGGACATGTGTCTCTGCTAGGAGACACTGGCTGAATGAGTTAAGTTTGGTCCTTGTCTTTTATGGCTCAGTGAATGGTTCTCACACTCTGTAATTTGTGAAATATTTATTGGCCTGCGATGTTTTCCCATAACCAAATCAGTAAGCTAAGACATACGATGCCCAACATACTATACAAAGCAATTATAATTAGCTTTGTGACATGTGCAAATCAGCCATTTTGTGCAAAGATAAATCATTTTCTGTATTTACAGAGTATCTTGCTATGTACTTTTCCATTAGTAGTTTCCAATCCTTGGGAATTCCCAGATCCCCAGATTCCTGCTCTCAAGTATGGATTAATAGCTGCACAAAAAATTGCCATCTTTATGGATACTATGACAATTTGATTGATTGCAATTTTTCTTTTTTATAAGTGGTTATAAAATTACTTGTATACAAACCTTTTAATTTCTCAGAAAAAAAATCACATTCCTGTAAGTTGAATTATCAGGTCTGATGGTCTGAGCATAAAATTAACTTGGGTATGAAATGTACTTAGCCACAGTGAAACTTCCAAAAAACAGAGATCTTTAAAGCCACATTGTATAACCACAATGAAATAAAATTAAAAATTAACAATAATAGCAACAACCAAATTTTTAACCATTTTTGAATTAAAGATTGAAAGAATGTTACAAAAAGGTTAGAAATTATCAAAATGAGAGCACATTGTGTAATGTCTGTGAAATGTAATTTCAAGTATTTTATTATTTAAGAAATACTTTCACTGCATAAAAGTATTTAAAATAAAGGTTTAATTTAAAAGCTAGAAAAAAACATAAAATGAAAAAATTGAAAATTAATAATCATTATGAATAAAATCAATAAATTAAAATTTAAAAATAAAATTGATGAGTATAACCAAATGCTGGCTCTTTAAAAATAAAATATCATTGGATTTGGTGATGAATTTTAATTTTTTATTTATTATTTTTTCAGATAAAATTTATTTTATATATGTTATTATTATTATTTTTGGTTTCCGGAGTAGAATTTAGTGACTCATCACATAGATATAGCACCAAGCGCTTGGTGATGACTTTTTAGATAGAACACCAACTACACGATCTGTGAGCGAAATCACTGGTAGGATAGATGTCATTAAAATAAACATTTCTTAGCGCTGCAAGAGACACTGTCAATACAACGAAAGACAAATTACAGGCCAGGAGAAAATATTTGCAAAAGAGGTATTTGGTAAAGAACTGTTCTCCACAATATACAAATAACTCTTAAAACTCAATGATAAGAAGACAACTCGATTAAGCAATGGGATACGGACTTTAACAGATAGCTCATGAAAGAAGATAAATGGCAAATAAGTATATGAAAAGATGCCAACATCACACATCACCAGGGACGTGCAAATGAAAGAAACAATTAGATGCCACTGCACACGTATGAGAATGGCCAGGATACTCAGAACATCCACAACGCCAAATGCTGCTGAGGCTGTGGAGAAGCACGAACTCTCCAGAACAGCTGATGGGGATGCAAAACGGCGCAGGCACTTTGGAAGACAGTATGGCCTTTTCTTATAAAACTAGACATAATCTTATCATATGATCTGGCGGTTACACTCCTTGGTATTTTTCCGAAGGAGCGGATGACTTATGTCCATACAAGTACCTGCACACGGATGTTTACGGTAGCTTTATTCATAATTAGCAAAACCTGGAAGCAACCGAGTTGTCCTTCAGTAGGTAAACAGATAAATAAACTTTGGTAGATGCAGATAGTGGAATATAATTTCATACTGGAAAGAAATGAGCTATTGAGTGATGAAAAGACAAGGAGGAACCTTAAATGCATATCACTAAGTGAAAGAAACCACTCTGTAAATTCTCCGTACTGTACAACTTCAACTACATGGCATTCTGGAAAAGGCACAAGTATGGAGACAGTAAAAAGATCAGTGGTTGCCAGGGGTGGGCTAGGGAGGCAAGGGATAAATAGACAGGGGGCAGAGGATTTTTAGGGTAGGGAAACTACTCTGTATGATGCTGTAATGGTAGATACATGTCATTATACATTTTCCAGAGCTACAGAATACATAGGAATGATGTAAACAAAATCAAGAGGCTTCTCTTAAATTTTAATAAAAAATGATGTAGGTTGATCAATAATTTTAGTCTTCGAGTATTCAAATACGCCAATTTTATTTTTATTTGTTTTGTTTGAAAAAAAAACGCTCCCTCAAATTGGCAACAGGTGATCTCAGAGTCACCCACAAAGACATTTTTCAGAAACGGCACATTGTTATATTTTTATTTTTTGCAGGTAGTTATTAGATGCACCAAAATATAGTAATTAAACTTTCATTAAAGAAGATTGAAAAGGAAACTCAGTGTCCTACTAATTTCTGGCTGTTTTGGATGCAGACTCATGCCATTAATGGTTTCCAGTCTCAAAGCGCCTAACCCTCGATCTTGCCATTTCTGGCTTAAAGACTTTCTTAATTCTGTAACGTTGTATAAGTTACACTCCCGCCATTTTTGAGCCCTGAAGACTTTTCATTGTAAGAGCTCAAAAAAGCTGATGATTCAGATTTGTGGGCACAAAGTAGAAGAGGTGTAGATTTATTTGTATAAGCCATTGAATGAATATTTCTAGTATCCTATTACATGGTTTCTGACTGGAACTATTAAAATTATACAATGAATCAAACATAATGATTGATCAGAAAAAGTAAAAATTTCCTACTTTCTTTTAGTCTGAAATTCAATTTTACTCTGGCGTAGTCCCAAGGTCCAGCAAAGCAACTGAGGTGGGCTCAGGCTACTTAATGTTTTCCATTGCCTTGGAGTGCTTAACCTTTGTTCTGGCCACTTCTGGTATAAAGCCTTTGGGGCACCCCATTCAGAAGAGATGTTGAACTCAGAGCTCTCATTGATCTCTCTCTGTTATACAGGTTTATCCTTATTCTCAGAAGAATCCTGGTACTAACTGATAATGCTGGACATTTTCCAAAGTGAGAATTTGCTAGACCTACCTTCCCTCCTTCCTTGATTTGACTCAGGAAAGACTGATAATTAGAACGGTTATCACAGAGGAAATGGGTGACCACCAAGGTTCAAGGAGCTTTGCTCATTTTTTCATGGTAATTCATTATGATAGATATATACTTTATCACATAGTGAGCCTTAAGTTAGTTTATGGGTTATAGGCTACTTAATTCTTCATATACGTTCATTAGAAATTTAGAAAATTTTTGTCATGTTGTAAATGTAGCACAAGTAAATACCTCGTTGATGAACATTTAGTTCCTGTCATAGGTTGTGACTACTATGGCTCTAAGCATTTGCAGATCTTAGGTAATACAAGATAAACCTTTTTTTTTAAAAAAGGATATATTTTTTGCAATATATATCGAAACCACTCTGTCGAATTTCACGTTCAATAGGTAAAGTACTGAAGTAATGACACGTGAGGATGAAGTCTATACAAAGGTTTGTCCATTTTGGTTTTATAAAAGGTGACTTACAAGTAAAGGAGCAAATTCATTCAAAGAATAATTTAACTTTGTTTTATTCTTTCTTTTTCATTTAATTAACGGAATTGATTGGATTTTATACAGTATTTTATAGTTTTTGTCAAGTGTAAAATTCACAAAGTACATTTCACTAACTTTCTTTTAAGTTTATTAGGCAGGATAATTATAAGCTCTTTTGTTCACACACGTTGATGTAACAATGAAAGTAGCCTTTAGATTGTTACTTTCCTTGCGGTAATTTACATAACACTATCAATAAAGTGACTTTACTTGTGAAGCAATTTCTTTGGCAATCAACCCAATGTAATTAGATTTTTCTTGTAGGAATAGTGTCAGTCTTTATTACTAAGTAGTTAGCCTGCAATGTGATATTACATATTTCAAAAATCAGCCACATGATTTCATGTTTAGGATTTAAGTTAAAAATCATACCCAGAATGAAATGGGTGGAGAACACATACACCATCTTCATTTAAATTCTGTTATGAGGTTCTGTTTTTTAAGCCAAGAGTGAATTTTGCTTTTATTGCAAAAGAAAGTATGTATTGTTCTTTAAGAACCGTGTATAACTCTTTTGAGAGCCATTTATAAAATCTAATAAACTCCTCTGTAGTACTTGTAAATCAGCATAAATTTGACATTACTCCAAAAGATTGATACAATTTTGTGTAACTTGAGGACTAGTTAGATCAATCCCTGGACATTACTTTGTGCAGAACCTGAACATTTTTGTCGACAGGTGATTTAAATTAGTAATTCAAATTACTAATCAACTTTTAAAAACTTTACCTTTCCAGAATGTAGAAATACGAATTGTCTATTTATTTACCATTAAAGCATTTATGTGGTATACTACTTCAAAAGGAAAAGACATCTTAATTCATTTTTTGTCTTTTAATTATAACTATACAAATCATTATTTGTGGTCTGATTGAATATTGTGTAAGAGGAGGCTGATACTGTCAGCTCAGAAAATTTGCATACTTCACACCATATACTAATAATTTCAATGCTACCAAATTATCACAAATAACAATTTATAAGGTATTTTCACAATATGATTAAATTAATCCAAATACAACAGACCTCTAAGGGATACACTAATGGGCCACTGGAATCCACAGAAGTCACGGGAATTCTATATCTAATGTTGATGTCCTTCAATTATTTTTTTAAGATTTTATTTATTTATTTGAGAGAGAGAGCATGCAAGCGAGAGAGCAGAAGCAGGGGGAGCAGCAGAGGGAGAGGGAGAAGCAGACTCCCCGCTGAGCAGGGATCATGACCTGCTTAACTGACAGAGCCACCAGGTGCCCCTCCTTCAATTATTTCTAAGCCCCAGTTTGGGCTTTGTGTGATGTCAAAGAACAAAGAAGATTTCTTTAACTAAACATGCAAACAAACAGCAGACAAGTCTTCGTTTTGGTTTAAACAAAAAATAATAATGATTTTACCATACACAAGAGCAGTAATTCATTGGTTCAGGTACATTATGTGACTAACTTGCGTTAATAAAACGCACTGCACTCGGTCCTTCGAATGGCTCTGTTTCTCTCTTCCCTTTCCTCTAAATCAGAGGGAAAGTGTGAAAAGTACTCAGCCCTGTAAGGACCATGGAGGAGTAACTTACTCTATGCCTATTTGAGGGGAAGGGAAAAGAGAGGAACATGCATCTAAAGGCAAGCTCAGGTAGACATTACATGGAGGTGAGGAGCAAAGCACCAATGGCATGAAAGAGTCCAGCCAAGTTTCACCTAGGACTGGATTTGGTTGTTTGCTAGCCAGTGGTGTCAGTGGACAGAGCTGGGATAAAGGAACTGCTCAGAACCGGACTCAACCAACCAGTTGTACAGACTTCTGACTGAAATGGCTAAATGACTTCTGGTCTTGACACTTGTGCAAGAACCCTACTATCTATCCATGTGGTGTTTGCAATGACTGGTCTGGTAGTTAGCCCATCGTAGCTTCCCTCGTGAATGTTTCTGTGGTCTGTGTAGGGCTGATCCTTCACTCTTGGTTCTTCTTATTGCAAAGAGGAAGTGGAAGTGAGCATGACTCAGGAGACAGCAACTTGTCCCAAGATGTGTTTGTCAGTGCCAGAACTTTCAGATGTCTGGTCCTGTGGAGCGGCATCACTAACAAGTTTGCAGAAGGGTAGAAATGGGGTTTCCTATTATCTGCCTACGAGACTGCTGGCTATTGGCTGTCTGCCCACTACAACCTGCTTCTCCATCAATCCCTAAGAAAATGACATCACAAAACCACCAAAAGCACTTCAATGTATCAGAGTCTATGCATAGTCATGGTTTCTAACTTCTGTAAATCTACTGCTTATTAGCAGATCCCAGAAATATAAATGTAGGAATCAAGAGAGTTCTGGAAAACCCAGCCATCAGACATCAGTGATGTATTAGAAAATTAGCATTCCCAGAGTCTCAGTGAGACTTTCTCCTGTCACTACATTTTATGAGCTCTGCAGCTTTTGGTTTACTTTGAGAAGAATTCCTTGCTTGGTAAAGCCAAGAATCTATATCCTCATGCTCACCATGGTGGGTGGACAGGGCAGTTAAAATGGAGAAGGTCCCTGGAACCAGCTCGTAGTCTTTATATATCAGCTTTACTGGTTTCTTGGTATTAGTACTTGGTGCTTTACTTAGTCTGTATTTCAATTAAGTCATCTTTAAAATAGACACCATGTTTGTTACCTAATTAGTGTGTTGTGAGGATCAAATGAGATAATATTCTTAAGTATAGAAAAGCACCGACTTTTAGTAAGAATTAAAAAAGGAAGGAAGAAGATCCTGCCAATACCATGTCTCTTTCCAGTTAAGAAAAAAAATGACAATGGCTTTCAGAACTCCTGTCTGTCTTGTCCCTGTGGAATGTGAATGGGCAGCTGATATTCTTACTTTCAATCCCATGATGCTAGACAGATGTCAGCTATAGCACCCAAGGAATATTCTGGAAATGCCAGTTGTGTAAAATGTCTGCGTTGCCCACAATAGTCTAGTAATGAGGTCATGACTAGGCTTTTTCTTGAACTATTTCAGTCATTTTGGGGGAAGGGAAAAGCCACCCATCTCCCACCAACCCCCCTCCAAAAAAACCTCTTGACGTAGGGAGAAACTATAATTAAATTAGAAGTTTATATGATGATTTTTGCTTGTAAGTGTATTAATTAATCATACTAAATTTGAGGAGGAAGAGACTAATCAGGGGTAAGATATTTGAACCAAAGATGGATAGGAGGTGATGTGGTTTTGTGACAGGAGAACCAACCTAGGTGTTACTAGGGATCTGAAAGTGGCAATGACAAAGAGACCAGTGGTAAAAAATAGTTGTTTCAGAAAAAAAATGAACAACTAAAGAGCTTCTACATACAATTATTGTTGGAGAAACTGTATCCTTACGGGAGGTGTAGATTTGGGTTGAAGTGAGAAAGTAAACGGAATGTTCATACAAATAGAATCATTCTATGTGTAGTCTTTTGTGACTGGCTTCTTTCACTTAGCATAACGTTTTCAAGGTTCATCTAAACTGCAGTATGCATCCAGACTTTTGTTTCTCTGTACATCCGTTGATAGACTTCCGGTTCTTTCTACTTTCCAGAGAGTAGGGGTAATGCTACTGTGAACATCTGTGTGCAGTTTGCTGTGTGGGTATATATTTTTGTTTTGTCTTAGGCATATACCTGGAAGTGAAATTGTTAAGTCTTAAATGGTAAGTCTATGTTCATCCTTTTAAGAAACATCCAAACCATTTCCCACAGTCACTGTGCCATTTTATATTCTCACCAGCGATGTATGGGGCACCTACTTTCTCAACATCATCAACATGTATTCTTGCCTGTCTTTCAGGGCCTCCAGATCTGCCTGGGTCTCAGTTGGAGTCTGTTGCCACCTGACGGCATTTGTGGCTTCAGCTTCACCATGGAGAGCAAAGTTTCTGGGTCCTGTCATTGTCTGCCACATGTAGGACAGAAACAGTGATACGTCCCATCTGCTTCAACGGCCGAAATTTGCTTGCTTTGAGGGAGGCGGGCTGGGAGAATAAAGAGGATGTGGGAACTGGATCTACACCTTTTCCTTTCCTGAGAAAGGCTTGCCTGTGATTTCCTGGCCACGCGACTCTTCCTCCGTCCCTCTCTTTACCCCTCTGGCCAAGGTAAGAACCTTGGCCGAGTCCAGTTTGAGAGGCCAGAGGACAGGAACCGATGCCTTACCTGTTTGAGCCAAACTGGCATCGTTCCTACTCTTCTGTTTTTGTCTTTCTCTGCTAGGAAGTGATCTCTGTGAGGGCAGAGATTCTGCCTCCTTGTCACTCCTGCTCCTGGATTAGTGTCCAGCCTGCAGAAGACACCTGATAGACTGGTATTCACTACTGAGTGAATAAATGGTTGATACTTTCTACAGCAGCATACAATTCCAGAAGAAAGGAATGACACTGTGGGAAACTTTTGGAGGGAAAGAGTGATATCTGAGAATTTTAATTCCAAGCCAAAAAATCTGTATTTACACATATGATAGACCACTCAATGAATCAAAAACTATACGCATGTCTTAGAAGAAACAAATGAAAATGGAAAAAAAAATCTACTAGACCATGTGGAGTTAATACAGAGGTAAATAAAAGAAAAATAATTCAGGATTACAGAAGTTATGGAAAAGAACTGGTAAGCCTTATTGAATTGCTCTACATAGATAACTAAGATTAAATACTCATAGGAATCAGGGCCACATAACACAAGATAAAGGCCATACATTTTCAAAAGGTGAAAGTATAATCAATATATTCAAGAGATAGGAAGGGAAATTAGTGTGCTAATTCTGTTATCATTCATAGCATTTAAATGTAATGCATAAAGTATAATTTAAATTATGCACATTAAAAAATAAAAGCTTTGTAACCAAATCTTCATAAGGACTTTTTCTGATTGCTTTTCTTAAATGTAAGTAAATATAAGATTTCAGAATTCCTAAGATAATGAAGCCTATGGATAAAATTCAGCAACTCTTCTGATTATACCCTGATTTCTTTTTTTAACTGGCTTGATAAAGTCATTTAATTTAAATAAAAATGCATTTCATTAAGATGACCTTTACTAATTTCATGCGTGGCACCATCTCTGGCAGATCAATCTAATGTGTCTGTCCATCAGGTTTCTTAGCTTCCAGTCCTGCGATCCTTCAGGGCAACTTTCCTTCTACCTTTATAGAAGTACGGAGTCATATTGGGGAAGATGGGCACTAAATGTTCTGAGTTTGGAGATTTGAGATATTTTTCCTCTCCTTTTTACTATTTTGTATTTCTTGAAATTTCTTTATAATGACTATGAATCATTTGTATAGCATGTGTTAAAGACATTTTTTCTTCAAAAATTAAAAAGAAAAAAGACACGTAAAGGGAATGCAATATTAAAATAGGAACTTCAACTAAAAAGATAAATGCTTTTACAATATAAAGGTAGATTAGTTAACACAAGCAATGTAAACTCAAGTATATTGCTTACCACTCATTTCCATAAAAATTGCATTGGTGACTCATTCCAGTTTATCTTGGGTGCCTCGTCTATTTATTGTGCTTATCCTGACTAATACCATGGCACGATTATTTTAGTATCAGTCTCTCAGAACTTATCATTTTAATGTTTGGCTGGCCCAGCTATTAATCACATACGTTTTTTTTTTTTTTTTGTATTTTGAACATTTTTATTTGTAATGAGAGCCACCCAGGCGCCCTGCTTTGTGATTCTAAGCTCTACTTAAAACCAAAGATACATTTATCTCCAAATCCTTCAAGTAGTAGACAATAAATATGTATGGCTTCTGTATGTTAGACTTCATTTAAGGGGAAAATAAAACCCAAAACAATACAAAACAAACACACAAACAACAACAAGCATGAAGGTCCTTTTGCCAGACGGTAGGGAATGAAAAACCTCTGAGATTCCTAGGTACCAGGATTCTCTGGGCTTCACTGTCATTCTTCGCGTTTGATCTCATCATCTCCTCTGAGATTCTGATCTTCTTTAAGTAGCCTTGGCCCGTCAATGTTTTCATTAACCAGTAACCCAGACAGAGTTGGTTTGCTTTGTTTGCAACCTGCTGTAACTTACTGAGCAAACACACACGCACCCTTCGCAAGAGAATCTCTTAATTTCCACAGAGAGTAGACTTTAAATCCATATTAATAAGTAGAAATCTTTCCCCAAAGGCAATTAAGTCCATGCAAGAAGAATCATTTTCAGTTCCTGACAAGAACTAATTACCAACGATATTGACTCCCCAATTGTTATTATTCATATTCTTTATCATTTTTAGAAATACAAATAATTTCCAGGATTAAGATCTGATAAAATTTCTCTTGATTCAACCCTATTTCAAAAGTTCAAGGTTGACCGTTGTTTTTGGTGGGTTTGTCATATCAGTTGGTAGCATTAAAGGGACTTCTGTTCCCACCCCCACCCCACACAAACACGTTTGCACTACCACTAACACTACCACTACCTTCACACACATATACACACATGCATCATATGCAATGAAGTCTTCTGAAAGCAGGCAGCTGATCTAGTGAACATAGGGATCTGTATTTCATGCTTATACACATAAAAATATTTATTATTATGAGCTCACTTTGAAAGTATGATCTGGTACTATTAAGAGATACACCTAGGATTAAAAAAAAAAAACAAAACACCAGATATTTCAGCAAAAATAATCCTGATTTAGTTCATTCTCAAAAAGTCTAAATAAAATAACTCGGTCTCATAGGGAAGCAATATTATGCCATTTGTGTATCAGTATTATTTACTCTAATTCATGTCTTCAAGTGGTAATGATCACAGAGACGCACTTCAACCCCATTCAAAGATACCTTTTTCAGGTCCCTGATGGCATGTTTACTAGGTGCTATAACTGAGATGAACATTTTATAATTGAATATTCTAAGCAGAAGAATTTGTTACAATTCTAGGTGCAATTGGCAGTGGAGTCATTTAGTGGAGTCATTAGCACCAAACGAAACTTAAGAACTCAAGACATTTGCAAATATGATGATCAAGATTCTTTACATTGGATTAGCTTATTATCAAATATGAAAATATAAAACGGCATCCAAAGATTAGGAAAGTAAATCAAGGACGTATTAGCTTGGATATTTTCCTGAAATCACGTTTCCTTTCCTCTTCCGCTATAGGTAACTAACCCAAGCAAGGTGAGTTTGGCACCGAGGATGCCGTGCTCTTCGGAAAGGCAGTCAGCAAAGTGCTACAGTAGGTGATTGGTAAGTGGTTTTTGCTCTTCTTTTCTTCTGCCCCAGCAAAATCAGTTATGCAGTTGTCAATTTAGCATATAATCGCTCTCCCTGAAATCAATATGGGCTGACTGTATTAATGAGGTGAGCTATTGATAGATACGCAGTGGACCCACAATGGCTGTCACTTTTCAGTGCAACCTCAAATTCCAGTGCTTTATTGCTGCTATGATTTCCCAGCTATTGATTTAGTCTTAGATAACTCTGTTTTTGGCAGAATCACTACATATTACTTTGATTTTGAGTACCACTAGCTATTCAATATTACCGAAAACACATAACATAGAACCCATTGGTAAGAGCTGCACTGGATTTGGGCAGCAGTGGAAGATTCCAAAATGATTCCATTACTTAAAAGGGGATGGATGGTTGCTGGAACTTTGAGAATGCTATCTACAGTTAATTGTAGCATGGGGCAATGAGTGAGTGATAACACTGCACAGGACAGTTCATCGGTGCCTACTAGACTCCAGGCATTCTACTTATGTCCATGCAACTCCACCTCCCCAGAACTCTATGAGCTTGGAATTTCTGGAAGGTTTAATGCTTGAATAAATTTGCCTAAATCGTGGCTGGTGGGTGGTGGAGTTGGATCTGAAGTCAAGTCTACTTCCAGAGCACTTCCCTCTAACAGGGATACTCCTCAAAACACAATCCACATCTCTGATTCAATCCTAAATCCCACGCTAACATTCTATTAACCACTATTATCAACATCATCCATACGATTCTATTTGCGTAGACATTCCATTTCAGCGCTCTGCAGAGGATGCTTTGCATTTGCTATTTTAACAATCACATGAGAGTCTACATATTTTCATCTTCTATTTTATCTTTATTCTATTTTAATCTTCTACACGATTCCAGAGGGAAGCTTCCATTCAAAAAACTGAAGCTGTGTTTTAGGTGGTGCCATTTTTTTACCTTGTGGCAAACCAGTCCTATTAATCATATACCATAAATATGCCTTTCTCCATTTTACAAAAAGGTCAACAGAGATGCAGAAAGTTTAAGTAATGCTTGAGGTTTTCATACCTAGTAAATTGCGAATCTGAACTTTGAGGGCTATGTTCTTAACTCGAATGTCATTTAGAAATAACTGATCGTTTTGTATTAGTTTCCTTTTGGTTCTGTAACAAATCACTTTAAATACAGCGGTGTAAAATGAGACAACCTTGTTATCTTACATTTCTGGAGGTCAGAAACCTAGAATGGGATGGCTGGGGTGCATTCCTTCTGGAGTCTTTAGGGAAGAATCCCCTTTTCCACCTTTTCCAGCTCTTGGAGACCACCCACATTCCTTGTCTCATGGGCCCACATTATTCCAACCTGTGCCTCTCTTGTCACATATTTCTCTCTACAATCCTCCTGCCTTCCCTCCTTTTTCACTTATAAGGATCCTTGTGATTCATTCGGCCTACCCTGTCAATCCAGGTTAATCTCCCCCATTTCAAGGTCAGCTGATTAGCAACTTTATGCAACTTAAATTCCTCTTTGCCATGGAGCATGACATTCTCACAAATTCTAGGGATTGGGAATTGGGTGCAGCATTCTGCTGACCACAGCTTCCTGGTTACATTGAGATGTCTTAGTTTCATGATTAGTTCACAAATTGATGGAGCCAGACTGCCTAGGGGTTGAATTCCATCTCTACCACTTACTAGCTATGTGTCCCTGAGCACATTAGTGAAGCTCCTTGGGCCTCTGTTTCCTCTTCTGTAAAATGTAGTTAAATACCAGCATCTTCCTCTCAGATTGATGAGAGATTCAATAATCGAATTTTTGTAAAAAAGAAAATGAATACCTGATACCTAGAAAGTGCCCTGTAATTCTTAGGTAAAAACAAGAATAATTGCCTCTATTGGTGGACTATAAATGAAAGGCATCAGAATTACATAAGCTGAAAAAATATTTGATTGTATGGGTATAATACAGACACAGATAAGATTTAGATAATAATTAAACTATGTATGATTTTTCAATTCCTACCTTAAATCTAACAATAAAGAAGCAATGCTTACTTGCAAGTAGAAACTACTGTTATTCAGTTTAGGAAGATATACAAGTTGTCAGGAAGGCCAGTAGTTGTGAGATAACTAACAAGATTTTCTGCCTGAAGCAAAGCTTCTGTCCTAGACACCAGGAATCATCACTGAGAGCAGAAAACAGCTCTAGGAGATGATTCATTTAGCTTCATATCCCCTAATAATAAGCAAACGACATTTTTATCCTCTCAGAAATGAGACACACTTCCCCCATCAGATAGAAGGAAGGCGATGGGGGAACAGTGCATGCAGAATCCCCATAATATTTTCCTCATTGGCCCCCACTACAAATGCACACACATGTGCACACTCACCACAGACCTTTATGGATGGCAGAGGGAGGAAAGTAGGAAACTGGTGTGTGTGGGGGGTGGGGATCAGGATTCCTGAGGAGACTATATGCTTCCCAAGTTCTTGGAAATTGAATGAAGAAGACAGCTTCTGCTTCAGTAAAGCAATGTGTCAATGGGTCTGTTAGACATATTGTGCAACGGGCCCCCTTCTATCTTATTTCTCTTCTTTAGACATTGCAGGGACTCCCTCGGTGAGCTCCATTGTACATCAGATTTAGTGGGTGGATTTAAAATCATGTAGTTGCCTGCCCCCATCCCAAGCCCACTTTGTAGATATCTGCTGTGAATGGCAAGCAGTATAAATGATCATTCTGTTGGTTTTATTTAAATAGAAATGTAATGGACAGAAGACGACTTTGGGGTCAGAGTGAGCCTAGGCTCTGAGCCTGACTGTGACACTCTGACAGGGTGACCTGGGACAGGACACATGATTCCAAATCCTGGAGCCTGAGCTTCTTCCTACATGTCTACAGGGGAAAACAGTACCCAGCATGCAGATTTATGACAGGTTTAGAGTTCATCTTTGTAGAATGCTTATACCAGGGTCAAGGAAATGAAGACAGAAAATGGGTTATCTACAATTACAAGGGTGAAAAAAATTGTCAAGTTGAATATAATCACTGACCAATCTTTAGCAATGATAACTGGCCCGAGAGAGAGAGTCTATAATTAGACACACACACGTGTGTGCGTGTGTGTGTATAATTTTGCATTAAACATCAAATATTAAATATTAAATACAGGTTATCAGTCTAGTGAATATGACAATAGCTTCTAATGGGTAGGTGCTGGAGATATTTTAAAAATAATATTCAATATATACAAGAAGATCAGAAGTACCTTATCTTGGTCTTTATGGCTCCATAATTTTCCTTACATGTAGTAAACCCTTAAAATTGTGTGCAAGATTTTTCTGGGAAGGAATCCAAGGCTTTTATCAAATTCTCAATGGTGCCTTGATATGCTTACCAACTGCTAAGAACACTGGCCTAGAGCCCTTGATATGGCAAATGGAAAGCCATCTTAGAAATAAGTGTGGGAGAACATTCAGAGACAGATCTGGTCTTGAGTCAAAATTAACCTTTGAATAAAATTCCAGAATCACAGAACATTGAAGTTTAAAGGAACCACGAGGCAGCAAATATTTTTATTGTGATGAGAGTGTATCGAAGTCCAGAGGCTAGAGCGACTGATCTAAGTGAACTACTCCTAGTTAGTATAGCTTCTTTGGAGCTCAGGTTCTCAAAAACCTGGTCCTCGAGGTTTCCCTCTGTAGTTCACTTCTTGTTTGTGTACATCTCCAAAGAGGGACCCAGATACCTGTGAAAATGACTGTGGTCTCGGAAAAGCATGTTAATACATTTTTAAAACAGTACCTACAAAAACAGCTATAATCATGCTGCAAGCATAAGGAAGATCGTGGATGTCTAGCAAATTAACACTTGACAATTCCAAGTGCCAACTAGTGCTAATTTCATTTACTGTAGTACTGTAAATGATGTGGGTATTTGGCAGGCAACAACTTAATACCATCTGGCCTGAGAAATTTATGATTCATTCACACAACTAGACTTTTAAAAAGTTTTATTTTGTTTTTGGTTAGAGGATGCACTTCACTGCTGGTTTGAAGGACAGTCACTTGAAGCTTTTCAAATTGAATCCTCACTTTCATATACAGCAACTAGATATTTTTTCTAAGAGTATATGTGACTATCACGATTTTTAATAATCATTATATTTGCAATAGGGATAAATTATGCAAATATTAATCTGTTGTCTTTTAGTTTTATTTTCCCATATCATGCTTTAATTCAGTCCTCCACTCTGGCTAAGCCATGAGACTTACAGTCACAGGGAATAAGAGAATCATTCCACTGGGGCCAGAAATGCCATTTATGGACACCGAGTCTTGATGCTAACTAGCCTTTTAAACAAAAGAAGAGTTTTGAAAACAAGACTCTGGGGCAGAGAGGAATTTCTCAATGGTAAAGTTTTCCCTTTAGAGGTAGATCTGGAGGTTTAGATTACAGAGTGTGAGTATAGGTGAAAATTCAGCGTGAAAAACACAGGAAGTGGAAAGTCCTTCATTTCAGTCTGAAATGGGTAGAACTGAGGAACTAAAAGAGGTCGAGCTAAGGAGCCCTTCCATGAGATCACAGAACCTCTTATCCTCCCACTCATTGACCCAGACGCCATATTAGAAGGGAGTACATGGTGTGTGAGGTGGCTCAAGGCCTGGACATTTATACAATTTCAATTAACTATGTAAAGATATTTGGAATTTAAATACTTAAAATTATCCTTGGATAAGAACAAGATTACTGGGTTAGACTAAATCTAAATAGACACAGGAAGGTATAAATGGTATATAGATGATACATATCACCTGGGGGAGATAGAAAGATAATGAGGATGATTAAATTGTAGAATGAAAAATAAAGCTCATTGTTTTCATACAACTAAGAATAGTGCAAGTAAATATTCAAAACCACAAAATAGCTATAATTTATTGAGAATTTATGAGGAAGGATGCTTTGTATTATAGTATCTTGTATAAATTATTTCATTTGATCAAAATAACTCAATGAGATTATTATTAGGTATTATAATGCAATTGACTTTAGATAATTTTTTAAAAGCTAAGGAGCAATTAAGTAGAATATACCCTAGGTAAAAAACGTGACATTTGTCTTTAGTGGTCTCCCCTTTGTGACATCACTAGTCCTTGATTTTGACCTCACTGTGACAGGTGAACGGAAGTAATCCCCAGATTGGCCAGAAGTGTCAGGTGACTTTCCTTTCTTTTTTTCTGACTGACATTAATGCTTCTATCTTCAATCACTTTCCTTGAGAATGCTTTTAGCTTTGAAGGATAAAATTTTCAAAAAGACACCAGATAATATATTTCTTTTATCACAGTTTTCCTGAATGAATCATTCAAAAGAATTGGACACAATGGTGGGAATTTCAGGCATGAAGTCAGAATAGGAAGAAATGTTTGTATGAGAGGGATTTTTTGGCACACTTCAAAACACTCCAACTCAATCTTGTCTGCCTGACTACTTGCATTTTAACCCTAGATTAGTTCATATTACACAGAACTAAGGATGCAGTTCATGATGCAGTGGATAAGACAACTTTATTGCTAGGGATTGCTTCGACAAAAGCTCTGTAAGATGCTCACGGCAAATTACCTGCTTATCAGAGATTATAGGGATGCTCGGTTATTTTTAGAACAGTTCTCTTTAATCTCTTAGCATTTAATCCAACATGAAACAATTTTTAAGATTATTGTTTGGTCCATTTGGCTATAGCATAGGTGTGAGAAAATGCTAGTTCTTCTTAAAGGGTGATCAAAGTTTTCCCAGGGAAGAAATATCTTATGGGGGTGCAATCCAAATTAAGAACAAAGGAGGGCATCATAAATCAATAAGAAGTCCTAAATTTTGATCTTTAGTTAAAGGAGAAAAATATGTATGCAAGAACAATTTGTGAAATATACATTTACAAGCACATATGGAGATATATATATATATATATATATATATATATATATGAATGTTTTGGTAGCTTCTTCTGTACTCTTTTGGTGAAAGAAGGATACCTTCCCTAGGGTTATGGGCTTGACTGAATACATGACAATGACCCTGGACAGATGAGATTGACAACAATTTGCTGGTCACATATACTCACAGCCTAGAAGAGGAGACATCACATGGCAGGTAGGATCACACGGGGACTGCACCCAGGTACAAGGTGAGCCATCAGGAGCTCTGGGAAGCAAGCTTGGTAGTAACAAGAAGGTGAGGTGTCCCCCAGTTGACTATGATGAGCTTGTTTGATTAATTCTGTAGGCTGGCCTGGAACTGAAGCCACTACTTAATGATAAGTAGGCACTGTGACTGGTCTTCATGATGAATGTTGGCTGAGGACCTTACCCGTGGGAGTAGAGAGAGCACTGGAAGGTGTGGTTAGGCCATTGGAGGCTTTTCCAGTTTTCTCCCCTGATGTCAAAACACACATGATATTAGGCCTTATACCATAGTATAGTATAGGTATACACAACCACACACAGAGGCTTTGCTGCCTAATCTCATGGCTTTGCTTATTTTCTCTTTTTCCATGGTGGCTACCAAAATCACACCAAATTTTGTTAAGCTCAGTTGCAAGATAATTATGACTATCACTAAATCATAGAAAACACTGATTTTCATATTCCTCTAATTATACATTTTGTTACATCTTATGCATTTAGTTATGATTTATACAAAGAGAGTGTGAAGTGTCGGGAAAAAATCTTATTGTTTAATTTAATAATTTGACATATTTTTGTAGTAAAATTTTGAGGAATGTCTCAACAGGGTTATAACTGGATCATGTGATTTTGTATTTATAACATTCTTTTATTCTCAAAATAACTTTTTTGGAAGTGTGCCCAAAGGCTGCTCACACATTTAGCCACTGGTATACAACAAATGTAACGGGTCCTATTTTCTAGCAGAAGGCATGGCTCTAGAGCCAGTGCAAAGAGCCCTACAGAGCAAGAGGTTTCAACAGGCACGTGGAAACTTGGACAAGAAGTGAGTTAGGATCAGCCCCCTGGTTATTCTAGGAAGCATCACGTCAGAAGAACAGTGGACTCCATTCAGCTTACAAAATCTAAAAAAAGGCTCTCGGTCACCAAATCACTGGCAGCAGGTACAGTGTTAAAGAACCGCTTCCGAAATAATATAAAACTCTTCTGAATCGTGACACACGGGAGTCTTGAGACAGAGGAAGGAGGTTAGAGTAGGTACCCAGAGGGGCTTTCCTAACTATAGCTGTAAGGAAGCCTAAAATATTCCATTCCTCTCCAGCCTACAGAAAGCTCTATGAAGAATGCTTCATCATAATTATACAGAAGATGAGGATTTTGTCTGCGTGTTTAAAAAAAAAAAAAAAAGCAGAGTCTAGCTCTTCTCTTTAGCTGTAGCCCTGTCACGGAGACTTACACCCTGGTGATAACATCTAAGGGAATGTGCACAGCTGCAACCCTAATTAATGGCCATCCTATTTAATTTACCCTACAGCACTGGGGTAAAAACCTGATTAAAAAGAGTGCCCTGAAGGCTACGGGGTTGGTTCACTGTTGGGCCAAGAAAGAACACTTCAAAAGTACAACTCTAGCTGGAAATTTGTGGGAAGTTTTCTAGCTTCTCATATTGAAATTGAAATATGAAGATTGCATAGCGGAGAGAGGAGCAGCATTTGACTACTGAGAGCAGCGGCATTTCAATGAGAAAGTATCAGTAAAATCGGGACCAGCAACGCCCTTGTGTCAGCCTGACCTGCCAATCTTTGTCTACTTTGGAAGGTATGTGGTTCCCGATCTACACAGAAGCCAAGTCCACAAAAATCGCTAACACGAACCTCTTAGAACAATCTCCTTTTGAACAAATTTTATTCTAAGAAACTCTCAGGCAGATGAGGAGAGTGAAGTCTCTGTGAATTTTGCTTGACTTCACTTCCTAGGGCTTCCTCCCAAGCTAAAACACGAGCTTGTATTTGACTCTTCAGAACATCATCTGTTTCTTAACTAACTAACTAATTAACTAACTAATGAGCATTTGAGCACTAAGGGGAATATAAACTGGGTAAGTGGATTGAAATCAAGTAATATTTTAATAAGAGTTGGCCCTGGGAGGAGAGAAGAACCACAGGATAGCTTGGGATAGAGACATGCATTTACTGAGTTTGGTAGATTACCTGAATATCAATATTCATTTTTTTCATTCATTATTCTTTCAACAGTGGTTTGTTAAGCCCTTACCAGGCCAGTGGGATGTTGCTAAAATATCTTTTCACTGAAAGTTTGATCTATACATTTCTTGATCATGGGTGTACGCATATGTCCAAATTCATAAACTTGTATACAACAAGTTCATGCATTTTTTGTATCTCAAGTATGCCTCAATAATGTTATAAAAAAGACTCCATGCATTTTGAAAAAGGAAAGATTGATTCTGAAATAAATAATTATTCTGTTTTCTTTGATGACTCACCTAGAGAAACACTTAGATTAAGATTAACTTAATTTCATATTTTGAAATAAAGTCTGAAAGAAAAATATATACCCATGTGTGAGAAAGTCAAGGATTGACAGGTTCACATATGTTCAAAGACTTATTTTCCAGAACAACGAAAAATATGTCTCTTGGTGATGAAGTTTTTGTCTCTACAATATAGGAATGATAATATCGGTCTCGCTTACTCTATGAGAAGGTAGTAACGAGACTTTAAATGAAATTGTTTATGTTAAAAGTGCTTTGGAAATTACAAATGGTAATGTATACAAAATACCTTATTACTATTATAATTGGAAAGATGGCATTTTTAAATTTTATCTAAGCTTCTATTTTATTGACTATGGTCTCTATTGTTTTGCAGTCTAGCCCCTGAAACCACGACAAAGTTAGATCAGAAAGCAAAATAAAGCAATGATCTTGGAGAAAAATGGCAAACAGATAAAAGAGAGAAGAAAGGCATAAGGAGGGTATAAGACAACCTATTCTGCTGCACGTGGGAATTACACAGGGAACATTTCCGTTTCAAAGAAATCACTCTTAAAAGCTGCTAGTGTAAATCATTTGAAGGTGATACTAGCTGAGAGCAGTCCGCATGCATGCAAAGAAGCATATTGTATTTTATTTTCTAAGGCCAGAGATACATATAACACTCACCAACTATAGGATATTCAGGGGATGTTCATGTGTTGGAAAGCCATTTTTAACCTTCAGTGTTGAGAGGTCGTCCTGTCCCTCATTACTTGTAACCTTTGTGTTGGAAGCACATGAAATTTATTTAATCTTGCTTCCAGAGGATGACATGGGCTCCTTCTCTCCCTTTCTTGGTTCCTTCTTCATTGCAGTGAGTTTTAAAAGTTCTTTAAAGCACCTGGAATCTAAATGTTACAGGTCTTGATTCTCATGCGATTCCTCTTGCCCCCCCACACCCCCACACACAAATTCTTCCACAGTTTATGAACCATGCTCCAAATAGCGTCCCTCTACATATTGTGAGATATGTTGTAGTAACTGACGTAACTTTTCAATATTCTCTATGAATTTTAGAGGCTACTTATCAACTAGCAGAAAGATTGATGCTGGCTTTTACTTCTGGAACTAATGATATATGTTCTTTTCAGACCACTAAAAATCATCATTCATTTGCTCATTCGTTTAGTCATTGAAATCTTCCTGTAAATCGAGAGTTGTTCTATGTGCTGAAAACAAGGTGCTAAGCACAAAAGATGAAGTTCACGCTATTAGTGGTGTTGACATTCCTAATGGGAGGAGACAGGAAATAGACAAATAAGCCAATACAAAACTATGAACTTCCCTTTAGTGGCAGATGAAGAAATGAGGCAAAATAAGGTAATAGATGGTGAAGGAGTAGACATAGGGGTTGCCATTTAAATTAGGAGGTTATGAGAGTCTTTCTGAGCAAAGACCTAAATTATTCAAAATTACAGAACATCTCAAACTGATTCAGAGGCCTTTCAGGTAGAAGACACAACAACTAAAGTTTTTGCCCAGAAGACTGAGCTCGGTGTACGTTAATGACAGAAATAGGGCACAGTGGTAAGACATGAGATTAGAGAAGAAGGTGAGGCCGTGTCTTCTGGAGCATAGCACTTGGGTTAAGGAGATCCGATTTCTTCCATGTGAATACGTAGGACCATATGAGCGGGATGTGATGTAATATGAGTTACGTTTTAAAAAGACAAATGTAGTTAGCCCGCACACTATAAAGTGGCAGGGTATACAGTGGCGGGAGAGGAAGCAGGAAGATTTGAGTTGGGACTGGCGTGGTGACAGTACAGGAGTTTTGAGGAAGTGTTGATGGATCAGCATGGGATGGGAAAGAAATATAGGAGTGACACCCAGAGCTGTGTCTTTTGCACATGGGAGGGAGAGGAAGCCAAGCAGAAGCCTATTGGAAGAGCATGTTTCAAGACCATTATGGTTAGGATTCATTTGCAGATAACAGAAACCACTGTGGCTCGTTTATGCAGAGAGGGATTTCATAACTGGTATTTGGCAACTGCCAAAAGCTTTAGAAGAGCTTGAAGATCAACCGTTATGCTGGCTCAGCATAGAATCACACTGTCTCTGCCCTGCTGGTGAAGCTCCCGCACCACTGCAGAAACCCATGTGGTCAGGAAGCTGCATCCTTTGTCATGAGCCATGCCTTTGTCATGAGCCGTGCCTTTGTCATGAGCCATGCCTATACGTGCTTCATGGAAGTCCATTCCCAATCTATGCCTCTTGCAAGTATGTGTGTCTGGCAGACTGGAAGTTATATAGGGAAACATGACTGCAAGGACCTCTTGACAAGTTAGTTTGTAGCGTCTTAGTCTTCAGAATTCAGCACAGTATACCAGAAAAGAATTCCAATGGATATAGACCAAACCAATCCTCTACCATGGGGTAGAGGTACTGAGCAATGTGTTTTAGAATTGAATATAAGCTGCCCACTTGACGTACTTGGGAGGTCATAAGCACTAGATGGTGAGATATGGAAGCTGGGAACTCCTGGAAGAAATCATGAACTAGAATAAAAGGCATCCTCACATCTGGGGGGCCTGTAGAGGGGGCACTTACTGAGATTATTTAGGGAATGAATATAGACAGATGAGAGAATAAAGTAACATGTCCTTTACATGAGCTCATGGGGAGGAGCGAACAGAGCAGACTGAGAGAGAGGCAAATGGGATAAGAAGAAAATCCAAAGATGGCGTCCTGCCAAGCAGACAGAGAAACGATTTTAAGGAGGCATGACCAATCATAAACATTTTTGGATGTTTTATAGTACTCTGCTGATGGAAATAATGAATTGAACCCTTGAGGTTTTGGTCATCTCTTCATTGTGTTTCCCATTCTTGTCTAGTACAATGTGTTCAGTCTTTCTGTGCTTTGTGTGCATAGACTCAAAATAGGTCTGGGGCATGAAAATAACTCCTATTTACATATGCGTGTTTCCAACATTACCTATTTTGTTGTTTATGCAGCTAATGGGCTCTAACTACATAAACAAATTTTTTTAAATAAATTTCCCAATTTGAATTATGACATTTCAACTGATGAGGCAAGATCTCTTTTTCTGGGCAAGGGAGATTCAATAATTTGGGAGGAAAATTAATTATCATAAAAAATGGAAACAATATAGAAATTATCCCTTTACAATGTTCATTTTCTCTTTCTCCTTGGTATGACAGTATCGATTATAGGTTAAAACAAAGAAATCATATGATAGGGAAATAATAATGTTCAGTTACATTTTTTCTATATAACCTGCCATTTTTTGAATGACATCACTGAGAACTTTATTTTCAGATCAGCCGGCCCATGACTCAGGTTCACTTTGTTGTTGTGTCCAATCACGATAAACCTTTTAAGTTCTGTCTCAAATGCGGGTTTGAATCTGATGAATGCACTTTCAATTCTTGACATTTGTGAATTTGGGGAAATGATGCAGCTTCTATGATCTTTAATTTATTTGTATAACAATGGAGATGATAATGTCTGTCTTACAGTACTGCAGCACTGCTGTTAGAACCAATGACAACTGATGTGTAAAGATTTGTGGTGATGGAAGGAGGGAGGGAGGAAGCAGGCAACATGGCGCCGTTCACCAGTGGGAACTCTGGGGCTGAACATGCACTTGTTTGAATCCCAGCTCTGCTTAGAATGAGTGTGTGACTTGTAAGCTACAGATTCTTTGTGTGCAAGCTTCACTGGGTTCTTGTGAGGGCAACATAAGATAACAGATGTCAAACTCTGTGTAAAGTAGTACAATGAATGGTTTACTTTTCTACTTTTCCAACTATGGCGCTTGAATGATGTTGCACAAAAAACTTGTAATAGCTCGGTTTCTAGAAATACAAAGGTTTTTCTTATGGTTAAAGAGAATAATGGGGAGAGGGGAGGTCCCCATAAATTGTCTACCAGTATTTGCCCAAACATCCCCTGCTATGTCATACAGTAATTCTCCATATATTCTTTCTCATTAGATTGATAGACTGCCTTTTCCAGACTCCCATTGACTCCTTCCCACTCCCATCACAAGCTTCCTTAATTATTTTTTGTTGCTGAGATGAGTTAAGAGGACTATGAATTGTCACGAAAACAGTGGTTTATGAAAAATAAAATGTGAGAGTCGACAATAATGAGAAAAGCCAATATAGCGTTTCAGGCAGTGATGGAAAGTAGCAGAAATGATGGCTTTTATCTCATGCTACTGTAGAAATTCTTCTACTGCCCAAAGTAGCACATTGTAGAGTCATCCCTCTTGGCAGCTAGACTCTTAGGTTGTTGAACTGGAGGGAAAAGTCAACTAAGCGGATCTCAGGCCATGAACAGCTTATTAGCTTTACCAAGTAAAAGTTGCACCAGATAAAGCTAAACAGACAAAGGAGACTATTTCCCTATAGCAATAGGGAAGAGAAATTAAACTCAATAATTTGGGGAATTTTCAAGACTGGGGTGGGGTCAATGATAGGCCTCCTGCTTTCTAATTGACCTTACTGAAGGAAAATAAGCTTTCTTGAATCTTTAAAACAGGAGGTAGTTTTAAAACTTGGACCAAGGCACCCACTGAAGTTAGGCCCCTACCCTCCTACAGAGGTTGGAGATAGAGGTGCCATGTTCCTGAGATGTTTCTGTATCGAAAAGATGGTTCCCAGGTCCTTGAGAAAGACATTCCCTGTGTTGTAAAACTGGTAAGTTACTTTTAAGGAGATATGTATATTTTGTAGGGACAGAGAAATAGTTTGCAATTATAAAATGCAATTACATTTCTAAAGTAAATGATCTAGGAACAAGGGGGTAAAGGATCTCTATAAGGAAGAAAGCTGTCTAAAGCATATTTAAGCCTGGGAAGCAGTAAAGCTATCCAGTTCAGCCTTGTAGACCCAACTAATGGAAACCAGTGAGGGCCTTTGATAACATAGAGTGTGGTATGGAACATTTAGCAGCTTCCATTGTAAGATAATTGAGAGAGCTTATCACTCAACTTTTGCCACAAATATACATCTCCTGCAATACCTCCCTAACCCACATTAGTGTCAATACCAACTTCAGGAGCAATTGGAAGAAGATGTCACACTAAGTCATGGTACTAATCCAACAAGCTGGCAAGATAAATACAGCCTTCAGCATAAACACGTGCTTTCCAAGTCCATCCAAACATGTCAGAGGGACTGTTGCAGGACATTAGCACAAGCCTGACCCCTCAGTACTGTGTGAAACTGTTTAAGGCCAGGGCACCCCCAGCATTTTGTATACCTTGGTACCTGCACGCGCTCTGCTCTTGTGCACGTAGACACTGGTCTTTTGGATGAGAGAGGCCGTGCTCATGCCTCTGAAGCTCTCAGTGCAGTGTTGGGTGTCAGAGCTTGTGCAGAGTGGAGAGAGCACCACATGAACTGAATTGTACCCTCGTCCCCTCCAAACCCCCAATTTCATATGTTGAAACCCTATCCCTCAGCGTGACTCTGTGTGGAGATAGAGCCTTGAAAGAGGTAATTAAGGTGAAATGAGGTCATAAAGGTGGGGACTTGAGCCCATATGATCCGTATTTCTATAAGACGAAGAACAGACACCAGGGATGTTCCAACACAGAGAATAGGCGGGGTGAGGACAGAGTGAGAAGGTGTCCATCTGTGGGGTGCCTGGGTGGCTCAGTTGGTTAAATGTCTGACCCTTGATTTCGGCTCAGGTCATGATCTCAGGGTCATGAGATGGATTTCCACATTGGGCTCCTCACTGGGCATGGAGGCTGCTTCAGATTCTCTCTCTGTGTATCCCTCCCCGCCCTCTGCTCATGCTTGTTCTCTCTCTTAATAAATGAATGAATGAATGAATGAATGAATAAATAAATAAATAAATAAATAAATAAATAAATAAATAAAAGAAAAGGTGTCCATCTGCAAACCAAGGGCAGAATTCTCAGGAGAAACCAACCAACCCTGCAAACATCTTGATATTTGACTTCCAGCCTCCAGAACTGTGAGAAAATGAATTTCTGCTGCTCGAACACCCCAGTCTGACCTTTTACGACAGCCCCGGTAGAAAAAACACAACCGCCTTTGTCATTTGGCTTTGGACTCCAGGACTGGTTCTGCCCGCCACTGTCTAATGGGCAGGAACGAATTTAACCTCTCTACACTTGGACTTCCTGTTTGGTAAAATAGTAGTACTTCCTCTCATGTATGGATGTGGTGAAGATAAAATCAAAATATTACAGCATGTGCTGTCCCATAGAAAGTGCTATATGGACCAGGATTATTACATTCATCAAAATTCTTTTGCCAAATGAATGAGAGCAAGAACATGATCAAGATTTAAAATATATATATATGTATTGAGATATATATATGTATTGAGATATATATATATAATATATAAATATATATATAAATATATATATATATATATATAATATATAAATATATATATATTTGTTTCCTCCCTGGTAAATGTACTTTTATTATGTCACTTAAAATGTTTTTTTTTTTTTTTTGCTTGAGAATTTCTGCCTAGAAGTTTGGTTTACCACACTTCAAAAATTATAAAGTCAATTACAAATGGGTACCTGCACCCACAACGCACTCTTAGTGGTAATTTGGGCAGGAAAATGCTGGGCTCATGTGACAGTGACCCTGATGCATTCTGGCAGCTCGTAAAGACCAGGACCACAAATTGACTCAGGTATCATTTCCGTTTTAATGGCCGTTGGATAATTCAGATCGCAGACTAATAAATTCAACTGCATGATTGATGACCTCACAATAGATGACTTGACCAGTCTGTAGCTGCTGTTTTATTCGTGTTTAAGTCAGGTGATTTTTAAAACCGAAAAGATAGTGCTAAAATTTCTTGGAATTATCCATCATTTAAATCTGAGCCCTTTTAAAGTTTTCTATTTTTGAAGTGATTTTGCTGTTCAAAGAATGGATATGGAATTACAGTCAGGCCGCTTATTTGTTGTCAATTAATTCTAAGCAGGTTATGTTTCCTATTTATGGGTGAGCATGTCTAACTGGGTTATATATGCAAGCTGTTGTTTAATTTACCTGATAAAGGGCTGCTCAGAATTCTCCTCACTGAGACTGTTTGAAAAATGTGATTCAAGATTAATTTAATAGTTAAAAGTCCTAGTAACTCAAAACAAAATGTAATTTCGCATGATGATATTCTAGTCAGATCAAACCATGGGAGATCAGATAAAAGAATAACTGATAAGCATGGGTTTAGCAGCCTCATAGACATTTAATCATTCTGTCCTTCTGTGACCCGGGACTGTGGAAGGAGTCAGAAGATAGATAAATACAACTCGAACCATTAAAAAAGTATTAAATGAGTTTCAGTGTATTAAATCCCCCTGGGTGGCTCCGTCGGTTAAGCATCTGCCTCCAGCTCAGGTCATGATCCCAGGGTCCTGGGTTTGAGCCCCGCAGAGCCTGCTTCTCCCTCTCCCGCTCCTTCCCCTCCATTCCTGCTCTCCCCCCCCCCACTCTCTCTCTCTCTCAAATAAATAAATAAAATCTTTAAAAAAATTAAAAAACTAAATCCTCCTTTTGGATCTAATTTTCCTCGTAGTATTTGTGCATTATTGAAAAATTATCTGTTGACAACTTACCTTTAAGTAAAGCATAAGCACAAACAACAAAAAGAATGAGGGGATGACTATCTGTAGGGTTTGCTAATAATCCAGGATGATTCTGGGCTCTGTCGATGTGACGAAAGACATAGGCCCTTACTGAAGCCAAGAGCTTGATTCCCTGTCACCTGAGCGACAGGTAATGGGACCAGGGAATTCTTCGCAATTGTCAGAATATGGGGCCCAGCTGAACATGGTAATGTGTCTTATTTTATACTTCACACTTACATATTTTAATTTTTCTTTTAAAGTAAACCGGTTCATTTGCAAGTGTATCTAAGTATCACAGGACACAGAGAGATAACACCATGTCCCTCTTTTCACGGAGAAGGCACATTTAAGCTAAGTCAATGCCTGTGCACTCTGCTCACTTTAGGAATTGTGACTCTAGGATTGCTGTCATTGTGATAAAATAATACCGTGTGTGGCACATTATATGATGACGTCATCAGCAGTAGCTTGGTACTATTATTTGGTCATACGTCACCACTAACAGGACAGACCAAATAGCTCCAAGTTAGGAAACTTGAAGAAGTAATTAAAAGGGCTCAGTGCTAACTCGAAGTATTCTATTTCTACCTTGAGATCACGAGGCTATGGTGCACATTGATTCCAGAGGTTTGTTTTATGTAAGGCTTGCACATGCTTTCAGAGACTTTTCTCACTGACATGCTGTGTTCGCAAAATCAATGCAGCACTGACCAAGTTTCCTGGGGAAAAAGCTGCATAAACCTTTTTTTTTTTTTTTTGATGTTTATAACATTGACAAATTGGAGAGCAGGGGGCTGTGATGTAAGGAGTTCCATTCTACGCTTCTATGAGGAGATATAAAACCCTTTCAGTAACTCTGTTTGAGAACAGACCTGGAATGTTTGTTGTAGACCTAATTATTTCTAGTTGGGCTCTTCCAGCTGTTGTGTAAAAACCTTGGTCTCCTAGGTTTTCCTATAATAGTATTTTGAGGTTTGATGAATAATATCACTTAAATAATATCATATATTATCCACATAATATCTCCATTTGGTAGTACTTGATTTCATTAAATTGGTGCCACCTATTTTTTTTAAGTATAATTGATGTAACATTAAGCTTGGTGCCATCTCTAGGACTTACTCATAATGATATTTCCCCCTCTACATGTAAGACTTCCTTAAGAAATATTGATATCATTATATCTGTGCAGAGAGAATGTTGATTAAAATAAAATTGTAAGGATAAGAAATGAAGAAAAGGAAGGGTCTGATTTTTGAAAATTAATTTCCAAGTGAAGTTATAATGCAAATTATTATTATTTCTTTTGGATGAAACTTTGCCAAAGAAATGATAAGCTGTGCCTCCCATGATCCTCTGCTACTCACCAAATTATAGGAACAATTTTATTGGAAAAGCCACTACGTCGAGGAATGATATAGCTGTAAATATTTTTACTGTGACACATTTTTAAATCCAAAACACTCCCTTATGGAACTGTTGAATTTTCCAGGATATTTCTCAAAGTGAGGTGTATATTTCAACAACAAGCAGTCTTGCTTCTTGGAAAGAAGGATGAATTCTTTAAGAGCAACGAAGTGAGCAATTCCTAGTTATTAGATCAGATTAAAAATTTTCAAATTCTGAAAAATAATTTATTTTCAATGTATCATTATAGCCACAGTCATTTATGTTTTAAAGTATAGACACAAACCATTTAAAAACTTCAGTAACAAAGGCCCAGTTATGGTATTAAGATTTTAGCTGGCCTTCACCATGAGAAGTAGGAAATCGAGACTTAAGTTTTGCCTTTCTCTCTCTTGGAGCTACACATGTATCCCTCCAGAACACGCCAGATACAGGGGTACTACTTTCAATTAAAATTGTCACATTGTGTAAATTCATTGGTCTCTCCCCCCCCCCGTCTTTAGATTTTTTTTTTTTTTTCATTTCTACTTTGGATAATTATGGTAACTCACTATACCACCCATTTAGAAATAATGAAAACCGGAGCATCTGGGTGGCTCAGTGGGTGAAGTGTCTGCCTCCGGCTCAGGTCATGATCCCAGGGTCCTGGGATGGAGCCCCACATCAGGTTCCCCACACAGCGGGGACTCTGGTTCTCCCTCTTCCTCTGCCTCTCCCCATGCTCATTCTTCATTCTCTTTCTGTCTCCAATAAATAAATAAAAAATCTTAAAAAAAAAAGTAATGAAAACAGAATTAATGTATCCATTTCTTTTGGTAAACACAAAAGACTTCCTGAAATTTCTTACTAACATTGCCAAGACTGCCTCATTTGGTTTGCTGACTATCTTACAGCTCTTTGGTTCTGTGAACTCTTTAATGTTCTTGAAAAGCACCAGCGAAACAACGGCCCACACTGAAAGCTACAGCAGGTGCAGAAGGACACCTTGGGGTGAATGCCTGACAGATCAGAACTCTGACAGCCTGACAGCCTCTGTCTGGGGCTTACCTGCCCGCCCCGGGCGCCCCTGCGCCTCGCCGGCCTCCGTGTGCAAGCTGTTTGGGACACATCTGAGATTAAAGCTGCTGTTAGATACTTCTTCTTTCACATAAGCCTTTTGATTTTTCCTCCCCTCGCTTTTACAGTCTGGATCCTAATCTCAATTCCTTTTACTGCTTTTCCATCTTTCTTTAAGAAAAAAAAAAAATCTGCTGTAGCCCTCCAAAGAGAAGACCAACCATAGCAGCTTACATGTCTTTTTTTCTAAGAGGATCAGTGTGAAAATCACATCGCTGTGCTCTCTCCTCCACTCTGGGCACTCTGACGCCAGCATCCTGAAGCACTTGGCTAAGCATTCACTGCTTTTCCCAATATCTTTTCAGAGGAAATGAGGACTTAAAAAGGAAGCAGTCCACGTCATGCTGAAGTGCAAGCCTGTCTGGGGAGTGTGTCTCAAGAACATAAGAGTCATTTGCAGGTTGTTTTTTTGTTGTTATTGTTTTGTTTTTTTGTACAAAGCATTTTAGAATTGAGGGGGTTTTTTTGAAAAGGATTAATTAATGCATTCATTGAGAAACATGTTTTCCTCTATGCTTTTGTATTCCAGGCACTCCATGGGGCAATGGGTACAAATTGCTGTCCTTGCAAATCCTGCAGTAGAAAGCTCTGGGTCTCAGACTTGCCACGCGTCAGTCTCCCGGAGGGCTTGTTACGCGGCAGAGTGCTGGGTCTGACTCGCAGCATTTCTGATCCATTACGTCTGGAACGAGTCCCTGCAAGTGACGCGGATGCTCTTTGGGAACCACTCTAGAGACAACTGTTCTTCCTATGGTGATCGGAGATTTGAGTAGGTGTCCAGATAAAATGCAAATGTTGCCAAAAGGAAGGAGGGAGAGGGGAGAAGGATGAGCACGGGCACCTGAGTTCACCTGGGAGCAGCTTTGTTTTCCAGAATAGCTTGGAAAATTGAGAGCAAGTGTGGAAAAACCTCAAATTCACGAAGGCCACGAAAATCAAGAGGAAGAGAGGGGAGTGAACTTCAAATCACTCTGGGATGTTGCTAGCTATAGGGCTTTATAGGAGGCCAGAAGAAAAAGCAGATTAAATAATCAAGTGTATTTCATTGCTATTATTGGTATCTTAAAAATTAATTTAGGATCGAAACCTACAAATACTTGTTTTGCCCTAATTGGGCTGACAGAAAGGGAAGGAAGAAATGCAAATACAGACGCATTTTCACAGTTTTGCCTTGGGCTAATGTTTTGTTGAACACATGACAGATGTGGATCTTGCAAAATTTACTTTCCTTTATAGTTACATATTTCTCTTAAACAAAAATTTATTCAGAGGTGTATTGGTAAATGTTTAAAGACAGGGAGGTGAGGAAGAGGCTTGACAGTGACTGTCCATAGTCAATTTGAAGCTTTCAATGTTTTAAAATCTGGCTCGCACAAAATTCTTGAAAATTTAACAATTAGCTTTTGTGATCCAACTAAGCCAGTTCCGGATCAGTTTTTCTTAAATCAGGTCATTTACATCAGCTTTGGTTTAGCTGTTAGAAACACAGGTGTGTTTATTGTGATCTTGTCATTTTAACAAAGTAAAAGGCAACTTAATATTTAAAGAATACCTCTTCAGTTATTAAATTCTAATAATTAAAATGTCACACGCAAAGGCATACATGAACTTTGTGGGGTTGAGACTATTTTAAAGCTTTCCCCTCAGAGGCATGCAAAAATTAATTATCTTAACTGAGCCTAATAATATTCCCATCCCATTTTTTAGAACTTCATTTTCTTTAAAATGTACTCCTTGAACCCTTTTGGGGTGCCTGACAACAAGCAAAGCTCCGTCAACATTTTGATGCATGAGAAGCTCTCACAGGTGTAGGAAGAGGACAAACAGATCAATGCGGGAGGAAGATAAGAGGCTGGCGTTGCTCTGGTGAGGACAGCCCCACCCCAGCAAGGAGGGCCGAGTTCATTCACAGCCTCGTTTATAACCTTCCAGGCATGGGACTATAGATTGAATGCTGTGTCCCCCTCTGAATTCATACATTGAAATCATAACCCTTGTACAAGAGACCCCACAGAGCTCCCTTGTTCCTATGAGACACCCCCCCCCCCCTCCGTGAGGAGGCACCATTTATGAAGCTGGAAGAGGTCTCTCACCAGACTCTGAATCACTGGGGCCTTGACCTTGGACATCCAGCCTCCTGGATGGGCCTCCTATGAGAAAGAAATCTGTGGTTTTCTAGGTTGCCCCATGTATCGCATTTCCCACAGCAGCCGGGCGGACTAAGACACATGATATGACTCCGTCCGATTTGGTTTTTCTGCTATGAACATTCACAATTCTGGGAGAGCTTTATCTTGGGACTCAGGAAGGTACTACAATTTTATATCGAGAGTGACTGAAACTGCATCCAGAGGTTGTAATGAGACCCATATACTGTTTATCATAAGACCCGTTTAGAAAGCTAAATTTTCTGCTGTGATCTGGCATTGATTTCCAATTAATAACCCTACAAATTGGAATAACTCCTAGGCAAGAAGGCTACAGAAATAATTCAGGTTTACCCTTTCTTGTTGGCGCCCAAGCCATTCTTGTCCTGCCTTGTTGACTCCGTTCTGGCCAATGTGCATCTTGTTTCAGGGCCTTTGAAGTTGATCTGGAATATACTTATTAGCCTTGGCTTGATGAACCAGGGAATTACCAAGCAACAGCCCAGCTCACTTAAAAAAAATTAATTTTCTAATGTAACCCCACTCTATTGATGTCCGTATGGCAGCTGACTCCTTTTGCCGGAATTAATACTGCTGTGCCACTACCATGTCCTGAAGGAGTTTAATTTTTTTTTTAAGTTTTATTTAAGTAGTCCATGCACCCAACCTGGGGCTCAAACTCACAACCCCAAGATCAAGAGTTGCATGCTCTTCTGGCTGAGCCAGGTGGGTGCTCCAGGGGCTTAAAATTTTCAACTTCTCTATTGGCCTGGGGGATGAACCTTGCTTTCCCTCATGTAAATCCTGCAGGGCTGGCCTCACCACACCTGGCCAGCTCGAGGGCATGCCAGTTCCCAATGATTAAACTACAGTGCTGTTACACTTATGTTACAGTTTGCAGGGATTTGTTGTATTTATAGTTTGTTTTTTAAAGATATTTTGAGCTGGGTGACTCAGTCGGTTAAGCGTCTGCCTTCGGCTCAGGTCATATCCCAGGGTCCTGAGATCAAGCCCTGCATTGGGCTCCCTGTTCAGCAGGGAGTCTGCTTCTCTCTGTCCCTCTGCCCCCCCCCCGCCCCCCATGCATGCTCTCTCTCATGCTCTCCCTCTCTCTCTCAAATAAATAGATGAAATCTTTAAAAAAAATAAAGATATTTTAAGGACTGGAGATAAACCTTAATTACCTACTCCAGGAATCAACTTTGAACATACTCATGATGCCATAAAACTTTCACCATTCCTATAATTTTGAGACAGGTTTCAGATCTCAAAGGATAAAGGAAATGAATACTGATTCAAAGGTAATATTAATTCTATGTTACATGAGCAATGCATATAAGGTGCCTAGATTGTGCTGTACGAAAATATCAAAACTCAGAGTATGACTATGTCTTCTGTGTAACTGGTATGAAGACACTTCTGAGAATAACTACCAAATCTTTCCAAATAGTGTGCTTTTGCCATAAGTTCTAAGTGAGGGCTTTAGGATCCATGAGTCCCTGTACATACTGAAAACGGGGACAAACAGACATACCAAGAAAAGAAAACACAAACTTTCCTTTATAACCCCCAGTCTCTCCAAAAGCAATCAAATAAAAACTTAGTTGTTTTTGTCTATTGGAAAACGTCATATTTCTAAATAATATCCTTATTCAAACAATATCTGTCTTTACCCCGCCTGTGTAGACTTCCTAGTATGAGACGGAAGAAACGACAACTGATTAGACTATCAGCAGCTTATCATGTAAAACTCATGATGCCTGATACCAGCACCACCAGATGTAGTTCCTCTGTGGATTGATTTCTAACAATAAATTGCAACTTTGTGCCTCGTGACATCACCTGTGCCTGGACACACAGTGTCTCTCTGTTGTCTACACTACAGTGTTAGTGCCCCAGCTCTCTTCCCTGACTCCCACCCTCCACTTCTCTGGTTTGCACTTTCAGTTTTATGATGCCACAGTTCATACTAGCTACGTTTTATGGTGTAAGCGTGATTAAGTTTATGCTTTATCTACAGGCAAATTCTTAGGTTGAAATTCACATCACCCATGATGTATCGCATTGTCAGTAACATTTACTGAAGAGAGGAGTCATGTACAATTCTCACATGATTTTTTTCTTTTTCCAATGTTTTGTGGGGGGCTTCTCTGCAATACTTGCTGTTTTCTTCCCCAACAGTGACCTTTTCTCCCCATGAGTTCTCCTCCTTCACTGATATCCTTGAACTCCTCCTCACTGCATTCCACTGTACACCCAGCTGCGTCTTGGGGCCAATATTATCGTCTTTTTCCACTGATGTCTTTGTTTTTGCTTCACCATATCCCTCACTAAACTTCCTTAGAAATGACATGTGTAAGAATTCTTCATTTTTGTGCGCCTGGAAACTTGTATTTCACACTGCCGTTAGTTTGGTAGTGCAGCTGAGCCCACGACTGTAGGTTGCTGACATTTTTCCTCATTCAAGGGAAGGATCATCTCGCTGTGAATTAGCATGCTGTCTTGTTGGCGCGAAGTGTGACATGCATCTGACCCAATTCACGTCTGTTTTGGTCATTAGTTTCATTTATTGTGGGTGTTACTGTTTTCTTTCTGAAAGCTTTTAGAATTCTCCCTTTGCTCTAGGTTTGATGACAGTGTGGGCTAAAGAGTTTCTGGGTTTAGACAGATGCTTCACATCTTAGTTTCTCTTACGGTTTTTTGGTGGTTGTTTTATTTCCTCATAGACCATTGTTGGAGATTGATTTTCTACGTCCTGATACATTTTCCATTCATCTCTGTCTCCCTCTCTCTTTGCTTTTTTAACTTTCTGGGAGATGTTTTTCAATGTTTTAATGCAATCCAAAACAAAAATCCAACGCACTTAATTTTGGCAATCATTTTTTTTTAAAGATTTTATTTATTTATTTTAGAGAGGGAGAGAAAGAAAGAGAGAGAGAAAGAGCTCAAGTGGAGGGAAGGAGAGGGACAAGCAGACTCCATGCTGAGTGCAGAGCCCTACGCAGGGCTCCAGCCCACATCTCCCATCACCCCAGATCACCACCAGAGCCAAAATCAAGAGTCCAACACTCAACCAACTGAGCCACCCAGGCGCCCCTGGCAATCATGTTTCCAGTTTCCCAGGATTCCTGCTTCTAACTGGTGTTTGCTCATGATAGTATCCTGTAGTCTGTGAATATTAGTCTTTTTTTTCCCTTCAATTCCTGAATTTATGAATCCACTTACTTGTTTGCTTATTTTGTTGATTCCTCACTTTATTTCATGTCAAACACTCGGCTCACAGGTCTGACACTGCGAGTCTGACTTTTCATATGGACGCCTGGATGGTGACAGTCTGCTTGGGAACTCTGTACGCACGTGGCAATCTTCCTCTCCGAGCATTTGGCTGAGGAAGCAGCCGTTCAGATGTGTGATCCCTAAATCCACAATGCGACGGTGTCTCCTCTCCAGTATTTATTTCTATTTCTTACGAAAATGATCTTTGATTTTCGATGTTGGAGTAGAAATTGCGTGGCGGTTTAACATCCAGACTTTCCATTTAAATGGGTCTTCAGCCTACAGTTTTGTTGTTGTTGTTTGTTTCGATACAATTTTGTACCTGGGATTTCCAAGTCCCGGGGCTCTCTGAGCATCTGCTCCCAGGGCTCCATCAACTGGCTTAGCAGGAACCCTGGGTTGTAGTGTGTGCTTTTGCTCTCTTCCCTTACTACTTCTATCCTTTTTCAGTTTTCCACAAATGTTTTAAGCCTCATCTGAAAAGGATGCTGCTGTCCTTACCTTCTCTGTATCATAACTTTTTATTACTTTTTTACGTTAGATTTTAGAGGGTAAGGAATTACATGCCCGTTTTCCATAGGCCATTGTATACTGCTAGGATATTCTAGTCATACCAAGTCATTATTCCAATTTGTGACATTATTTTAAAATTTTGAAACAAACAAAAAATTGTAGAGAAGCGAAAGTTCACAACAAAAACAAAATTTCCCTGAAGCGTTTGAGAGTAATTTGTCAACTGCTGTCTTGTTACTCTTGACCAATTTATTATTTATTTCTTACAAACAAGGACATTTTCTTACAGGACCATAGTTCAACCATCACCATGAGAAAATTAATATCAATGTAACACCTAATCCTCATGCCTCATTCAAGTTTAACCAGTTTTACCAATAATGTCTGTTATAGCAAAGGAACAAGTTCAGAACAAAATACTGCATTTAGTTGCCCTTTCTTTTCAGTCTCCTTCAGATTGGAAGATTCTTTGGCCATTCCTTGACCTTCATGAATTTGACACCATAAAGATTAGAAGGCAGCCATTTTTTGGAATGTCACCCTGGGGTCCTCAGATGTGTTCCGAAGATCACATTCAGGTTATGCACCTTTAGCAAGAATACCACAGGAACGGTGCTGTGCTCTTTCCACACGACAAGATTTCCTTTTGTTCTATTACTTGTTGATGTCATTTTGATGGTTTGATTAAAGTGGTATTTTGAGGCGCCTTTGCTGTAAAGTTACAATTTTTCCCTTTGTAATTAAGTAAGTATTTATAAGAAGGTAATTTGAAACTCTGTTAATCTCTTTCTTATCAAGTTGTCAATGTTTATATATCAATATGGACACATCGATCTCTTACTCATTGATTATAATAGAATATTATGATATGCTGGAATGTTCAAGCTTAGGAGATGTGGTCAAGTTGGTTTGGGGTGTCAATTTCACCTGTAGCCATCATTCTTTGAACACTTCCTTGCTCTCTGACAGATATAACCTCTTCCTGAACATTTTTGTGCCCGCTCTGGAATAGGTCACTTTTACAAGGATTCCTGGTTCCTTTTAATAGGGATGTGTACTTAGACAAGAACAGAATGTGGGTGTGTGTTGCTATCGGTTTGTCACTGTTCCTGAGTATCTATGTATATAATTGTGCCCTGAATTTCTATGTGCGATCATTAGGAGAAGGAGCAGTAGATAATAGGAAAATTTCCTTGCGAAGATCACAAGAAAAGAAAAGTTTTTTAAGGATTTGTGTTTATTTGACATTGAGCAGTTATCTATCATAACGTGTTTTCAGAAAGTCATAATTTTCTCTTAGCATGGATAGAATAGGTGCTTACATGCACTAAATATTTCACTCTATATTCACATAATGATCTCTGATCAAAAGTATTTTTGCTACATAGATATTCATAATTCAATGTGGATTTGTAAAGTCTAATCTTTAAAAAAATATATAGGCATCAGAATAAAATATACTACTTTGAAATGTCTTTTGCTCAATGGGACTATTTATTAGTTTGCTATGATATAATTTTATACATAAATGGAAAATCCATAATAGCTGGAAAAATATTTTAAATGAAAAAAATTTTTTTCTTTGCTACACAACAGATGTTTGTTAAAATAGATGTAAGTTCTTTTTTAGCTTACTTCCCTCCAATCAAACAAACAAATGAACCAATATCTTCCATTTATCCTGTGTAGCTGGTATTTTCAGGATAATCACCAGTATACGTGTGAGTGATTTTTTTTTTTTTTGGTAGCGTAACAAAGGAAACAGATTTTTTGCAGATATTTTTTCGGGCATCCAGAAATATTGAGTAGTCTGAGCCAATTTCTAATCAGACAAATGGTTGATTTAAGCACAATTATAAATATTAAAATAGGTGTAGGGCTTTGGGAGATCATAGAAAACAAAATACTCATTACATTATAACTCAAAGGAAACGAGCATCGGTAAGTGTCCTAGAGGAACAGACTTGCACCCAGGGTTCTCCTGGCCCTGATCTCATCTACTGGCTTTGGCTGAACAGTGTCCGGCTCCCCTTTGGTCTTCAGCCTCTGGGGCGAGCTCTTCACACTCTTGGAATTTCAAAGTTATTCGAAGCCAGGAGACTATGAAATGAATCTTTCTTACTTTGTGTAACCACAGAATTTAGAACGTTTCCTCTTCCCTCAGAGAGAGAGAGACCTATCTATATTTATTTGTAATGCGATTTTCAATGAAACTGAACAACACAGAAAGGAAGGTGGAAGGTTATCATAGACTCTTCTTCTCTCAATTTCTGGACCATGTTTCATTCTGTTGGAGTGAAATGAATAAACTGTGCTCTTATTAAACTCCTGAGTTCCTTTTTCGATGGATCACTGCTCCAATCAGGCCCAGCAGAATTTGGCAAATTCACTCTGATTTTGCTAAATCTACCATTATCTTTATCGATTCTTTTTTCTTTTCAGCTTCTTTCTTAACTGTGATATACAAAACAGAGTCACCAATTTACATTTCTTTTGAATGTAATTAAACAACCTAATGTCTTATAGGGAAAATAAATGAGATTGCCTGTCAAGGAATTTGCAATTTATTACACATTTGTTGCTATCTTTATCATTTGTTATTTTAGCTTTGAGGAACTTTCCGCTTTTAATGGTCTCCCCAGTTTCAGACACTTTCCTTGGAAAGTAAGAGCTCGAACAGATAGAAGTCTTAATTATGGAAAAATGTTACTTTTAACAGGAGACCTACATAATTTTTATCATGTAACTTATTTTAAAATATCATTTAAATTTTTTATTTCTTTAGAACTATCTCTTCTTTCTATAGCTACAGTAGTGATACATAATTCCTAAAAATAGATATTTAATTGCTGCAATGAAAATTTGGCAAGTAAATGGAGACAAGGGATAGTTCTTTCTCTTAGCCAGCTTTCACCTAGGGTTATGAGGTAGAGACTATGTGGTGGGTGTTAACAGGAATATCCACTAAACTCAACTTGAGTGATTGATGTACATTTATTTATTTCAATTAAATTATCTTTTCCATAAGAATGAACAACAGAAAAACGTATTTGAGACATATTTTCATAGTAGCTGTTCTACCTAAGTAATTATGCCCATTAGTTCCCAAATATTTATGTGTTATCTTAAAATGGGAATGAGAAACATCCCATTATAACTGAAAAAGTTGACCAACCAGCCAGAAATATACATTCCTCATAGAACTCAGAAGGAATCGGCTGCTTCTTTATTATTTTAATCTACAGTTCACAAAGGAGTCTCATATCCTGAAATTTGCATTTTCAAAAAATGCATTTAAAATTCAGTATATATATATGCATATATAGAGATATAATATCATATTATTAGTCATGTAACTAGTTTGTTTGTCAAGCAATAGGGGAGTATGGCTTATTTAAACAAAAGAAAAATGTATGAACATTCAAGCAATAATTGTCACTACCTACCTTTATAACCATTTTTTTTTTTAACCTCATGATTTCTTATACAAAACATTTGGTCTAGCAGAAAACATGTTTTAAATTGCTGTCATTTTTCAGTTTGGATGTAATAACTTTCTAGCAAACACTGTAGATGCAATATTTTATTTAACTGTCATAGGAATATATCTATAGTGGTACATTTAAAATATAAGCAGTATGTAAATTATATGAACAGAAACACCGTTTCTAGCCCTAGTATTATCTCAAATACTTTTGTCCTCTAATTCAGTAAACAATTATGATTTTTTAAATTCTGCAAAAAAATTATTAAAAATCTGAGTACTATAGTTTCATGCCAACCTTACATCTCCTCTTAATGATGGTCGGTAGATATTTGACTTACGTATTCACAGGTAGTTGAAGATTAATACATGTTTTAATAATGAGTATTAACACAACATATGTGGATATAACTATAGTAAAGACAAAGTTACAAAACATAAGAAAGTAATTTACAATAATTATTAAATCATAGACTAGACTAGCAAGAAATGCCAATGGACTTTCTCTTCTTGCGAGATTTCAAAATGGAATAGACACCACAGTATTTGAATAAATAAACATTTCTCTTTCTAAGAACTAGAGGCCTGACCAGAAAATTTCTCCAGGCCATTTTTAATATTGTCAATATTAATCCTAGTTCAAATTATTTATTATTAATTATTTCTTGAGAAAGCTGCCCTTTAGCTTTTAATTAAAGCCAGTTTATTACATTCTGCAAGTTTAACGTTCAGATGTTTGCTTGGTATTGAAGTTAAGCCTTCACTTCTGTTTCCTGTGAATTCCATATGATTTCATCAGTTACTGAGGGTGTTCTTTGAAAATACAGTCAATGCTCACCTGCCTGTCTGGCTGTGATGTCATCTTCTGCCTGGTTTATGTAGTTCCTCTCATTGATCCCCAAGGACAGTGAAGTAAGGATTAGGTCACAGAGTGGCCCTAAGACATGGGCACTTTTCCACCCCTCCTTGTCACAGAAGAGAGCCAACGGCTCACAGATGCTGTCATTTTGTTTTCCCAAGTTGATGTTCATTCCCTGGGATGTTATTTCAGTCAATCCCCAAAACGTCTAAGATACTTACCAGTGGTTCTGAATGGAGGTGGTTATTTATCTACCATCTGAAACCTAAAAGGACAACACTTTGAACTTTTTCAGCTTTTTTTGATTTGCAGTTGTTTTAAAGGAATGGCACATGAGTTAAAGGAGTTTTCAACTCCCGTAATGAACTTGATAAGGTTGATTGCTAAGTTTCATAAAAAAATCTCGAGTCCTAGCGAAACTATTTCTTCTCTCTGATGGCATCTGAAAGGCGTAATTAAATTATGAGATTATATTTCTATAAAGGTTTATAGTGTCAGGATTCTGTGTTTCTGTTTGCTGCAAAGCTTGGTGTTGATAATGTAAAACGTCTTAACCTAGTGATGTGTTGGTACACATTCGACAACCACCTCTTGGAGTGATGGGGGGGGGAGGCCTGACCTGTAGGACTTCCTGATTTCCACGGTGTGAATACTCCACAAGGGCGGATTCGAAGCTAGTGACACGCCCGTGAGGATTCACTAGACACGGGGTTGTGAAGAGATGCAGACGAGCATGCTGGTAATACAGTTTGTATCTCTATCTTACAGGTACCTAGACGTAAATAGCTTCAAGATTATACCTAATGGTAAAATGTGTCTAAAAATATTAAACGGTGATGATTTTTGCATCTTACCTTTGTTTTGGTATAATGTATTTAATTGTAAGTTTACATAATTTCATGTTTAATAACATGTGTATTTAATAACTGGCTCACAAAATTCCTGAAATTTTAACCAGCCGCCGTCATGACTGGTACAGGCCACCCAGCAAACAATGGCTTCACTGTGGCACAGAGCTTCTCTAGAGAGATCCCGAAAGCACCGAAATGTCCTTGTGAGAGGTGAGTTTAGTACGTTGTGTGTTCATCGACAATAGACCCCTCCGATCTGGTGGGTGGCGCATTTGGAGGAGAACTTTCCTCTCAACCTCAGGGATTGTGTGTGTGTGTGTCTGTTTGGGGAGGTGTGTGCAAATCGTGGAGAGCAGTTGAAAGTGAATAGCTGCACCTCCTAAAAGAACATGATTTTCACACTATCCAAAGCATGTCTTTCAAAGATGCCCGTTTCTTTTTTCCTTTAACATTTAAGGAGCTGTCCTTCCAGGCTTGTTTTTGTCAGGTTTATGTCGAACTGCTTTCCCCCAAACTTCTGTGTTCACTGCCACCTTCCCTGTAATCCCTCCCTACACTGACTGGCCGTGGTTATTACCTTTTATATGAAGGCTCTGTGTTGAAAGCCAGTTATGAGTTTCTGTCCCAGTGGGTTGTATGATGAAGTTGGCGTGGGCTCTCATCCAAAGCTGTATAACGGCCTCTGATGGGGAATACGAAAGTGCCATGGATTATTGATAGAGTCGTATCTGCAGTTCACTGACAAATTTGATGTCTCCTTTGCTAGGTTTCTAATATTAAGAAATATTTCTGGTACCGTGTCATCCCACGGACTCATTTGGAGTGGAGACGATGGCTTAGATTTCTAATTGTTTATTCCGATAATCCCGATCGTAGGCACAATATCTAAACAATAGAGTACCACCAAACAATTAAGCAGAAATGTAGGTCCACATTAAATGTATGGAAAATAATGGTAGCAACATCGCAGTTGTGTCAAGATCATCCTTAATCATTGTAATAGAAGGAATTTTTCTAGTTAAAATAGTCACTAAGTAATGCACACATCCTCAAAAGGTCGCAATTATTTTATAAGCTCTTGAGGCAGAAATGGAAAGACGGTCTTTAAAAGAATACATTGCTTTGTTTTGTTTTGCTTTGTTGCTGACAAGTAGATTGATGTCCCCGCACACCCAAGCGACACAGTTACTCTTCAGAAGTACTTTCTAGCTTGGCATACATTTTTAATTTGTTTTTTAATGCCACCCTATGACAAAACTCGTGTGGAAAAAAAAAACCCTCTTTGTGACATTATAAAATGCTATTTTAAAGACCTAGTGCTGGCATCTCCCAGGAAACCCTGAAAAATCACTCCATTTAGAGCTTCCTTATGCTGTATTATTTATTCATTCTTTAGATTGTCATCATGATATCTTATTATAAGCTTAGAAATTATTGTGCTATCACAAATAAAGAATCAACCCTCACACAGCAGGATAAATACAAGGTTAACAATATGGCTAAGATCGACTCAGGCTAATGTTTGTGTGGGAAATTTCACGGTTTTACTTTTTTTTTTTTTCCTTTTCTTTACAGTGTAACTAGCCAGCTACTGGGTAAAAAGCGCACTGAAAGACTACAGATCATCTAGCTTTTCTCCTCAGAAAGCACAACTCTTCAGTTAATGTAAGTTACACAGCGCCTCATTTTCCTTCCGCCTGCTTCCCATCCTCCCTTTACTCCAAGTAGATTACAGTTCTCACACCCTCACATGGTTAGAAACAAAACTGACGATATGGAAAAAAAAACGTGATTTGCTTACTTTATATGTACTCACAAAGCTCTTGGCGTTGTGCATATTTGTACGTGCGCACACGTGTGTGTGTCTATTATTTTCCTTAGATTGCTGGTTCTAGTTCATACCTCAGTACATACAGTAACTGTTTAATCAGTGACAGTTTCTTAGGAGTGTAATTTATTTATAGGCAGAATTAAAAATGTGACAGTCATAGAGAGAGCCCGCCCCTGATTCTGCCTCTCTGGGGACATTCAGCGCCAGCACGCAAGCTTGTTCTCTGGTACAAGCTGTTGAAAAGTGGGTGAAAATAAGCCTGCTTAAAAATTAGGGAAAACGGAGGGGCGTCTGGGTGTCTCAGTAAGTTAAGCGTCCGACCTTCGGTTTGGGCACAGGTCATGATCTCAGGGTCTTGAGATCGAGTCTTGTATGAGCTCTGTGCTCAGAGGGCGTCTGTCTGAGATTCTCTCTCACTCCTTCTGCCCCTCCTTCCTGTGCGCTCTCTCTCTCCCTCTCTCTCTCTCAAATAAATAAATCTTTCCCAAAAAATTAGGGGAACTGGAGGTAATAAAAATATCACATTTCCTATCATTTAAATTCGATATCATTTTAAAATAAAATTTATTGGAAGATTCTGAAGAAAAGCATTACTTAGTGTCGTGGTGTGCATTGCATTGCACAGGGCAGTTTGTTTGGGTCGAGTTCACTCTGTAAAGTTTGTAAATTAGGTGGAGGGAAGAGAGGAGTGTTTGACAAAAGGATTATTACATGATCACTTTTTATTACTTGGTTTTGTTATTGCGATGGTTTTGTTAGCCAAGAATTTTTCATCATTCGGGTACATATAATGCAACAAATAATACAGGTGCTTTGCTGGTAATGACCTAGGAGAATGAGTTAATGATTCTAAAAGAGAACCACAGTCTGCATAGAATTTATATTGTGTCTGCTTCCAAAATACTGGCATTGCCTTAACACAAATAAAGAAAATGCAAAATAGGAAATCTCAAGATAAAAACAGAGTGAATAGATAGCAAGCTTATTAAGCAAATAAATTTTTCTCTGTATTTTTGACAGCTAAGGTGGACATTAGTGGATTCAGTTCAGCACATTTACAAAACTGGATGTGTGTAAGAATAAAGGCAAGCATTTCAGATGACACAAAGATGAGTAACGTGAGGTCATTTTTATCAGCTGAAACAGACAGCAAGTTTCCCGGTAGAGAAAAACTTTCCTAAAACCTTAACGTTGGTGCCTTTGTATACAGGACACTGCGCAGAGGGCATTTGCAGGCACTTCTACCATAGTTGGGTCAAAAGGCAGAGACATTTTAAAATTTATTGCTGGTGGCATAGTAGGTTCTCAGCTAACATCTGTATCGGTGACTAGACAAGTGTTTGGATGATTCACATAAATGCATATGTATACATATGTGTGCATATATAATTTATCTATTAAAACTGATGACATAATAGTGAGTCAATGTCCTATGGAAGTAGATAATGTATTCAAGCATTTTTTAAATTTAAAAATATAGAAAAAATCTGATAGAAATGAGGGAAAATTAAGATTTTAATCTATTCATTAAATTCCTTTTCTGAAATTTGAAAATGCTTAAGTAAGTCTTTGCAGGAAGTAATTAAAAATATATTGATGATTGAAATATCTATGTCAATTAACTGTGGTTAAGTTAAGCTGTAGTGATAAATTGCCCCCAAATTTTAGTAACTTCCAAAATTAAAGATATCATATACTCATGTTCACATGGATGGAAGGCTGGCTAGGTTTTGCCCTGGGTCCTTGTAAGGCTGAAGGTAGAGCCCCTTTTAGAGCAAGTCTTCTCATGTCAGGTGGAATCAAAGTTCTGCCTGGAAGTATCACAAGTCATTGTACACACACATGGTATTGTCCAAAGCAAGTCATATGATCAATCTTGATATGACTTGGGTGGGAAGGGTAATTCTCCGACAAGACTAGGCCCAAGGGGGGTAAGTAACAAATATGTTAAAATAATGTACTCTATCATCTGTAAATACTGACTTTGATAAATACACATTTGATGGATAAAAAGCGTCATAGACCCATGGTTGCCCAAATGCGTAAGAAGACTCTGAGGGATCCTGCCCCAGACTCACGGGGCCGCAGACTATTTTAAAATTTTGAGGGAAAGCCAATGATGTCTTTTGGACACAGCACAAATTACTAGCTAGAGATCAAACTTCCGATATAATCAAACAAGTCTATTTTCAATGATGTCTTTTTGGTGAAGCTGAGTTTTCGGTGGTTGCTGTTTTGCAGTGTGAGACAATCAGTTGAAATGCGAAAGGTGGGTGTGTAATCTGATTCTTTGATTTAAGGAGTCACATACATCCCATGAGTCTTTAACTGTGGTGGCTGAAGCATGAAATAAAATTATTTTTTTCGACTCATGAGTATTTTTATTTCTTTAAGTAGCTACTAAGTTCTTAGGATATAAATAATTAGACCTAACTACTTAATAGATGAAACTATTACTTATTTATTTTGGCTGAGGGTTGCCATAAAAAAACCCAAAAAACAAAACAAACAAACAAACAAACCCCAACACACTGGGACGCTTAAAATTGCCTTGAACTGAGAAAGTATGGGAACCTCTATGCTAGGCTTTAAATGCCAGTTGAAGATGTGTTCTTCTCTTGGAAATTTGGAGTCAGATTTGTATTTTACCTTAAAGTGGAACTCCATCTGTTTCAGCTTATATGTAGGAAATAAGTACGTCTGTAGATAAGCATGTAATTGAATTCGATATTTATCATTCAGCATAAGAGGGACACCTGCAAATCAAAACAAACGCTAGCAAAATAGAAATGGTACTTAGCAGCCCTATGTGCACGTACAATTTTCTTTTAAAAAAAATAAAATCTTTGAATTAACTCAAGAAGTTGCAAAAGTACCTGATTGGCACCTCAAAGTTTAATGAATTCCTAACAGAGTTCATTTTAAAAGGGATCTTAGGGATTACCTCCGCAGGACAGTAGCATGAAGGCTTTTCACAGATTAAAATGTGGTTTTGGTATCTACTTGTCATTTGGAATGTGTATATCCCGCTATATAGGTCAATTTTCATATTGCTTTATCTCATATATGTTGACAGCTCAACAGTACCTAAGGTTTGTTGATGAAATTTCCTCGATCAGCGAACATCCCGTAAAACACAGACTAGACGTGGGAGATACTTCCCGTCACGGTGCAGTTGTCTGTCGCACAGGTGCACAAGTGGGGAAGGCTTCCATCCTGGGTTTTTCAGGTGTTCTCAAACACACTGATTGACCCTCATTATCATCAGCTCATGTGATTTCCACTTATTTTAACAACTATAAAGATTGAAATACACATGTGAGGTTTCAAGACTACATATATGTAGGGAGTGAATTGGACTTTAAAGTTTATGTGTCCTACGCAATAATGGCTTAGAGTTGTTGAGGATGTTTACACCACATTCACATGCCTATTGATCACATACTGTTGCTCAAGGCTCTTTGAGAGCGAGGAGAAAATATGGCACGCTCTAGTTTTAGACACAAATGTTCAATTTAATAATCATATTCAGTGAAAGAAGTTACACACACACACAAAGAAATAACTTTGCTTTGAGAATGCATCAAGGGAGAAATTATAAGTCAGCACCTTGGCTGAACTTAAGACATACCTGAGAAACTTCTAGATGGATAAACCTGTGGTGACTAAGATGAGTCATTGACACAGAGCACTGATGTTTTCATAGACAGGAATGGCTGAGGAACAAGGATGTAGGTAGAGGACTGCATGGCATTCTGTGTGGCTACCTTATAGGGTTTGTGTTGGAGAGTGACAAGAATATGTATCTAGAAAGAAAGGCAAAAACCAAAATATAAATTTATGTGTGTATTCATGCAAATATTTGATCTTCAATTCAGTGCAATGGTGGGCCACAGAAGGGTCTTAAGAAAGGGGTATTAACCATATTTGTAATGTAGAAATAACAGTCTCTCATCACTTACAAAAACTGAAAAGGAGAGAACAACAGAGACAGAAATAACTTCTAAGTTCTCTGTCAACCCGGAAGTTCTATAACTTAGATGCCTGATCATTTGGCTCAGCATCTACTGGGAATCAGGAAGTGACCTGACCTCTCAAGTTTACTGGGCACATCTTTGGCTCACTGGGCATCGCTATTATACACTGTGCTTTCAATTCCTATGCTGGAGAGCTGCTCAAGTCAATAAAATTTCAAAGGTAATAGATAACGAGTGCTGAGTACATAAACAAAATTAGGAGAGATGATAGTTTTACCTTGTCCCTGCTCAACATCAGGATTGGAAAATACCCTAAAGCTAACAGAAAAGTAGGTTTTTCAAATTGTGTCAGGTTAAATCAAATGTACATGAAAGAGAAGAGAAAGGAACCCATGCAAGTTTTGTGAGCAGGAAAAGAAGTTAAATGCCAATTGCTTGGATTATTATGTTAGCACTCATTTTTCCTGTGGTCATAAAAAGTTTAAAAATTAATTAATGCTATATCATCACCTTTGGCAAACCATTTTAATATTTTTTAGCATCTTGGAAATATAATAATGAAAAGAATGTGATCAAAGCTTTATGTGTGTTCTATATTTTTAACTTAGGAAAATTTTTGTCATCAATTTTATCCTTAGATGTCTAAAGGTTAGCTTTAAAAATGTGTTAAGCTTTTTGAATCACCTTTAATTTTTATTTCCCATTTTACTACCTAATGAAACCAGAAAAGTTTTCAGAACATAAATCACACTACCAGTCTATCTACATTGTTTTGAAATTTCACTGTGTAAATAAGACCACTAAACATTGAATGCCAGAAGAAAAGTAGAGAAAATGTTGCTCCTAACTTGTAATTTCTGAATAGATTTTTAAATCCTCTCCTAGACCTCTAAATTCATAACTCATACATATATATGAGACAATATTTTAAATATCTTGGATCTTTATCTTGTAAATTAAAATTCCATACTGGAAATCAACCTCGCTGCTTAAGGTTATTGAGAAGTGAAGGGAAGCAGGTTTGTCTTGAGTTTATAGGGATTCATAGATTGGCCCGCACAAGTTACAAGTATCCTAAGGCCTGTTTCTTGGTAAAGACCATAAATCTTTCCTTACGCGATTTGATTTCTAGGCTATTATTGACCAATAAGATATTCTTGATCATTTCATCAAGCTAAACAAAGCTATGTCAAATGAAATGTTTATAGAATAGGGCATGTAAACGTGTATTTCATGTATTTTATATATATATATATATATATATATATATATATCAATGCACATATACATTTAATTGAGATGCTTTTAAATTAATGATTTCTTCTTGATTTCCCATCATACATGCTTTTTCTATTTCTTTCTTCAGCACCTTTCTTATATTTCTTTTCCTCTGCTCCTTTTCACTTTTCTAGTCTTTCTCTACTGTAATATAGTAGACCATTAAAAAAGCAGGATAAGTACATTTACAGCTTTCTTACTGCTGCCCGCAGGGTGCTATAAATGCACAAACTGGATATAATTGAGGCACATATTAACTTACCTTCTGTTGTACAGGAAGAACATAAGCAGGCTGTTAATGTGCACTCTGTTGAAACTCTTAACTTGGGGGATGAGAATTAGCTTGCAGTAGTAATTTGGTAAGCACCTGGGAAAATTGCAAGCTTCATTTCTTGCAACGTGGAATATGATTAAAAAGAGAATATATTATTATCATGGGCACTATTAAAAAATGTGTAGACAGCATTCTATGATGTTAAAATGGAAATTGGAAGTTGCACTCCAATGTTGAAGATGCTGCATGTTAATTACTGTCTACCACAGTGCACTGCAAGTGCAATTCAATTATTTGCTTTGTCAAGCAATATTTTGATTAACCTGAACTTTAATTTTGTGCATCTAGTGTTTTCATATTGTGATAAAACAGTGGAAGGGTACATCGCCCTGCCAAGAGCTCTCCGAAACCACCAGAAATGGATTCACTACCATAGGAATCCACATCTAAATCGAGATACAAAACATTTCTCAAATTAAGGGAATTTCTTTTTAAATATCAGATAGGGAGTTTTTAGAAAATCTAATCAACACTGTAGCGTTAGGCTGGGTGCTTGTAAAACCTCTCGTTCCTCCCCACACGATTTTGAAGTAGGTGTTGTGGTGCCCATGTCTGATTTAAAGAACCTGGCTGAGACAAGGTAAGTCGGGTATACAAGGTCACCCAGCTAGCTCTTAGTGGAGTCAAACATTACGCTTCATCCAAACTCATCCAAAACTCAAGTTCTTGGAGATATGACCTCCCTGGGTTTTAAATCTTATTTGCTAACTTTGGGATTTTAGAGTCTGGATAGAGCCTGTTTTATATTTTACAGTATTTTCCGACAACCTAGCGCAATATAAATAATATATTGAAAAAGCACCACTTATTTGCAATTTGGGAGTCACATTTGGATAATCATTTTAATGGTTGGTGAATAAATGACCTTTTATTTGCTGATTATTCAGTTTTACTTAAAGTCAGTAGCCACATCTGATGCAACATTTGATTGCTTGGCTTCTGGCCAAACTGGCGGCAAAGAAATGATAATGATCTGTCCTGTATTTAGTTTGGTCAATTAATTCTGTTATGGAAAATGATATAATCATGTACTTTTACATTTCAGTAAGGTAACCAAAATGATGCAGAACATAATTTCTGTAGTCATGCTTTCAACAAAACTTGTTTTGATCATCTACCAATTATCTCTCAAACTACTTGGTTATAAAGATAAATTGATGTACATGATCTTTCTCTTTTTTTTTAAAGAAATCTGTCGTTTAGCTGTGTAAACACATATAAATGGTCCATCAGGTAAAAATGCTCTTAATGATAGAGATTAGACAGAACAAGATGCTAATTGACCACAGAGGAGAGACTCAGTAAGTCTGCCTGAGGGAGCGCAGGGAACCCGGAGGAAGAACTGGGTCATGCGTGAGCATCGGGATGTGGTGCAGAGTGGGTTGCAGAGGGTGAGGGAACAGCTGCTAGAGAGCAGCATGGCTTGTTTCAGGGGAGGGGGAGGGCGTTTGAGGAGAGAGAGGAGGCATCTAGTGCCCATACTTATACCGAGTCCATAGTGTACACGTCCATGTGCTCATGCCTACACGTGCCAATAGCAAGTGTCTTGGTGTTTCTGTTTGTCTCTGGTTACGTATGTTATTCTTCAGACACACAACAAAACAAGAAAAGTGTGTACGAGTGCATGCGTGAGTGTGTGTGCATGTTCACTTAAAACCATGGGTGGTATCGATTCATTACAAGTGGAGTTTAAGAAACAAAACAAATGAACAAAGGAAAGAAAAGAGAGACAAACCGAGAAACAGACTCTTAACTATAGAGAACAAACTGGTGGTTACAGAGGGGAGGTGGTGGGTGGGGGATGGGTGAAATAGGTGATGGGGATTAAGAGTACACTATGGGCACTGAGTAATATGTGGAATTGTTGAATCACTATATTGTACACCTGAAGTGAATATAACACTATGTTAATTACACTGGAATTAAAATTTTAACAATTAAGCCTTGGAGCGCCTGGGTGGCTCAGTAGTTGAATGTCAGACTCTTGATTTCAGCTCAGGTCATGATCTCAGGTCCTGGGATCCAGCCCCCCTTTAGGGTTCCCTGCTCAGTGGGGAGTCTGCTTCTCCCTCTACCTTTGCCCCTCTCCCCATTCATGCTCTCTCTCTCTCTTTCTCTCTCACTCACTCTCTCTCTCTCAAATAAATAAAATCTTTAAAAAATTAAGCTTAATAAAATTTAATAAGACATAAAGCTTTAATTCTCTTTTTTTGAGCAGGATCCTTGGTATATGATTTATTTAAGGGAATATAAATCTAAGTTCTATAATCTGTCCATTAATAAAATTCAAATTGACAAGACCGGTACGAAATCATAATGTTAAAAAAATGTTTATAGATCAGCTTATTTGAAAATTAACCAATAAATGAGTCAACATTACTTAATCTGATGCTAGATATAATGTCTAGAACAACTTTGATCCGACCTTACAAATCTCATATGACTTTAAGTACTTAAAAAGAAATAATTTAAACAAAATTTTACTTGTAGTTTGTGGATATTTATCTATATTTATATTTATTTTTCTGCCATCCATCTATTTTTGCCATTTTCTATTTTTTCCCCCAAAACTATAATTATTTTGTTGTTAAAAAAACATTTGTATCTACCATTTCTAATATATCATTAAGATATATTCATCAATCCAAGGGAATATCCAGCAAACATTCTTCAGATGTCAAGTGTAAATGATGATTATAGATTCTTAAAAATGCCAAAACGTTTTTCAATAATATAGCAATTTAACACTAATGAGCTGCAGGATTTATCATGCTAAGAATTACAAGCTTATTGACATCGTATTTTGTATATTCTATGATTTAATGAATACCTACTGTCTGATCTGTTTACTACTTTTTATTGGAAGTTCTTTTTTCTTAAAAAAAGATCTTATTTTTTAAATGATTGATTGATTGATTTGAGAGAGAGAGAGGGAGGGAAGGAGGGAGGGAGAGAGCATGCCCTGCAGGAGTGGGGGGAGGGGCAGAGGGAGAGAATCTTCAAGCAAATTCCCAGGCAGTGCCTAGCCAGGCACAGGGCTCACAACCCTGAGATCATGACCTGAGCCAAAACCGAGAGCTGGATGCTTCACCAACTGCGCCACCCAGGTACCCCTTAAAAAAAGTTCTTAAATGTAGGATCTGTATCCTGATACTAGCTTATTTCCTGGCATACACACACACACACACACACACACACCCCACACACATATTTGACCACATAATAGGCATTCACATTGAACTAAAAACCACAACTAACATATTTAGGCAGGGAATCAGATAATTACTCGAAAGTATTTTAACATATACACAGGTACATGGGTGTGTCCAATATTCTGATAACATGCCACGTTCAAAATATGTTATTCTTAATATAATGATGAAGTCACATTTTCACATAATAATAAAGTTATATTTTTCACACCACTCAGAAATCCTGGAAAGTTGTCCACCTCATCATGCTTTCTTCCTATTCAATTAATCCTCAGTCTTTATGGAAATCAGTATCGTCACCTGGGAAACTGACCCGAATGCACAGTCTAAGCATATTTGCCCTCTTTCTCATTTAGTTTGCTGTCTGTCTAGCTCATAATGACCCCAGGTTGGGAGAGGTAATTAAGTGATTTGGTTTAATAAAAGACCTTCCTTTTTAGCTCTTGCTAACCGGCTCTTGCTGAACAGCTCTCACGGGTTTATAAAATGTAAGGAAGAATCTCACATTCGCAATCAAAATAAATTAAATCCTGCAACTGAAAGTTGTTTCCCATGATAGCTCCTTTTAAACTCATCAATTGAAAGTGTAAGTTTAATAATAATTTACTTACTTATTTATTCACAAATATCGTGTCTCCACGGCTATGTATACAGAGACTGCGCACGTATTCCTCACCTCATCGCCACATATCCATACACGATACGTGATACGTGATTATTTACTCGTGATTAGTATGTTATGAATAGCTATCAACCATGGCTTCGTCATAAATGCTCTGATGCCTTGGACTGGGACCGCTTAGTACCTGACCCTGTAAAATATTAGCAGAAGGGATACACTAAACAAGACTTTCAGGATAGATGATACTTCTCCTACCTCTTCTTATCAGAATAATATTCTGTACATATTCTTCCCAACACATCATGATTGAGAACTTGATCTAATTACTGATGTAACTGTACTTATTCTAACCTCAGATAACTTTGGTTAGGTAATAAAAAGAATTGTCAAGCTTCATTAATTTTAACACACACACATATGTGCATATGGGCATACATATACAGACCACAAATGTCATGTGTGAAATGGTTAATAAGTACAGTACTTTGGGTCTCATTTGTCTATTTTTCTTCCATTAGCCATGAAAACATTTATTTTATTTTTAAAATGATCATAATTTATAATACCGTATGTATTTATTTCAGATTTTGGAAAAAGTTAGTGAACGTCATTTTAGAACTTGAGTTATTTTCACTACATGAGAGATGACCACTCCCCCTCTTTAGAGGAAGGGTGAAAGAGTTCCCTTGTGTGTGAGGGACTTCAGCATGTTGGATTCCCAGCACACTGGTCTCCTATAATCAGTGTTCTATGGAAATTTACTATAGTTAAATACTTACGTCAATTCATTCATAGGCCTAAGATTCTTTCACACAGCAGAGCTACAGTCACAAGGCTTGATCTCATCTCCCCTGTAGCAACAGTGGAGAGAGTGGTACCTCCACAACCCAGATCCTAAAACGCATAAGCATGTCAAATGTCAATGGTATGGCATTGAATAATTTCTAGCAAATATTCATATCCACCTGGAATCTCCAGGATGTGACCTTATTTAGAAACAGGGTCCCTGTAGATGTAATTGTCTAAATTAAGGTGAGGTCGTACTGGAAGCGTGGGCCCTAAGTCTAATGACCATTTGTCCTTATAAGAAGGCTGTGGGAAGAGACACAATCACAGGAAGAAGGTCACGTGAAGATGGACATCCAAGGATCACTGGCTGTCACCAGAAGATGAGACAGAAGTATGGAACGGATTATTCCTGAGACTCCTGAATGCACTAACCCTGTCAACATATTGATTTTGGACCCCTAGGAACAGAACTGTGAGAGAATAAATTCATGTTATTTTAAGCCACACGTTTATGGTAATTCATTATGGCAATCCCAGAAGACTCACACAGATTTTGATACCAGGAAGTGGGATGCTGTGGTAACAAAGGCCTGTAAATGGAGAAGTGGCTGTGCAATTGGACAATGGGTGAAAACTGGAAGAGTTTTTCCATGTATATGAAAAACTCCATCTCCTTAGAGACTGTTGGTAGAAATGTGGAAGTTAAGGGCAAATCTGGTGATGACTCAGAAGGAAGTGAAGAGGACAATACAGAAAGTGTCTGCCCTCTTAGAGAATCCACACATCATCATGAACAAATATAATCACTAAAGGTGCTTCTGGTGGGGTCTTGTAAAGAAATGAAGGGCATGTTATTGTACACTGGATGAAAGGTGATCCTTGTTATAAAGTGGCAGAGAACTTAGCTAAATTTTCTTCTAGTATTAGATGGAAAAGTGAACTTGTAATTAATGAGCTTGGATACTTAGCTGAAGAGATTTCCAGGCATCATATGGAAGGTGTGGCCTTATTTCTCCTCGATGCTTACAGTAAAATCTGAGAAGAATGAAAGAAATTGAGGAAACATCTAATAAGCAAGAAGGAATCAGAACTCGATGATTAGGAAAATTCTCAGCCTCTCTGTTTTGAAAAAAAAAAAAGAGAGAGAAAATATGTTCTAGAGAGAACACCTAGGGTGGACAGACTTTTGCTAAAAAGAGTAGGTGCATGACTCACAGATCCAATCAACCATGCAGCAGAAGCCAAGTAAAGAGATGACGTTACCAAGGAAGGATCTATCCTGTGCAATCCCCTTGGCATCATAGACCAACAAGATTTTTAAATGTTCAATCAACAAAACCACTGCCAAGGATGGCTTGCAAACCACCAGAAGCCAGTAGAGAGGCATGGAACAGGTAGATGGTTCCTCACAGCACTCAGAAGGACTTAATCCTACTGACCCTTTGATTTCAGGCTTCTGGTCTCCAGAATCAATTCCTGTTGTTTGAAACCACTTAGTTTCTGGTGGCTAGTTATGGTGGCCCCAGGAAACCAATACATCAGTCCCTGTCACATCTACAGCTGCAACTTTAATGCTTAGGACCCAGAATTCTTGAGGAGACCAGCCTTGGGGAGAGTTTACCTAAGCTTCTCCATGGTATTCCTGACTCTGCATCCATTTTGTTTGGCCAAGCAGCCCGCAGACCCTCAAACTGACATTCACCCCTTATGTGAGCACAGACCCAGACAGCAGCCTGCAGAGTCACAAGCAAATGTAGGTCCCTGCCATGACTTCCCCAACAGCCCTTGTGATTGACAGCCCCTGTGGGGCTTACCAAAACTGCTCCTTTTGGTTTGAATTGATCCATCCAGTCTTAGCTCAGGAACCTCAAAGCACTGCACATGGACCCTAGTAAAGACATGTGCCCAGTCCCTGCCTCTCTCTGCTTGTGCCCTGTCTTGACCTCACTGTGTGGTTCCTCGAGCAGTGGGTGCCATGTACTTCCTCCAGGACCTACAAGTCATAAACTTCTCTATTTCGATTTCTCTGTGGTCCTTTGTTGAATCACAGCTCACCATCTGGCACCTGGTGCTCCATTTAATAAATGCTAATTTAGCAAAGTCATGACATGCCTCAATCATGAATTGTGAAGTTCTAGATTAGTGCCAGACCCAAGGTCCCACTGTATCGCACTGCTGTTCAGTTCTTGCTCCTGATGGAGTGTGTCCCTCTCTCTGAATTGTGGCCTGACCCTGGTGGATCTGTAAACACTGCCCTAGAAAGCTGTGAGCAGCAGGACCCTTTCCCCGAGTTATCAGACTCGGGCAGGCTCGGCTTGTATGCTGTCTTCCTTTGGCCTTTGTTTAGCTTGACAATAGACTCTAGGAACTGGGGGGAAAAGTTATTAATTTTTCCTACCTTAGGCTTTCTCAACGTGCATAATTTCTGTCTATTCATTTGTTCTCTATTATTGCGGCTAAAAACCAATGTGACTCTTATCTTCAGTTTTAAATATAAATTAAGACTGTGGGGTACAAGTCTCGTGGTTTCTTTCTGTAGTTGATTTTCTAAAATCAAAATATAAATGTGAAAACCCCTTTATCAAAACTGTTAATTTTGGTAAATGGTATATCATTGCTTAGGAAAACCAAATAAAATAAATGGTATCAAGTGATAATGTTTACACTTGGTTACACTTGTATGGAGTGCCCATCCCTATTTTATAGTAAATATTGTTACTAGATATCTTTCCCCTTTGAATTCCCTAATTATTTTTTATGTAACAGCTTTGCCCGTGTTGCTGAGGACGTATATACATTAGTTTGAGCACACGCAGCAAAAATATTTGCTGATACTCTCTGATTTTTGTCCTTTAGATAGTTTGATCTATTTTTAGTACTTTTATTAGTTCTGTCTAGAACATTTGTTTTCCCATGGACATACAAATATTATGAAGCTGTGAGATTTTATTCCAGGCACATTTTTTATTTCTAAAAATACATCAGGACTTCAATTGTTCAAATTTCCAGGATCAGTAACACATGAAATTATTGCCTATGTCTGTGAGTCAGGCAAGATACTGGTTGTACAGGGATATTTTGTGGATCTTTTCTTTGCCATAAAAAATGAAATGACTACTCTTAATTGGGTAAAGTTTGATTTGATTTCCCATTTCAAGATATCAAATTAAAAATACTCATCATGCTTATATGTTTCATTATTCACAACCCTGCTCCAACATGTCTTTAGATCTTATCCTTTTGATTTCAGACTCTTAATGATAATATACATATCTTAGTTAGAACCACAAAGAAATGATCACGGTTGGTATTTCTCTTTGAAATGAGTAAGAAATTCCACTTAGATGTGGCCTAAAATGATTGCTGGGAAATGGGACCTAGTCCTGATCAACCTGCATTACTTTCTTCAATAATGTTTTTAAGAAGCCACTTGAAGTTTTATCCCAATATAATCACAGAAGCCAAAACGATATTCTTCGATGGAATTTGCAGAAGATAAATAATGTCATTATTACTATACTTTTAATGCAAGGGTCTCACATAATTTATATCAATGCCACCCTTTGATATTAAGTGGCAGATTTAGTGGCATTTATTATTGGTGTTAGATCAGAGGAAAGTACAGAGAGCCCTTGGTTCATAGTGTCGAACTCTTTACATTTGTTTGCTCCGTTCGTTTTCATTATTCTAACTTGGAGGAAAGGCGTGATAGTAAGTAGCAAAGATAGTAGGGCAGGAATTCCTCCCCAGCTCTTTCCAAGCAGCAGCAGAGCCGAGGCTGAGACTGGGGTGACATTTGAACATCAGCGCATTGCTTTGGTTGACATACTGCTCCGGTGGGCACTGCTTTTGTCCCCCAGTGAGCTATTATTTCCTCCTGCAGCTGTGAATGAGAAGATCAGCCTCAGTGGTTTGAAAGGACATATTCTGCACTTGCGTTCTCTGCAGCTATGTTCCTGGCATTTGCACCCACTCCTTGACCACTTCCTGTCATGGGTATTCTGTCCACATAGTTCTTGAAGCTCAGCTTATTTGTTCTCTAGCTCACCTTTTCTGAAGAATTGCCTCTATCATGGCAATAGCAAGAGGGAATTGTTCCTTCCTACTATATGGAAATGGACCCTATATTTATTTTCTATTGATTGGTAACAAACTATGGCTTAAGACATCACAACGTATCATCTGACAGTTTCCATAAGTCAGGGCCTCCCCGGGCTTAAATAAAGGTATTGACCAACCGTACCCTTTTCTCAAGGCTCAGATCAGAGGAAAATCTTCAACCATGCTCCCTGCTTATCAGCAGAATTCATTTCCTTGTGATCATAGGACTGAGGTCCTTGTGTTCTTGCTGGCTGCTGGCTGGAGACCCTGTCAGCTCCTAGAGGCTGCATTGAGGTCATCACCATGTGGTCCCCCCACAACTTGGCGGGCACCTTAGTTCTTCAAGGCTGTCAGGAAAACACCTCACCTTAGTTTGCTGAGACAGTCTTGTATAATGTAACAGGATCATGGGGAATAAATACTGCTCCCTATTCACAGGTGTTAACCACATTCAAGGGCATGGGGTTTTATAGCTGGTTCAACAAGGAGCAGGGATCTCAAGGGTCATGTCAGAATTCTATTTGTATCACAAGTAATATATTGCAATTTGCTGTTGTAAAGTATAGATGTGTGGGAATGCCATCAACATGGTGGGATGACACCAAATTAGGTGATTACCCACAGGCAAGGGAACCTTCTTGGAAGTTGGGGAGTCCAGTGGAGAAGTTCTAGCAAACCGTTGGAGTAGGAAACACCCTGAAGACAGTGAGAGCAACAGCTTCATTAACTCAGGTCACCTCCCTCATAGTTGACACAGCTCCAGGCCAGGAGAAACCTTCTTGGCCTGTGATTTCTCCCATGAGGGGGAAGTGAGATGTGAGTGAGTGCCCGGCTTCCCCAGCTGTGCCAGATGTTGTCAAAGGAGTCCACTTAATGTTGGCCTCATCAGAGAGCTGCAAAGTGCTGCACATGTGGGGGAAGGGAGCCATGGGAGTGGAGTAGCCAGGGCTCTGGGAGGGCATCAGAGGAATAAGGGTCCTACTAACCACTCCTCGGTCTCAAGAAAGACCATATGAACTACAGGATACTGTTTAAAGAAGCAATCTACTTATTATTGGAGTCCCAGAAGGAGGAGAAGGAGAAAGTGTCCAAAAGCTATTTAAAGATATAATGGCTGGGAACTCCCCAAATCTGGGAAGAGATTTGGACACACAAGTTCATGAAACACACAAGTCTGTGAACGATTTCAACCTAAAAACATCTTCTCCAAGACACATTATAATATACCTATCTACAATCAAAGACAAAGAGAAAATCTCAAAAGCAGCAAGAAGAAAAAAAAAATTCCTCACATACAATGGAACCCCCCATAAGGCTGTAAGCAGATTTCTCAGCAGAAGCTTTGCAGGCCAGGAGAGGGTGGGGTCAGGCTCCCAGTTATCTGGTGGACAAGATGTGTTCGACAGCTGTGAGTCAGCATCTTTGTGCGGTCATGCTTTCAGAATGAGTTATGGACAAAGTTGGCAGGGTGCTGGGATGTTAACGCATTCGCATAATCACACGATTCCCATCTCCAGAGTTTCTCTGAGGGCAACCAGCGCTGGGGGGGAAAGATTGCTGAGTCAGATATGTTTCCATGCCAAGGGGCCAGGCCCTGGTTGACAGGTTGATTATATTAGAACTTTTCCATCAAGAGGACACTGTGGTTCTTCCACACAGAATGGGCACATATTCTGGGTATGGATTTACCTTCCCTCTCCACCATGACCAGTTTTTATTAGGTAATTAATTAGTATATTGCCTTTTAAAGGAAGCCAACACTGAATATGCATTTCCTATTGGCAAGGTCAAGTACTTTCTAATCCACCCCACTCCTAGTGCCCATCCCAGGTCTTGGCCCATTAGTAGAAAATCGATAAGTATTTGTTGAAACGATGGATACATAAAATGCATTAAGGTGTCCTAGAATAGAAGCAGGTGGGAAAGAGAAGAGGAATACGAAGTTAGGGACTCATAAAATAGATCCCCAAGTGAGACTAATACAAAAATCAATTTGTAAAAACCTTTCATGTTTGCTGGGAGTGGGCCATGAAGTTTGCTTTCAGCTTTCTAGAAGCCAACCTGGAGAAGGAAGTGGCGTCCATCACACAAGTCACCGCGTCCATAACTCACAAGCTCCGTAGTTATTCTGGGCTTGGAAACATCTGATTTTACAGCAGCCCTTAATACAGGTCTATTTCGATCATAAGACAACACAGAGTTTCTTTCAAGGACCCTCATGAATTATACAGTATTTAATGAAATCAAAAACATCTGTTTATAGAGCATCTTTCAATGTAGGCTTCTGGAATAAGTGCAAGAGATACAAATGGTTATGTAGCCATCCTTTTGCTTCTCTGATTTAATCAAGTGAAATATTTTAAAAATGCTTTTTTTAAAATTTTTCTATTTTTACTGATATAACATTTCTTCGAATAAAAGTTATTTCAATATGTAAAGGAAATAAAAAATATACTTCAGGGGTTAAAGTACATGTGGTAGTATTTCCCAGGCATTCCCTTCAATACTCCAGTGGAGACCCTTGAATTACCTCCGTGGCACAGTTCAAGGAATACATAAAGTACAGGTATTTTGAGCAACTTTCTATAATTATTGCTATTTCTGCTGACTTACTGAACGCTAATTAGCATCAAAGAGCATGAGATGTTTATGGTCTTTCAAGTTCTTGGGGTTTAGCTGTCTGAGTTCAAACAAGTAAAAACTACAAGGGAGAAGAAGAATACCCATTTTTGAACATGTGTAAGTGTCGGATACCACGATAAGTGTTGTACGTATACTGTATCCTTGATTCCTTCACAAAAGCTCCCTGAGGTTAAGCTCTATGTTTTTAATTTATAGATGAAAAACTGATTCTCTTATATATTATATTGACAGAGCTCGCATATCTAGAAAATGTAGTTAGAATTAAATCCATGTCTGTTTCACTCCAAATCTGTGCTCTTAATGTGCGTCTAATACGATTTTTTCCTATATAACAATGAAACTGGTCACAAAAATTATAATTTATTCTTAAAATTAAGATGTAAGAATAAATCTGCAAGCCTGGCCAGAATTCTCTTTAGAAAATTTTGACCATTTTAGTTTACATTTAGTGGATAATTGAAAACCTAAAATTTTATCATTCAATGTTGATAATAATCTTGCTATGTAAACTAAAATGCTTTTGGTGAGCATTTTAAAATTAATTTATTTAATTTACTTTATTTGACAGAGAGAGAGAGAGCTCAAGCAGGGGGAGCAGCAGGCAGAGGGAGAGAGAGAAGCAGGCTCCCTGCTGAGCAAGGACTCCCGATGCTGGGCTTGATCCCAGGACCCTGGGATCATGACCTGAGCTGAAGGCAGACGCTTAACCGACTAAGCCACCCAGGCGCCAATTAAAATTAATTTTTTTCAAACGCTGTAAATGGTTGCACAATAACATGTCGTTTTACTCCAGTGCTTCACCAATGACACAATTTTAAGGCTTTCTGGAATTCCTTATTCAACCTTTCAAAGATTCTCTCTCTCTCTCTCTCTCTCACACACACACACTACCTTGTGCACTTGTAGTTTGATTTCATTTTAAATACTGTTGGGTTGGTGGACATAATCTATTTATCCAATGCTATGTTAATAGATGCCTAGTGGGTTTCCTGATTGCTTCTATGGCAAAAATGTGGTAAAAAATACTTCCCATTTATACTGTTGTGCCCTTGTGTGAGTATATCTTTAGACTAGGTTCTTGAAAATAAAACAACTGGTGTTTGGAAATGTGTAATTGAAATTACAGCCGCTACTACAACGTTCCCTTCGGTGAAGTTGAACATATCTCATGTCCCATCCACAGCGTGGCACAGAGTGTTTTGCATTCCTTCAAGTACACAAGTTTTGATCTATTAAACAACCTGTCACATGGCAGGCTATTCTTTGAACGTCCACGTCCACTATTAGCATCCTTGTGCATGTTTTTGCATGTGTATAAACCACTTACATATTATTTTGGGGAGTGAATGTCATTTTTAAAGCAACACATAGAAGTCGTTTATATATTGGTTTGAAAGAACTCTGCCTATTGCAGGAAATGCATCTTTTAGCATATATGTTGTGAAATCTTTTCACATTTTTGAAATTTTTTCCTGGTACCTAAGAAGCAGTTGATGATTTTCACTCTACAGATCTATGGGTTTCATTTCATTTCATTCCTAGGTAGTGTATCTTTTTCATGGCTACTATAAATTTGAACGTCACTCTATATATCTTCCAACCTTCTGTTTATACTTTTTGTAGAGGAAGTTATTGATTTTATATATATTAAATTTATAACCAGGCGTTGTAAAGAAATCTTAGTTCCAAATAATATTTAAGAGATTTTTCTCAGATTTTCCAGAAATAAAATAACTAATTTATAATGTATACTTTGTAATTTTAAAGGTATATTTATTTTAGTTACATAGTTCATACATAAATACATTATTGTAATAATGGCTTAAACTTCAGAGACAAGTCTAAGGCAAAAATGCCAAAATTCTGTCTTTGAGAAAATCAATGCTGTCTTTCTTTAGTACCTCTTACCATTTTATTTGCCTTAAATATATATATGTAACTTAGAAATGTATAATTTGTTGTAAATAAATATATAATAATAATCTGTAGATATTCTACTGTAATTACTTTTTTACTCTACATAATTATACCTAATTTAATTATGTAAATACATATTTTAAGTGCCTGCTTAGTATTTCATATTTTGAGAGTGCCATTTTTTATTAAATTTGTCAATTTGACAATTCCCACTAATGGAAATTTAGATTGTTTTAAACTTTACACTCCAAACGATCTCGAGTGATCACCTCTTTTTAGACCTTCTTGCATCTATAAGATTTTATTCTCCACTCCACTTCCTATTCGCATGATGTAAATAATCTCATTTTGGATGCTCATTTTAAATTACAAGGCATATTTTCAAATTGCCTTGTAAAATAATATTTCTTTGTGGGTGCTTTCCCTTTGCAGAAGTACCTCGTCTCCGCCTGGTTTGGGGGCAAGGTACGGATGATGTCTGGCTGGGTGATTCAAATGAAGCAAACCGATTAGATTTCAGATATAGAAATGAAAGCGACATTAAAACATATAGAACTGAGAGATTAAGGGGGAGATGCAGAATTTGGATCATTTTACTTGAATCCCTGCATAGGTCCATGCTAACTCCTCTCCTGGGCTTCCTGATTCCATGGCCAATACACACTTGCTTAATCTGAGTTCAGATTCTGTACTTGGTGCCCAAGAAATCCAGATGAATGTAACCAAAGCCACATAAAAAAGAAGGGTAGAATGAGACACTGAGACGTGAGGTGGTCTGAGCGAGAGCAGGGAACAGGGCATATTAAATTTCTTTGTCCTCAACTGCGAAGTTAGCAATCTTGTTAATCATTAGTAAAACTGTTAGCTGTTTGTCACCTACAATAACTCGAGACTCATATTTTTGCATACCAAATCTGAGGCTTTAGGAAATTTAGTAAAATGATGTCCATACTTTGAAATATGTTGACTAGTTCTTGCTACACTGAGTACAATTTTACAGGAGAGAAGCTATGATCCATCTATGTCGACATATCGGGAAACAAAGAGGAAAAATAATCCACTGCACCTTGGCAAAAGAACCCTTTCAGTTTGATATGAAATCCAGGATGGTGGACCTTTGTATCATGATGAGCTTTGGTTAAAAGAAACAATTAACTACCCCCACCCCCCAAATTAGTGCATAGAAGCAGGACGACAGAGGTCTTAGGAGCAAGGAGAAGCTAGGGACTGACCTGCAGGCAGCCCCATCCCGACTCCCTCCCCTCTCCTTGTATAAAGAGACCCACTGACCTGTCTTCTGGTGGGAAGTGAAAGGCCGCTGTTCTTTAGGAGACGGTTTGTTTGTTGTTTTTCCGGTATTAGTGTATAAGGGGAGGGCTATGCCGATAAACAGAAATCCAAAAGCAGCTGCTAAAATGGCAGAAGGCCCCACACTGGCAAATATATCAGGAGTGACAAGCTGTTTTTGTAGAGAGCCCAACGGTAAATCGTTGAGATTTTTCTGGCGGTGGGTCTCTGTCCCAAGGAGACATCTCCGCCATCGCAGAGGGAAGGCAGCCATAGCCATTGCACAGGTGAACCAATGCCACTGTGGTCCAAGAACACTTTCTATGGATGCTGAAATGTGAACTTCATATGCTTTTAACATGTAATGAATTAAGATTTTTAAGAACTATTTCAATGCAAAAAACCCCAAAAAAACAAAACAAAAAAACCCCTCAATTGTTGATAGCAGGTCATAGGGAAAACAAGCATGGCGCAAGGGCTGTAGGTCGCGGACCCTGGGCTGGATAATCCCTTTAAGTGACCCCAGAAGCCCAGGCAGTGTGTGTGATCCTGAGCCTGCAAGAGAAATCCCTGAAGCCTCCAAACCTGCTCTGATGGGTGGAATCTCTGCACAGCGTGTTTCACAAAGGAGAACGTGCCCGCATTGACTCCCCGTGCACACACGGGGATGATGTCTCAAGGTGCTGAACCAAGGCCAGACAAACTGGTTACGAAAGAAAGCATTCAATTGAATACTACGGCATCAACTCTTTGTCACCACTTTTCAGCAAATTATGGCTACGTAATATGTGATTTCCCCTGTTTGCCTTCCCTAACTGGCAGTTTTCATCGCAGTTGTTTTGTTTTCTCCATATTACACGATACTAGGCATTTTATGAAGTCGTTATACTCATTCTGGAGCCACAGATTTTCAGATCACCAGAAGCCAGTTTGGGAACTAGGAGAAATGTACATCATCCAGTGATCTGATCTCTGGAATTGAGGAAAGGGGCTATTATATCATCTAACCGTGCCCCCACATGGGGATGCTGTTAAGTAAAGGAGGTGGTCCCTGAAGGCTGAGCGATCAAGGCGCAGTGCACGACATCTCTGTGGTCCGCTGACCAGTGTTTTTCCTGATGGGATTCTTCTGTTCTCCCTGCGAGCAGCAGAGGGATAGCGGGACAAAAGTGCTCATCCCTCTGATCCCAAATACTACTTTCCCCCATTTTAACGTCTTCGTCTTGTCTAGTTGTCATGACTAATACCTCCTTCGTTTACTTTTGCCATTATCCCTTACCAGTAGCCAATGACACATACGGGGAAGTCAGGAATAGGGAAGCTTCTCTTTCCTGAATCTGAGCTTGGAAATTGTGTCTGATGTGGAAGTATGAAAAGACATTGAAAAAAAAATGCATCATAGGCTTGACTTTGAGAAAAAACTCCCTTGCTTCGAGACAACAAATATTCTTAATAGGCATAAGGAAAAATAACAGGTTGCCTTGTTTTAACAAATTAAGAATCTACATAGAGGTTTAAAATCAGGCACCTTAAAAAATACAGAAAAACTTTGGTTTTGAAACAGAGTCCCTGCGACACTTCTTTCTTTAATCAGATTGTAGTGCAAATTTTTCACTCCCATATATTTTCCTTCTTGGAGATATATAGCTAGATATGTTGTATATTTATGTATCTTATAAAACTTAGGATCAAATACCGTAATAGTTTATTGATTCACTGTTAAAATATCACATCTTAAACTAAGAATTGTTCAGCATTATTTCTGTTTCTGAAGGTTAGGTGAATATAAATTTAATTTCTAAAACTTATGTTTGACAATATAAGGAAATATTTAAGAAGCTAAGTGTTAGGTGCCAGTTTTGTGATCTGGCTTCTATTCAAAACAGCATCTAGTGTGCCTGTCACTATTTTTAGTATGATTAATGATGAGGAGATGCTTTATTCACAATTTATTCATTTATCATTTATTCATTTATTTCTCAATGGAAAGCTGACAGGTAAAGGCAGGCCCTCTGTGAATCACTGGGTAGGATTAATTTGGGACTGTACGGGGTACCCGCTATTCACGCCACCAAATGTAAATGCAGAACAGTGTTTTGTTTTTAAACATCTTTGTCTCTATCTTTATCCATTGAAAATGCCTATGAGTACCCATCCTTTATTTTGAAGCAGAGTGGTTTGAATGCCGTCCTATTGAACAGCAAGGTGGCAAATCTCAACTTCCTCGAGGGTTTGACATTCTTTCCCTCCACAATTAAGGAATCAAATACTCTGTATTGGTCAAGCCCTTGACAGAGTACTGTGTCCCCTATAGAACTCCATATATTAATGAGACAGGGAATTTGCAGGAAAACCCTATTGATTAAAGACATAGGCACACAGAGCTACAGGTAAAGTTCTATGAACACTAGACAGCAGAGAGGAACTTGATAATGATTTTTAAATCAGTGAACGATTACTATAGGAGAAGTGGTAAGCATCAGTTTTGCATTTTTATGAAGGACTGAAAACAAAGGTCATAAAGTTAGCCTCTAACTTAAGGAATTTATTTAAGAGATAAGGAGCTATTTACTAAAAATTAATAGTGTTAAACACTGGGAAACATTACATAGAGAGATGATATGAGTGTCTCTTGACCTTTATAGAGAAGCCTCACCTGACTTTTTATTTTCTTACAGAGGGTCAAACATCTATGAGGATCACAATTCTGGTGGGTTCATCTCCCGTGTCACAATTTTGCGCATAGGTAGGCAAATATAGAAAGTCACAAATATGTTAATATATGTGCATTTGTAAAATTGGATAATGTATCCCAAGATTTTAATAACCATTAGGTTTGGACCACTGGGTAATTATAATTTTATTCTTTAAAGTATACTATATGGTATTTATTAAATTTTTACAATAAATATAAACTACATGCACAACTGAAAGTGTTTTAAAAATAATATTTAATTACATAGGGGAACATATAGCACAATATTTTGCAAAACAAATTTTAAAACCACATGATTTGTATACAATATCAAACTTAAATATAAATATAGATGGTTTGTTTAACGATTGGAATTCCAGATCATTACTACTCTGTAATTCCACTCACCACAAAGTTTCATGGAAATTTTCACAATAGAATTATTAGCAGAAACAGCAATGAAACTGGTGCTCAGCTGGATGTGAGGTAAAGGAAAAGGTCATATTCTAGATGATTCCATCTTTCCTCCGAGAGGTTAATTGGTAACATTATAGTCCACTGAAATGGGGAAGGCTGGAATGTGGCCAATGTTGAATTCAAGTTGTCTTTGAGATAGCTAGTTAGACTCATGTAAATAGTGGTGCATAGAAACCTAGATTTTATAGATGACATCTAGACTTCAGATATAAATGGAGCATCGGAAGAATAAAATTATGGAGATGGCAGGAATAGACCTAGGCTCATTCACTCACCATCTTCCATGATTTCAATGCATAACATGGTCTTAGATACAGGGAAATAAAAAAAAATACAAGGCATTTATTCCTTAATTTTACTGGAAAGAGAAACAAAAACCAAAAACCTTTATCAGTGCATAGAATCATGCACGACTCTGAGGGGCCAGGGGATGGGACAGCACTTAAGAAACATACAATATTCAATAACTGTCATCAACCACAAAGTTTAAGGTATCTGAGGACTAGTTTATGACCCTGTTCAACTTGAGTTAGTACTTCCACAATGGTCGATAGGTTCCAGGTTTCTCATGAAGGGCTTTTGATGTTCTAACTTAAACCGCAGAGCTGCCCTAGGATATACCATTCGATCATCCACATTATATAGAAGAAAAACCTAAGCCACAGACAGGACCATCCTTGAAGTCTCAGAGTTGGTGTCAGAAAAGGAACGCAAACCAGCATACACCACTAAGCTCTGTTCTTGAATCTGTATTACAGACCATACAAAATAATGACTCTGAATTATTCTTCACAAATACCTACATGGAATCAGAAGAGAAAAAAAAAGTAATATTATAGATTTTTAAAGCTCTTTTAGTGCTCATTTTTAAGGCAAACCCATTTGTAGTGATTAAGTAAGAATTTGGGGGAGATGCATCACAAGAATCCCAGCAGGGTCAAGAAGGGGGAGCGAGCCTGTCAGCAGTGTTTCTCTCGCGAGAAGGTGCCAGGGTCTGAGACTGGAGTCCATTTCTCAGGGCCCTCGGAGTGGCTTGAGAGTCGTACCAGGAGAGCAAGTGTTGGAGGACGCAGAGCCAAAATGAGAGCAGGGCAGAAAGGAAGAAAACCTCGTGCCTCTACTTGGTGAGTCTTCATGCTGTCTGTCAGGAAAGTTGTTACTTTAAGAAACGCTGAGAGTGTTTGGATTTCCTAAAAAATGTCCTGAAGATGAAGTTACGAATTTAGGATTGGTGTAGGTGAAATAGCCCAATAGCATGTAAAATGTGCAGTCAGAGAGATGCAAGAAATTCTAGGAAATTATTAGAGACTCCAGTCTTATCCACATTTCTAAGGAGTCAGAGAGACATCACACACACACACACACACACACACAGAGGAAACAGCAACAACCAATTTACAATTATGGCCAAGTCACACGGAAATCTAATGTCTGGGCTGGAGCCAGGACATCACGTTTCTGAAAAATGGCACAGAATTGTTTATATGACATTATGTTGCTTTTTGGGCACCAGGTGAACTTACCACTAAATATAATTTAAAATGAGGACTTTTTCTATGAATTGCAATAATTAGATAGGTAGCCTCGTTTAATAAAGTTGCTATGAAATTAAATATATTCCTGAATAGCTTCTTGAATTATTTGATAAAAAGTTATAGAAATTACTAAATCCACTTCTGATTCATTCAAGATAGATTTTATTAATGAAAATTTCTAAGAAGACTTATGTACTCAGTGTGAATAGTTTGACTGCATTCATATTAAATTTAATATAATTTAATATAAATACATAAATGTAATACAATTAATTAAATAAGTTAAAAGAAATAAATATAAATTTTAAGTGTCCAAGGAAGTTAAAGCATTTGAAAACTTTCTTGTGCGTGGAACATGAGAAGGAAAGGAAGGAGGACCACTAGATCCAGGAATGTGGAAAAATGCAAAAAAAAAAAAAAAGTTTCTGCTTCAGGATGGTTCTTCAGGGAGAGGCTTAGAGTCTATGTGTCCTGATTTGTATCAAAAACAAACAAACAAAATCGAATTGATCTCAGCTTTGCTTAAAACAGCACTTACCATTTGCCACCCTTACTTGCTGTATTTTGAAAACTGCACCTGCGGGCTCAGTACCCGGTTTTCTAGGAGCGCGGGAATGAGGGTTCCACGCGCTTCCTTCAGCTGTGTTCCGCACCATCTTCTTGGCATGTCCTGATGGCTCCCTGCACACCAGACAGGCCTGCTGTGAGAGTCATTCCAGTATTAAAAGCTGTTGTCACCACATTTTATTAATGTTTCCCAAGATATTCAGTGATTTCTGCACTCCCCTGAAATTGTAAAACTGAGCTATCCAAACGAACGCACTTCTCAGGGAAAAACTATCAAGTCATTTATTAACCCCGCAAGTCTAGGAAAAATCATCACCCTGCCACTCCCAAAAGATAAATTCTGAGTTTAGGCTTGAAATGAATATTTATTGCTGAAAGATATGCATTGTAAATACTATTTTCATAGGTTAACCTAGAATGAGATATGTCAATTTCATTAAAATATTGTTAATCCATGATATTTGATTAATATACAAGGTTCAAAGTATAATAGTTCTGAGATGATTGTTAAAATATGTAGGAGGAAATACAAAATGCTTAAGTAAATAGAAAAGTTCCTTTTTCTTAATTCCTTCAATGTGTTGTGAGTTTATGTATTTAAAAGTATCCATTTATCTATTTATCAATTTATTATGTATCTATCATCTATCTATGTATCTATTATCTATCTATCATCATCTATCATCTATCTATCTATCTATCTATCTATCTATCTATCTATCTATCTATCTATCATCTATTATCTATCTATCTATCTATCATGTATCATCTATCGTCATCTATCTATCAACTAGCTGCTAAGTATCCATTTATCTA